>NC_072392.2:44799642-45138571 GCF_028885625.2 Pongo pygmaeus
AGGCATGGTGGCAGCCATCTGTAATCCCAGCTACTTGGGAGGCTGAGGCAGAGAATTGCTTAAACCCGGGAGGCAAGGGTTGCAGTGAGCCAAGATCGCACCACTGCACTCCAACCTGGGTGACAGAGTAAGAGTCCGTCTCAAAAAAAAAAAAAAAAAAAAAAAAAAAGTTTTCTCAACACTTATCACAGCCACAGCCCCCACACAGGCACCCTGACTACTTATTTTCTTCTGTAATGTATTTCCGTAACTACACAGCCAACACAGATACCACAGCTTTGTAAGCGACTTACTTAAATAGCTTATACCAATAGTGTCATTAATAGAGACATAGACAACGTAGGGAATAGGAAATCTGTAGTTTGTCAAGGGTTAGAGAAACCTGTATTCAAGTACTAGCTTCATCATTTGCCCATACTGACAGCCTGTCATTCCTCAATTATCAACAGGGATGAATTCTGCTCTCCTACTTCACAGAATTACTAAGATCGAGAGAGTCAATGAACATTTTCACTAAATAAGCATTTTCATTGAAAATGAAACTATGATGGTCAATAGTTACTATTCAAGGATAGCAGATGTGGCTGAGTCTGACCACAGGCAACACAAAGAAAACTAAGGAAGCCCCAACTGCAGGACAACCTGGCCTTGAGCCTGAGAGTTAAATGTAACAGAAAGCACTGCTGTCTATTCCAGGATGGACTGGAGGCAATTTTCTGCCTGAAATTCAGTCCTCCCAATGGAGACCTCTCTGTTTATCCTTCTATTTTGAAGGTCAGAGGGCACAGGTGGCATAGGCAACAGGAACCTCTATCTGTAGGCAGAGAGGCACAGGCAATGTGTTCAAACACAGATTTCAGAGTCTGAGCTGAGTATGGGCCAGTCACAGGACAGTCACGTGGCATTGGCAAGTGACAAACCCTCTATACCTTATCCTTGTGACAAAGGCAAGAGAGTCTTCCATACGGAATTTTTGAGGAATGGGTGAGAACATATGTGAAAATATTCAATATAGTGCCTGGCACATGGTAGCAACTTGACAAATGTTAGCTATTATTTCTACAAGTTTATCCAGTCACTGGGTCAATCTGCCATTTCCAGACCCCTCCACTAGGGGGCAGATATGCATATAAAGAAGCAGTAAAAGAAGGTAATTTTGGCATTTGTCCCCGGAGCCCCAGTGCTCTGCCATGAAAGGAGGTCAAAGTTGTTATCTAAAGATGGTTTAAGGACCAAGGACCTTTTATCAGCCATTCAAACAGTAAATATTTACAGAGCCGCTACTATATTGTGATCCTGAGAAGGAGAAATACAGAGCAGAGGTTTAGGATTAAGAAAGAAAAAATTTCTGGTGGCTCATGCCTGTAATCTGAGCTACTCGAGAGACTGAGGCAGGAGAACTGCTTGAACCCGGGAGATGGAGGTTGCAGTGAACCAAGATTGTGCCACTGCACTCCAGTCTGGGCGACAGAGGGAGACTTCATCTCAAAAAGAAAAAAAAAAGCCGGGCATGGTGGCTCATGCCTGTAATCCCAGCACTTCGGGAGTCCGAGGTGGGCGGATTACCTGAGGTTGGGAGTTCAAGACCAGCCTGACCAACATGGAGAAACCCCATCTTTACTAAAAATACAAAATTAGCCGGGTGTGGTGGCACATGCCTGTAATCCCACTACTCAGGAGACTGAGGCGGGAGAATCACTTGAACTTGGGAGGCAGAGGTTGCAGTGAGCCGAGATCGTGCCACTGCACTCCAGCCTGGGCGACAAGAGCAAAAGTCTACCTCAAAATAATAAAATAAAATAAAGTGGGCTGGGTGTGGTGGCTCACGCCTGTAATCCCAGCACTTTGAGAGGCCGAGGCGGGCGGATCACCTGAAGTCGGGAGTTCGAGATCAGCCTGACCAACATGAAGAAACTCTGTCTCTACTGAAAATACAAAATTAGCTGGGCGTGGTGGTGCATGACTGTAATCCCAGCTACTCAGGAGGCTGAGGTAGAGAATCGCTTGAACCCAGGAGGCGGAGGCTGCGTTGAGCCGAGATCACGCCATTGCACTCCAGCCTAGGCAACAAGAGCAAAACTCTATCTAAAAAAAAATAATAATAAAATAAAGTGAACACCAAGATAAAGCTGCCAATTTGCCTGTCCTCCAAATGGCTTTTCCCTTGATATCACATCTTTGGGTAAAGCTGTCAGAGTGCGTTAAGGAACCCAGAACAAAGCAAGCTTCTCTCTGTCGTCTTATTGCATGCCTCTAAGTATGTTCCCTCTCCAGTTGTGTCCCCAGAAGCCCAGAAATAGGCACAATGCAGTTAGGATGCTGATTTGGATAACCAGAGAGTATAACATAACACCTTCATCACCCAATCATCACTTATTAAGATAAAGGCTGGGTTGAGAAAGCTACAGCAGAGCTTGCCTTATTGTGTCAGACAACTGTAGGAGGACTACCACCTTCAGCTGTTATTACATAGAGCTGGATTCACTGGCCAAATTCTAGAACTAGCCAGGCTCTGAGTCTTACGCTCCCTCAAAGAAATGAAGTCCAAAGGCTGGACCATTTTTAACTTCTGATGATGATTTCACAGGGCAGGGGCTGGCAAACGACAGCCTGCGTGCCTGGTCCAGTTGCTGTTTTTTTGTAAAAAAGTTTCATTGGAACACAGACACCCTCATTTGTTTATTGTCTGTGGCTGCCTTTGCCCCACAATGCCAGAGTTGAGTAGATGCAACAGAGACCACATGACCCACAAAGCTTAAATTATTGGCTATCTGGGCTTTACAGAAAAAGTTTGTTAACCCCTGTCATAACGGGTTCAGTTAAGGTGCTGAAGCACCTTTTCTATCAAAGGGAAGCCTAGCCACCTCACTGATTTCCCCTTTGTGCTCTGAATGGAAGGTCTATTCCAAATTTAGGGCTGTTTTTATACCTGAAGATACTATACATGGTAATGTGCCAAGAATAGAATATTTTCCTTGCAGATCATGTATTACAGGGAGAGAAGGTAGGAAGGAGTCTGGAAAAATATGAAGTGTAAAACCCCAATTCCAGAAAGTTAAGACAAGAATCTAACAGTTTTCGAAGGCTCAATCTTCTGGGAAATGTATCAGCAGGAAAATGCCCAGAGAGACTGAGAAAGCTAGCTCTCCATCTCTTCTGAGGGCAAAAGCTCCCTGACTTCCTGCGAACTAAAGTCACACTGACTCAGAAGGCAGGCAGCAAAGCCAAAGGGAACTGTCTGTTTCCATGGTAGACTACTAAGAGAGTTCAAAACAAGAGAACAGCACAGTTTATTTCAGAGATATAGTAAGTAATCTGGACTGTGAGTTTTCATTCAATTCCCCATGAAGGTTCAAACTGAAACACCTTTTTTAAGGGTGAGATATATATATATTTCCTCTGAAGCTCTTTATAGTTTTGTTGTTCAACAGAAAGCTATCAGCAACAATTAAAATTGAGATACATTGGGGAATTACAGAATTTAACCAGACCCCTAATGGCTGGACACAGTGGCTCACACCTGTAATCCCAGCACTTTGGGAGGCCAAGTTAGGGGGATCACCTGAGATCAGGAGTTTGAGACCAGCCTGGCCAACCAACATGGTGAAACCCTATCTCTACTAAAAATAGAAAATTAGCCAGGCATGGTGGTGGGCACCTGTAATCCCAGCTACTTGGAAGGTTGAAGCAACAGAATTGCTTAACCCGGGAGGGAGAGGTTGCAGTGAGCCGATCAAGATCGCGTCATTGCACTCCAGCCTGGGTGACAAGAGCAAGACTTTGTCTTAAAAAAAAAAAAGAAAGGTGTCAAAATTCAAGGTCAGTGTACCCCAGATGTGCTTCAAGGACAGCCCAAATGTAGACAAAAACAAAGAATCACACATGCTCCCTAGGATCCAGATTACTTACATTTCTGAAGTCCAGTGTTCATCTGCGTGTGAGAAAGAAGCTGAAAGGACAGGTCACCTGGCCCTGGTAGACAGGCTAGCATGGCAGACCGGCATCAACACAACATGGGGCAGTGGCTCACACTGTAATGAACAAAAACAAGGTCATGAAACACAAGGCAACTCATTCGAAGAAGAGAGTAGAACACTGGATATGACTAGCACGAGGCCCAAGTTTAGACAGATAAAGCAATTTAATTAGCAGTGTGTTGGTTGAAAATATACTTACAACTTTATCTGTGACGACAATTTGCTGTCAAATATCACTATGGTTAAAATGATTTTTCAGTTACCACAGATGTATGGGTGGGAGAAATAAAACTGGAAAGCACCTATTCATACAACTGGAAAGTACAGGTACATTTGTAATGTCTCAGTATTCCTGGAGAGTGGGCCCTCATAGGGCCTGGCTCAGCCAGCCCATTTATAAGCCTGGTTGGAGACCAGCCAGACATTTTCAGAAGCAGCACATTATATGATTGCAAAGGTACCCAATGTCTGACTTGTGAGCCAGTAATATGAACCCACTTTTATTTTATTTTTTTTGAGACGGAGTTTCACTCTTGTTGCCTGGGCTGGAGTGCCATGGTGCGATCATGGCTCACTGCAACCTCTGCCTCCCAGGTTCAAGCGATTCTCCTGCCTCAGCCTCCCGAGTAGCTGGCATTAAAGGTGCCCGCCACCACGCCTGGCTAATTTCTTTGTATTTTTAGTAGAGATGGGGTTTCACCATGTTGGCCAGGCTGGTCTCAAACTTCTAACCTCAGTTGATCCGCCCACCTCGGCCTCCCAAAGTGCTGGGATTATAGGTGTGAGCCACCGCACCCGGCCATGAACTTACATTTATTTATTTATTTATTTATTTATTTATTTGAGACAGAGTTTTGCTGTCGCCTAGGCTGGAGTGCAGTGGTACAATTTCGGCTCACTGCAACCCTTGACTCCTGGGTTCAAGCGATTTCGTCCCTCAGCCTCTCTAGTAGCTGGGATTACAGGCGCATGCCACTGCAACCCTTGACTCCTGGGTTCAAGCAATTTTCGTCCCTCAGCCTCTCTAGTAGCTGGGATTACAGGTGCATGCCACCATGCCCAGCCAATTTTTATACTTTTAGTGGAGATGGGGTTTCACCATGTTGGTCAGGCTGCTCTCAAACTCCTGACCTCAGGTGGTCCGCCCACCTCACCTTCCCAAAGTGCTGTGATTACAGTCATGGGCCACCGCACCCGGCCGAACTCACTTTTAAATGGAAGGAGGAAAGCATCCTAGGAGGCACAATTAACCACTGTTAAAGCAAATTCTGTTTGCAAATTTCTGGGGATTCACCCTTCCTGACATGCAATTAGACCTCCTGAACTACCTCCCCCACCCCCTCAAAAGAAATGCATTGCTCCCAGACTAAAGCAAGGAGATGATAGGCTGCCAGCAGCTCTCTTCGTGCAGGCTATCCTGACATATCAAGACGGCATGAGTTTCATTAGTGATGTTTACCAACCAGACAAACACAGCCCAAGCAAGCAGACATTGATGGGGCCTTCTGTAGCAAAAGAAGCCCTGTCAACAATGCAAGCTCCTTATGTAACAGAAATACGATTTTCCTAAATAAGTACATGAACTTCTTTTCCCATATTTCAGAAATCAAGGTGGCAAATTATGGCTTTAGATCACAGCAAAAAAGGAGTGGGGGAAAAGCTCAAAAGTCAAAGACGACAAAAAATCTCTTTATTTTCTTGAGAGGGCTCTCTCAGATATATTAAACTACCTTGTCATGATGAGTATCAGAGGGCTCCTGCTTCCAAGACCAGGTAGCTGAAAATACACTTTGTAAAAGAGGCTGCTCAAATTGTGTCTAAGATAGCAACTGCAGAAAGAACTGAAGATTGAATACCTTAATGAGAATAGAGCTGTCCAAGAGTTCTGGCACAGCGTCAGTCTTTTAAAGGTCTCTGGTGGGTAGGAAAACAGAATGAACACAGTGAGCCAACTTCAGTGCCTCAAAAAAAAAAAACCTTGGCCAGGTGCAGTGGCTCACACCTGTAATCCCAACACTTTGGGAGGCCGAGGCAGGCAGATTACCTGAGGTCAGGAGTTCGAGACCAGCGTGGCCAACGTGGTGAAACCCTGTCTCTACTAAAAATACAAAATTAGCTGGGCATGGTGGCACATGCCTGCAGTCCCAGCTACTTAGGAGGCTGAGGCAGGAGAACTGCTTGAACCCGGAAGGCAGAGGTTGCAGTGAGCAGAGGCTGCACCACTGCACTCCAGCCCGGGCCACAAGAGTAAAACTCTCTCAAAAAAAAAAAAAAAAAAAAAAAGACTTCTGTTGGGTCTGGATGCTGATCTTTACATAATAACTTCTCCCTTAAGATCCTAACACAGTTGAAGGCAAACTCCAAGGAAAGGAAGGGAATTAACAAGTATTGGGAACTAAAACTGTGAAATGGGCTGTATGAGGGGCTTTAGTGATGTTTTCTTAATTGAGTCTCTCAAGCCTTGGAAGTAAGTAACAAACTTCACCTGTCATTTCATCATCTCTAGCTGGGATTACTATTAGCCTTCTAAATGGTCTGTTCCACGCTTACCCTTTATCACCCAATCTATTCTCTATTCAGCAACGTTAATTCTTTTTTTTTTTTTTTTTTGAGACGGAGTCTTGCTCTGTCCCCCCCAGCCTGGAGTGCAGTGGTGCGATCTCAGCTCACTGCAACCTCCGCTCCCGCGTTCACGCCATTCTCCTGCCTCAGCCTCCCGAGTAGCTGGGACTACAGGCGCCTGCCACCATGCCCGGATGATTTTTTTTGTATTTTTAGTAGAGATGGGGTTTCACCGTGTTAGCCAGGATGGTCTCAATCTCCTGACCTCATGATCCGCCCGCCTCGGCCTCCCAAAGTTCTGGGATTACAGGCGTGAGCCACCGCGTCTGGCCCAGATGGGGTTTCACCCCGTGTTGGCCAGGATGGTCTCGATCTCTTGACCTCATGTTCCGCCCGCCTCGGCCTCCCAAAGTGCTGGGATTACAGACGTGAGCCACCGCGCCCGGCCAATTCTGTTAACTGGAAGTCAGAGCAGCTCAAATATCTCTAATGACTTTCCATCTCAGAATAAAATACAAAATCCTAACATGGACCCCAAGGCCCTCCATGATCTATTACTACTGGTTCTCTGACCTCACCTTCTGACCTACCCTGCCCTCTCTTGCTGACTTACTTCCAGCCACCATGGTCTCACCATGGTCTCCTTGCAGTTCCTTCAACGAGCCAAACACGCTACCGCTTCAGGACTTTGTCCTTACCATTCCCCTCTGCCTGGAATGTTCTTGCCCCAGATGTCTACTTATTTTTCTAGCTCCCTCACTTCATTCAGGTTTCTGCTTAAATGTCACTTCCTAAGGGGAAGGCTTCTTTGACCTCCATGTCTAAAACAGTATCCTTATTTCCCTCATTTTTTTCTTTTAAAATCTATACTGAGACCCTGAACTCAACAATTCCTCTCACACAATTAACCCCAGGCACGTGGCCCTTCCTGTTGTTAACTCCTCTATTTCCCTCACTTTTTACCACCATCATTACCACCTGTTTTATGTCCATCTCTCTCCACCCTACTAGGATATAAACTCAGTAAGAAAAGACCCTTGGTTCGTTTTGTTCATTATCACATCTAGAAAAGCATCATCTACTAACACTTACTAGGCTCTCCATAAATAACTGTTGACCATATAAAAGGCAGATTGTTATTAATTTTTTGAGGTTGTCATTTAATCTACATATGTCAATCTATTAATGATGGCAGAGCCCAGGACTGAAACCTAGATTTGACTTTTCCCAAAGCCTGTGCTCACTCTTCAACTCCAGGCTCTATCAGTTTCCTTTTTCTTCAGACAGCCTATCACCCAGGCTGGAGTGCAGCAGTGCCATCTTGGCTCACTGCAACCTCCACCTCCCATGTTCAAGTGATTCTCCTGCCTCAGCCTCCCAAGTAGCTGGGATTACAGGTATGCACCACCATACCCAGCTAATTTTTTTTTGTTGTTGTTGTTTTTGTTTTTGAGACAGAGTCTTGCTCTCTCGCCCAGGCTGGAGTGCAGTGGCTCCATCTCGGCTGACTACATGCTCCGCCTCCCAGGTTCATGCCATTCTCCTGCCTCAGCCTCCAGAGTAGCTGCAACTACAGGCACCCGCCACCACGCCCAGCTAATTTTTTGTATTTTTAGTAGAGACGGGGTTTCACTGTGTTAGCCAGGATGGTCATGATCTCCTGACGTCGTGATCCGCCTGCCTCAGCCTCCCAAAGTGCTGGAATTACAGGCGTGAACCACAGTGCTGGGCCATATCAGTTTCCATTTTGAATAGTACATTCAGTAAGTTCTAAGGGTCACAATGTCTATGATTAAGAGGCAATTATATATATATGTGTGTGTGTGTATATATATATGTGTGTGTGTATATATGTGTGTGTGTGTGTGTATGTGTGTATATATATATATATATATTTTTTTTTTTTTTTTTAAAGGAGAGGGTGCAATGATGCTCCCTAGCTAGTAAGAGTCCCATCTTGGCCTTCTAAGGGAAAGATAGGTAAATGAAAAGACTGCTAAATCCAAGGTCAGACAGCATATAGAAGGTTTTATAAAACAACAAGAAAACTCAGAACACTAAATAAGAGAGTGCTTTCTTGGACTCTGCAATTGGCCTCAATCATACACTGCAGAATCTGGAATATTACTTTTTACGATTTTGGAAGCCGATACACACCTACAGGAATAACTGAGGAAGGTAGAGTATGATTAGTCTTATTTTTACCTTTCAGTGTGTATCAATGTTAAGTGAACAAGAGCAAGAGGAAAACCATATATTTAGTATTTTGCAACATATACAAAATAACAACACTGGCTGGGCGTGGTGGCTCAAGCCTGTAATCCCAGCACTTTGGGAGGCTGAGGCAGGGGGATCACAAGGTCAGGAGTTTGAGACCAGCTTGGCCAACATAGTGAAACCCCGTCTCTACTCAAAATACAAAAAATTAGCCAGGCATGATGGTGGGCACCTGTAATCCTAGTTACTCAGGAGGCTGAGGCAGGAGAATTGCTTGAACCTGGGAGGCAGAGGTTGTAGTGAGCTGACATTGTGCCACTGCACACCAGCCCGGGAAACAGTGCAAGACTCCGTCTTAAAAAAAAAAAAACAAAAACAAAAACAAAAAACACCCTCCCTCCTCACCAGCTTTAAAAAAGGACTGGAAAGAAATACTCTAAAACATGAAAAACATGAATAGCCGCTACTATCTGGGGGCAATTTTTTGTCTTTATACTTTGGCATGTATATTATTTCTACCAATAATTTTAAAGGCCGGGTGCGGTGGCTCACGCCTGTAATCTCAGCACTTTGGGAGGCCAAGGTGGGCGGATCACAAGGTCAGGAGATCGAGACTATGCTGGCTAACACGGTGAAACCCCGTCTCTACTAAAAAATACAAAAAATTAGCCAGGCGTGGTGGCGGGCGCCTGTAGTCCCCGCTACTCAGGAGGCTGAGGCAGGAGAATGGCATGAACCCAGGAGGCGGAGCTTGCAGTGAGCCAAGATGGCGCCACTGTGCTCCAGCCTGGGCAACAGAGTGAGACTATGTCTCAAAATAATAATAATAATAATAATTTTAAAATAAGGGGAAAAAATCACTGATAAACCAAAAACCTCAACCTTAAGAAACGTTCACATATGTATAGCTGATACTCTGATGATGGGGATACAAAAACACCTTCACTCAGTGGTCTTGCAGATATTTTTTTCCCAGTATTTTTTGGAAAGAACCAATCTTTGTCTTTTTTTCTCCTTCTTCAGGGAAATTTATGAATCCAGAAGGAGCCAATGTTTGAATGATTACTGCAATCTCATATCTATTAAATCCTGATACCTGCAACCAAGAGATGAGTAGGAGATGTGGATCCTAAGAGGTGACCTGTAACATACTGCCCCTCAAACCACACCTTTGGATTTCAATAGTAAGAACAGAGAGAATTAAACCAGCTAGGGCTGCACGCGGTGGCTCACGTCTATAATCCCAGCACTTTGGGAGGCCAAGGTGGGCAGATCACAAGGTCAGGAGTTCGAGACCAGCCTGGCCAATATGGTGAAACCCCGTCTCTACTAAAAATAAAAAAATTAGCTGGGCGTGGCGGTGGGCGCCTGTAGTCCCAGCTACTCAGGAGGCTGAGGCAGGAGAATCACTTGAACTGGGGAGGCAGAGGCTGCAGTGAGCCGATATCGCACCACTCCACTCCAGCCTCGGCAACAGAGCGAGACTCTGTCTCAAAACAAAACAAAAGAAAAAACAGCTAAACTATGGCAAAGAGGCATTAATGAACTTATTGATAGCAAACAAAGAAGTAAAGATAAGAGGTGAATTCAGCAGACTCCGGAAAGTCAACTTTTAGTTTGGGCAGGAAGGAGTGAACCAGTAAGAAACAGAGCTTGAGGTCCTCCGTGATTACAGTCCCAAGAAGAAACTTCCACAAGTCTAGAATACTCTAGAGCTCTCACTGGCATGAAACGAACTGCTAAGATTACAGCCCATAATTTGTGACCCTTGCTTTAAGAATTCTGGGATCCAGGGCGGGTGCGGTGGCTCATGCCTGTAATCCCCAGCACTTTGGGAGGCCAAGGCGGGTGGATTACCTGAGGTCAGGAGTTCAGGACCAGACTGGCCAACGTGGTGAAACCCCGTCTCTACTAAAAAAATACAAAAAATTAGCCGGGCATGGTGGCGGGTGCCTGTAACCCCAGCTGCTCGATAGGCTGAGACAGAATTGCTTGAACCTGGGAGGTGGAGGTTGCAATGAGCTTAGATCACGTCGTTGCACTCCAGCCTGGGCAATAAGAGCGAAACTCTGTCTTTAAAAAAAAAAAAAAAAAAGAATTCTGGGATCCAACCAGGCACAGTGGCCCACACCTGTAATCCAAGCACTTTGGGAGGCCAAGGTGGGAGGATCACATTAGGTCAGGAGTTTGAGACCAGCCTGCCCAACATGGCAAAACCCTGTCTCTACAAAAAATACAAAATTAGCCAGGCATGGTGGCATGTGCTTGTAATCCCAGCTATTCAAGAGGCTGAGGCAGGAGAATTACCTGGGTCCAGAAGGCGGAGGTTGCAGTGAGCCGAGATCACGCCACTCCACTCCAGCCTGGGCAACATAGCAAGCCTCTGCGTCAAAAAAAAAAAAGAATTCTGGGATCCATTTGTCATCCTTTCCAGAAGTACTAAGAAAGTCCACAAGCCCCTTGACCAGTTTCACTGAGGTCAAGAATCAGATCCTGCTAGGGTAGAAAAGGTACAGAATGAGCTCAGACTGTGGCAAGGTCATGAGGGTTGTGATGAAACAAGAATGAAACAACCTCTCCCCACAACATATTCTAGAAAGCAGAGATGTCAGAATAAAGGAATCCTCCAGAGGCCCGAGGGCTGAGTGAAGGCGTTTTATTTAAAAGCTTCAAACTACCCACACCTTTTGATTACCATCTGGCTTTTTCTATTTTTCTTTTGTTTTCTTTTTTTTTCCTGGACAGAATTGACTGGGGTCTGACTTTTTCTTAAATGTGAATTCCAATATAATTGTACAGCTGGTATTTCCAGAATTAGATCCAGAAATCAGCACTAGCACTACTCTCTGAAAGTGTTTCAGAATTCAACTCTTAACTGCAGAAGAGAATCAAGTAGTAACCTGGAGCAGGCCAAATGAGTTACAGACATTACAGAGAAAGATTGATCACTTTGGCAGAGCCTCTCTGTGAGCTTTAGCTAGTTTTCCTAATGCCAGCTGGTATGCTACGTTAGCTACCCAAGGCAGGGGGACTACGGTATCACAGTGACCACAGAACTAAGCTTTTCCAACTCTCCTGGGGCACCTGAACAAGTGCTAGCATTTCCCAGACTACCTCTAATTAAGGAACAAACCTTTTTCCCTACTGGAAAATTCAAAAGTGCTTTCATCTCTGCTCCCTGTCCCCCACCAGAAGAGGTTTTATTAGAGTTCTGATGTCACACTCTCTGCTTTCCTGGGTGGCATCTGAAAAAGGACCACCTCTGCCTTCACGGTAGATTTGTGCCAGTAAGAAAACCTCAGCTTCAGGAATTCGCAACCAGCCTGGTCAACATGGTGAAACCCCGTCTCTACTAAAAATACAAAAATTAGCTAGGCATGGGGGCACATACCTGTAATCCCAGCTACTCAGGAGGCTGAGGCAAGAGAATCGCTTGAACCTGGGAGGTGGAGGGTGCAGTGAGCTGAGATGGCACCACTGCACTCCAGCCAGGGCCACAGGGCGAGACTCCGTCTCTAAATAAATAAATAAATAAATAAAACAAAACAAAACAAAACCCTCAGCTGTATTTTTTTATTTTTATTTTTTTGAGATGGAGTCTTGCTCTGTTGCCCAGGCTGGAGTGCAGTGGCACGATCTCAGGTCACTACAACCTCTGCCTCCTGGGTTCAAGCAATTCTCCTGCCTCAGCCTCCTGAGTAGCTGGGATTACAGGTGTGCACCACCATGCCCGACTAATTTTTGTATTTTTAGTACAAACAGGGTTTCACCATGTTGGCCAGGCTGGTCTCCAACTCCCCACCTCAAGCAATCCACCCACCTCGGCCTCCCAAAGTGCTGGGATTACAGACATGGGCCACACAGCCCAGCCTCATGTTTTTTGATGAGAAAAGGAGAAGATAAAGTACTGGCAAAGGCATTTTTCCTTGGGGAATGGGGGATAAAGTGATCTCTAGAGAGCTCACTTCCCAGCATAGCCTCGCCACTCACAATCTAGCATCTTTCAGTACTTCATTAGTTCTCTTCTGCCTTCCTTTCACTGCCTTCAAAAAACAAACAAACAAACAAAAAAAAAAACAGACAAAAAACAACTGCTCCCCTAGCCCCCAAAAACCCAGGGTGGCCAGTCCAGCTTCTGATTCATGCTGTGGCTCAAAAATGAAGTTTACACACTTGAATTAAAAAGTAAAACTGGAGGTTGTGCGTGGTGGCTCACGCCTGGAATCCCCAGCACTTCGGGAGGCTGAGGTGGATGGATCACTTGAGGTCAGGAGTTCATGACCAGCCTGGCCAACATGGTGAAGCTCCATCTCTACTAAAAATACAAAAATTAGCCGGGCATGGTGGCTCGAGACTATAGTCCCAGCTACTCAGGAGGCTGAAGCAGGAGAATCACTTGACCCCAGGAGGTGGAGGTTGCAGTGAGCCGAGATGGCACCACTACACTCCAGCCTGGGTGACAGAGCAAGACTCCATCTCCAAAAAAAAAACAAACAAACAAACAAAAAAAACAAACAAAACAAAAAGAGCCGGGCATGGTGGTGTGCACCTGTAATCCCAGCTACTTGGGAGGCTGAGGCACGATAATCGCTTGAACCCAGCAGGCAGAGGTTGCAGTAAGCCAAGATCATGCCACTGCACTCCAGCCTGGGCAATAAAGTGAGACTTTGTCTCCAAAAAAAAAAAAAAAAGCCAGGTGCAGTGGCTCACACGTGTAATCCCAGGAGGCTGAGGTGGGCGGATCACGAGGTCAGGAGATCAAGACCATCCTGGCTAACACGGTGAAACCCTGTCTCTACTAAAAATACAAAAACAAAAATTAGCTGGGCATGGTGGCAGGCGCCTATAGTCCCAGCTACTCGGGAGGCTGAGGCAGAAGAATGGTGTGAACCCGGGAAGCAGAGCTTGCAATGAGCCAAGATCACGCCACTGCACTCCAGCCTGGGCAGCAAAGTGAGACTCTGTCTCAAAAAAAAAAAAAAAAAAAAAAAAAAAAAAGTCATTGCCAATATCTGATTCTTCTCATCCATGAGCCAAAGGCTTACCTAAAAAAGACTACTTTTTTTTTTTTTTTGAGACAGGGTCTCACTCTGTCACTCAGGCTGGAGTGCAGTGGCACAAACACGGCTCACTGTAGCCTCAACTTCCCCGGCTCAAGCAATCCTCCTGCCTCAGCCTCCTGTGTAGCTGGGAGGGGCGTGCTACCACCTGGTTAATTTTTAAAAAATTTTTTGTAGAGATGGGGTCTCACTTTGTTGCCCAGGCTGCCGCTGAACTCCTGCTGAAGCAATCTTCTGGCCTCAAGTGGCCTCCCAAAGTGCTGAGATTACAGTTATGAGCCACGGTGCCAGCCAAAAGACTCCTTTTGATAATCAAGGGGAAAGTTTTATCCTACACTGCTCCCTATTCCATTACTCCTGGGTTCCAAGAAATGTAGCTTAAACCTAAGGGAGACAACAAAATGCTGCTCTGGGAAAAATAAGCAGCACCAAAGACTTCAAAAATTACAAGTTTATCAAATCAGACTGCAAAATCAGTCATCTTTATGGTCTGTTACAATGAAACAATCCATTCAACAGGTAATTTTGTTAGCCCAAATAACTAAGAATCCTCCAACTAGTACATTTCACTATATGACTGACCTGAATAATGTTTAGCCATTGCTCAAAGGCCTTTTTCTTCTCCATCTTTAACTCAATAGGGGACCGTAAAGTCACTTGCAATTGTGACCTCACAACTCTAGGCTAGAGGAAACAGCAAGGAAGAGAGATGGGTATTTACTCTAGACTTACTCTCCTGAAAATCTAGAAATATATCTGCTACAAACCATCTTCATGCTGCTGAACACATGTGGCTCAAGGCATTTGGAAACCTACTTCTAAACTACACCCTTAGAACCTGTCACAACAGGTCCTCTTCCCATCCTGTTTCGTGTCCCCACCCTGATTCCCCCAAAGGTACTATCGATACCACTGCTCTCTTTGGCAAGGATACTCTTTCGGGGATCTACTTATTATTACTTAACTCATCTCTGATCCAGAGTTTTCTCTTGAATTCTTTATTATTCAGGTACCAGGGAAGTATTCTCCCTGCATATTCTAACTTTTCAATTTGAGTGTGACCTTCCTAAGACCACAGCCTGTCTACTAATCATCCTTCCATGTTACAGAGTCAGGGGCAAGATTATTCATATAATAAATGTTTAATAACTTTTACTGGCTCACATTCCTGAAGGATAGCACATACTTTAATTCCAGGCTCCGGAAATTTGTGGTACATGGATAATACAAGTGTTAACAACTGTGTGTGTATGCGTGTGTGTACAGGTAACTTTACTAGGGGAGTGAGAGGAAAGAGGAGATAAAAATGCCTGGTACTTTTTTTTTCCTTCAGTTTTTTGAGACAGGGTCTCACTTAGGTGGTCCAGGCTGGAGTGTGGTGGCTTAATCTTGGCTCACTGTAGCCTTGACTTCCTGGGTTCAGGTGATCCTCCGACTTCAGCCTCCCGAGTAGCTGGGACTGCAGCCATGAGCTACCATGTCTGGCTAATTTTTTGTATTTTTAGTAGTGACAGGGTTTCATCATGTTGCCCAGGCTGGACTTTTTATTTTTTATTTCTTTCAAGCCTGGGCACTACTTCTGCACTGTATTGAAAAGTATTATTTGGCCTCTGTATTTTTGTTTTTTATTTTACTTTAAGTTCTGGGATACATGTGCAGAACATGCAGGTTTGTTACATAGGTATACATGTGCCATGGTAGTTTGCTGCACCTATCAACGTGTCATCTAGGTTTTAAGCCCCAAATGCATTAGTATTTGTCCTAAAGCTCTCCCTCCCCTTACCCTTCACCCACCGACAGGTCCCGGTATATGATGTTCCCCTATGTCCATGTGTTCTCATTGTTCAGCTCCCACTTATGAGTGAGAACATGCGGTGTTTGGTTTTCTGTTCCTGTGTTAGTTTGCCAGAATGACGGTTTCCAGCTTCGTTCATGTTCCTGCAAAGGACATGAACTCATTCTTTTTTATGGCTGCAGGCTTCTGTGTTTTAATGTTTTAATTCCTATTAAGTAAAAATGAGTGTTCTCCCCACCCCCGCTTTTTTTTTTTGAGACACGGCCTCCTTCTGTCACCAGACTGGAATATGGTGGTGTGATCTTGGTTCACTGAAACCTCCACCTCCTGGGCTCAGGCAATCCTTGCACCTCAGCCTCCTGAGTAGCTGGGACTACAGGCACGTCATCATGCCTAGCTAATTGTGTGTGTGTGTCTGTGTGTGTGTGTGTGTATATATATATATATATATATATATATATATATATATATATATATATTTTTTTTTTTTTGGTAGAAGTGGGGTTTTGCCATATTGCCCAGCCTGGTCTTGAACTCCGAACTCAAGTGATCCACCCACCTTAGCCTCCCAAAGTGCTGGGATTATAGGTGTGAACCACCTCACTAAGCCAATTTTTCATTACGTTATTTAATAGACTTGAGGTTTCAAAGCTCTATCAGGACTGGATCACTGTAACTTGAGCTGAACTACCTTAGAAAGGTAGAGTGACCACTGCATTTAATCACATTCATAACTGTAAGCAGAGCTGTCAGACTGAGTAGAATTTTGCTCATAATTACCTGGGTCTATGCTCAGCAAGGCGATGAAAACATCAAGAGACCAGAAGAATTCTGCCAAACACTTAAGGTAAAACTAGTACCAATCCTTCTCAAACTCTTCCCAAAAATCAAAGAAGACGAAATACTTCCAGATACACTTCCAAACTCATTTTATAATGTCAGCATTACCCTGATACCAAAGCGAGACAAGGACACTACAAGAAAATTACAGGTCAATATCCCTGATGAACAAATATGCAAAAATCCTCAACAAAATACTAACAAACCAAATTCAACAGCCCATTAAAAGAAGTATTCACCATGATCAAGTGAGATTTATCCCAGGAATACAAGGGTGGTTCAACATAAACAAATCTATAAATGTGATAAACCATACAAACAAAGTGAAGGACAAAAACCATATGATCATCACAACAGATGCAAAAAAGCATCTGACAGGCCGGGCGTGGTGGCTCAAGCCTGTAATCCCAGCACTTTGGGAGGCTGAGGCGGGCGGATCATGAGGTCAGGAGATCGTGACCATCCTGGCTAACATGGTGAAACCCCGTCTCTACTAAAAATACAAATTAGCCGGGCGTGGTGGCGGGCGCCTGTAGTCCCAGCTTCTCGGGAGGCTGAGGCAGGAGAATGGTGTGAACCCTGGAGGCGGAGCTTGCAGTGAGCCGAGATTGCGCCACTGCTCTCTGGCCTGGGCGACAGAGCGAGACTCCGTCTCAAAAAATAAAAAATAAATAAATAAATGAAGCATCTGACAAAATTCAACATACTTTCATGAGAAAAACTCAACAAATTGGGTATAAAAGAAATGTACCTCAATACATAAAGGCCATATACGACAAGACTTCAGCTAACATCATACTCAATGGTGGACAGCTGAATGCTTTTCCTCCAAGATCAGGAAAAAGACAAGGACCACTCTAGCCACTTTTGTTTTTTTTTTTTTGAGATGAAGTCTCGCTCTGTCGCCCAGGCTGGAGTGCAGTGATGCAATCTCAGCTCACTGCAACCTCTGCCTCCCGGGGTTCAAGCGATTCCCCTTCGTCAGCCCCCTGAGTAGCTGGGACTATAGGTGCACGCCACCATGTCCGGCTGATTTTTATATTTTTAGTAGAGACGGGGTTTCAACATACTGGCCAGGATGGTCTCGATCTCATGACCTCATGATCTACCCGCCTCGGCCCACTCCAGCCACTTTTATTCAACATAGTACTGTAAGTCCCAGAGAGAGCACTTAGGCAAGAAAAATAAATAAAAAGACATCTAAATCGGCAAAGGAGGTAAAATTTTCTCTGTTTGCAGATGACATGATCTTACATACAGAAAACCCTAAAGACTCCAAAAAACTATTAGAACTAATAAACAAATTCAATTAAGTAGTAGCATAAGGAAATCAATGTATAAAAATCAGCAGTGTTTCTATGTACTAAGAACAAACTATCCAAAAAAGAAATAAAGAAAACAATCTCACAATAACTACCAAAAAAAAAAGAAAAGGCTTGGGAATAAATTTATTCAAAGAGGTGAAAGACTCATACACTAATAAGTATAAAATATTGAAGAGGATGGGTGCAGTGGCTCATGACAGTAATTCCAGCACTTTGGGAGACTGATGTGGGCAGATCACCTGAGGTCAGTAGTTCAAGACCAGCCTGGCTAACATAGAGAAACTCCATCTCTACTAAATATATACAAATTAGGTGGTCGTGGTGGCAGGCACCTGTTAATACCAGCTACTCGGAAGGCTGTGGCAGGAGAATTGCCTGAACATGGGAGGCGGAGGTTGCAGTGAGCCGAGATCGCACCATTGGACTTCCAACCTGGATGACAAGAGTGAAACTCCGTCTCAAAAAAAAACCCAAAGAAACAAAAACAGAGTTAAGAGACAATCTACAGGGAGAGAGAAAATATTTGCAAACCATACATCCAATAAGGGGTTAATATCCAAAATACATAAAGAAATGACTCTTAACAGCAACAAAACAACCCAATTAAGAAATGGGAATAGAACTCAAAAGACACTGCTCCAAAGACATACAAATGGCCAATAGGTACGTGAAAAAATGCTCAACATTGGTAACTGTCAGAGAAATGCAAGTTAAAACCACAATGAAATTAGCTGGGCATGGTGGCTCACACCTGTAGTCCCAGCTACTCGGGAGACTGAGGTGGGGGGATCACCTGAGTTCACGGAGTCGACGCTGCAGTGTGCCATGATCATGCCGCTATACTCCAGCCTGGGTGATGGGAGTGAGACCTTGTCTCAAAAAACAAAAAACCAAAAACAAACAAAAATACCCCATATCAACTCACACCTGTCAGAACGGCTATTAAAAATATATATGTAAAAAAAATTGTTGGAGAGGATGTGGAGAAAAGGAACCTTTGTACACTGTTGGTGAGAATGTAAATTAGCACAGCTATTAGGAAAAACAGTATGGAGGTTTCTCATAAAACTGGAAACAGAACTACCATATGATCCAGCAATCCCACTACTGAGCATATATACAAGGAAATGAAATCAGCATGTTGAAAAGATACCTGCACTCCCATGTTCACTGCAGCATTATTCACAACAGCCAAGATACGGAATCAACCTAAGTGTCAGTCTATCAATGGATGAACAGATGAAATAAAATGTATATAAACACAATGAAAGACTATTCAGCCTTAGAAAGAAATCCTGCCATTTTAAGTAACATGAATGAACCTGCAGGACATTATGTTAAGTGAAATAAGTCTGACACGGAAAGACAAATACTGCATAATTTCACTAATATGTAGAATCTAAAAAAAGTCAGACTCAGAAGCAGAGAGATAATGGGCTGGAGAGGGGTGACTGGGGAGAAGGAAACAAAATTTTAGCTAAGCAAGAGAAACAAGTTCAAGAGATCTACTGTACAACATGGTGACTATAGTTAATAACAATGTTTTGTTTTCAGGCATGCCCCATTTCAGTCAACACTAGACTGCACATACAATGGCAGTCCCATAAGATCAAAATATCGAGGGGCCAGGCATGCTGGCTCACACTTGTAATTCCAGCACTTGGGAGCCTGAGATGGCAGGATCACTTGAGACCAGGAATTTGAGACCAGCCAGGACAACACAGAGACCCCATCTCTACAAAAAATAAATAATTAGCTGGGTGTGTTGGCCCATGCCTGTGGTCCCAGCTGCTCGGGAGGCTAAGGCAGGAGGATCACTTAGGCTCAGGAGCTCGAGGTTGCAGTGAGTTATGAATGCACCACTGCACTCCAGCCTGGGTGACACAGTGAGACCCTGTCTTAAAAAAATAAATAAATAAAATAAAATAAAATTTAGGGAAATAATCAAAGATGTGAAAAAAGATTTACAGGAAATTCTCTTCACTGCAGTGCTGTTCATAATTATTTAAAAACTGGAAATAATCTAAATGGATTATGGAATCTAAATAACTCCAAAAGCAGGAAAATGGTTACATAAATTTTGGGGTATTCATCTAATAACATTAGCATGAGCCTCCTAATATGTTAATATTGTTAAAGAATATCTAAAGACAAACAAAAATGCTTATAATATAAATGCTGGGTATGTAAATATGGTATAACAAGAATTTTTTAAAATTATATGCACACAAAAATTATGAAGTCACTTGTATTTGATCATCAAATGCATTACAACATTTTGTGGGGATAAATTCTCATTCTTGCTGGGCACAGTGACATATACCTGTAATCCCAGCTACTTGGGAGGCTGCAGTGGGAAGATCACTTGAGCCCAGGAGTTTGTGTCCACCCTGTGCAACTATCAAAACCCTGTCTCTTTAAAAAATAAACAAACTCGGCCGGGCGCGGTGGCTCACGGCTGTTAATCCCAGCACCTTGGGAGGCCGAGGCAGGCGGATCACAAGCTCAGGAGATCGAGACCATCCTGGCTAACACGGTGAAACCCCATTTCTACTAAAAAATACAAAAAATTAGCCGGGTGAGGCGGCGGGCGCTTGTAGTCCTAACTACTCGAGAGGCTGAGGCAGAAGAATGGTGTGAACCCGGAAGGCGGAGCTTGCAGTGAGCCAAGATCGTGCCACTGCACTCCAGCCTGGGTGACAGAGCGAGACCCTGTCTCAAAAAAAAAAAAAACTCATTCCTAGACTGTCTAGTTTAGGATAACACACAAATCAGTTTCTCCTAATTTGGATTACAGAAACATAAAATTGACAGAGCCAGGAAGTAACCCAGGAAAAAGATGCAGTGGCAAGGACAAGTCATTCTTGGAGAAGTTTTCAAAAGGGGAATATCCACGGGTAAATGTCAACTGAAGCTCAGATCACCTCAAGAAACCTGGGATTAACAAAAAGTTACTATATAGAAGTGGGTAAGAGAAGACTGGAAGCACACTGACTAAATTTGAATCCCAGCTCTTTGCATTTACCAGCTGTGTGACCTTGGGAACACAGTTTACCACCATTTATAAAATGTACCCCACCTTCATGAGATTTTTTTTTTTTTTTTTTTTTTTTTAAGACGAAGTCTCGCTCTGTCGCCCAGGCTGGAGTGCAGTGGCGAGATCTTGGCTCACCGCAACCTCCGCTTCCCGGGTGCAAGTGATTCTCCTGCTTCAGCCTCCCTAGTAGCTGGGATTACAGGCTCGCACCAGTGCATCCAGCTAATTTTTTGTATTTTTAGTAGAGACAGGGTTTCACCATGTTGGCCAGGCTGGTCTTGAACTCCTGGCCTCAAATGATCCACCTGCCTCAGCCTCCCAAACTGCTAGGATTATAGGCATGAGCCACTGCGCCCAGCCTTTTTTGAGGCAGAGTCTCACTATCCTACCCTGGCTGGAGTGCAGTGGCACAATCTCGGCTCACTGCAACCTCTTCCTCCTGGGTTCAAGCGATTCTTCTGCCTCAGGCTCCCAAGTAGCTGGGGTTACAGGCTCCTGCCACCATGCCTGGCTAATTTTTTGTATTTTTAGTAGAGATGGGGTTTCACCATGATGGCCAGGCTGATCTCGAACTCCTAACCTCAGGTGATCCACCCGCCTTGGCCTCCCAAAGTGCTGGGATTACAGGTGTGAGCCACCGCACCTGGCCGAGATTGTTTTGAAGATTAAATTTGGGTTTAACAGATTCCAGTGCTTAGGTGCCTGATACACAGTAAACATTATTTACATGTTGGCTCTTGTGGGGCGCAGTGGCTCACATCTGTAATCCCAGCTACTCAGGAGGCTGAGGTAGGAAGACTGCTTGAGGCCAGGAATTCAACAGCAGCCTGGGCAACGCAGTAAAATTCCATCTCTTTAAAAACTTTTAAAAAATTAGCCAAGTGTGGTGGCATAAACTGGTAGTCCCAACTACTTAGGAGGCTGAGAGGACAGAATTGCTGGAGCTCAGGAGCCTGAGCTTGCAGTGTGCCATAATGGCACCTGTGAATATCCACAGTACTCCAGCCTGGGCAACAACAGAGTAAGATCCCCTCTCTTTAAGAAAAAAAAAAAAAAAGGCAATAATAATTACTATTACTTTCCGCTGGGCGCGGTGGCTCACGCCTGTAATCCCAGCACTCTGGGAGGCCGAGGCAGGCGGATCCGGAGATTGAGACTATGCTGGCTAACACGATGAAACCCCGTCTCTACTAAAAATACAAAAAATTAGCCGGGCATGGTGGTGGGCACCTGTAGTCCCAGCTACTTGGGAGACTGAGGCAGGAGAATGGCGTGAACCCAGGAGGTGGAGGCTGCAGTGAGCCAATATCGCGCCACTGCACTCCAGCGTGGGCGACAGAGTGAAACTCTGTCTCAAAAAAAATAATAATAATAATAATTATCATTATTACTTTCCTATGAAACACAGGTCACAACAGAACCAAACCACCACTTCACATTTTATACTTCTTTATACCTTTTTTTTTTGGAGACTGAATCTTGGTCTGTCACCCAGCTGGAATGCAGTGGGACAATCTCGGCTCACTACAGCCTCCGCCTCCCAGGTTCAAGCAATTCTCCCGCCTCAGCCTCCCAAGTAGCTGAGATTACAGGCATGCGCCACCATGCCTGGCTAATTTTTTTTTTTTTTTTTTTTTTTTTGAGACAAAGTTTCGCTCTTGTAGCCCAGGCTGGAGTGTAATGACGCAATCTCGCAATCTCGGCTTATTGCAACTCCATCTCCCAGGTTCAAGCGATTCTCCTGCCTCAGCCTCCCGAGTAACTGGGACTACAGGTGCCTGCCACCACGCCCTGCTAATTTTTTTGTATTTTTAGTAGGACGGGGTTTCACCATGTTAGCCAGGATGGTCTCGATCTCCTCTCCGCCTGCCTTGGCCTCCCAAAGTGCTGGGATTACAGGTGTGAGGCACCACGCCCAGCTAATTTTTGTATTTTTAGTAGAGATGGGGTTTCACCTTGTTGGCCAGGATGGTCTCGATCTCCTCACCTTGTGATCTGTCCACCTCGGCCTCCCAAAGTGCTGGGATTACAGGTGTGAGCCACCACACCTGGCCATAGGTTTTTTAAGTGTGCATGTAATTACTGACTTCCTAATGAATTGGAGGAATCACCTCTCCTAGGCCAACACTTTGCAATGTAACTCATTCTTATGCTTTGGCTAGCCTAACACTTTGAAATCAATTCATAGTGAAAATCCTTTCAAAGTGAAGGATAAGACAGCAACTATAACCAAGGTAAGAATCTGCTGGGAAAATGACTATATATAGGCAAAGAAAAGCTTGAAGTGGTCAGACTTTTATTCGCCCAGGGGAGAGCTGTATTATTCACACAGAGTAAACTGTATCAAAATACAATACAACTAATGATGGAATAGTTACCTCTCATTCTCAAGCAATCCTAGCACAGAAAACCCTTCCCGTTGTATCCTCATTCTCTCCCTGAATGTGAGAAGTAAACCCTGACTTGAAGCCTACTCTCAACTCGTACCTTTCCTAAGTCAGTTTTCATGTCGACACTTGTGCTGTGACATCTCTTGGACGCTGGGCATCACACAGCCCGTGCAGGTCTCTAGCAGGAAGCATCTCCCTGCTCTCTATATTATTTTGAATTTTCTGGAGAAAAGGATTTCACATGTATACTTGGCCATGTATCCACTATGTATCCATTTGGTCTGACAACTTCTAACTAGTTCTCTGTGCACAAAGCCTTGTCCTACATTTCTAGTGAAGAGCTTCAGAAAGGACAGTAAATTCAGGGCAGGGAGAATTAAGTTTTACTTATAGCTAACACACTGCCCTTCACTGTATCTTTTTTTTTTTTTTTTTTGAGACGGAGTCTCACTCTGTCGCCCAGCCTGGAGTGCAGTGGCGCCATCTCAGCTCACGGCAACCTCCGCCTCCCGGGTTCACGCCATTCTCCTGCCTCAGCCTCCTGAGTAGTTGGGACTACAGGCGCCCGCAACCACGCCCGGCTAATTTTTTTGTATTTTTAGTAGAGACGGGGTTTCACCATGTTAGCCAGGATGGTCTCGATCTCCTGACCTCGTGATCCACCCTCCTCGGCCTCCCAAAGTGCTGGGATTACAGGCTCACGCCACCATGCCCAGCCCCCACTGTATCTTCTATTCTTCTGTTATCTAGGGCTAGTTTGCCAATCTTGCCAAGGCAGATTATAAGGTAATACAGAAAGACAAGTTTGATACATTAATGCATTCTATTCCCTTTAGGCCCTTCCTTCTCCTCCCCCAGCCTGAGAATGGACCATGAGGAATCCTGATATGTAATAACCTTTGTCAAAGGCTTCTATATAGCCTTAGTGAAAATCAAAGCACTTACACTGCTTGTCACTGAGACTCACTATAACTTGAAGATTTATGGTTCACGCTCCACATGTCCAAGGAATTAGCAGGTTTCTGAAGCTAAAGGGTCTCTGAAAGCTCAAGAGGCTGCTAAGCCTTAAAGGGGCCCAAGAATTAAAGCTTAAAGGAAGAGGTGGAGCACCCCCTTCCACACCTGGCCGACCACAACCAGCTAATGAAATTTGGAATGCTGGGTCAATCTACAGGAAGGAAAAACAGATATACAGTCCCTGTTAGAATAATACTTTCATAGCTAGAGTAAACACACAGATAAAAAAAAACATTCTGAAATTCACTTTAGGAAGCTTCCTCATTTCAGGAACTGTCTGCAAAACAAATAAAAAACTAATAAAGTAGTCTTTTTTTTTTTTTTGAGACGGAATTTCGCTCTTGTTGCTCAGGCTGGAGTGCAATGGCACGATCTTGGCTCACCGCAACCTCCGCCTCCTGGGTTCAAGCGATTCTCCTGCCTCAGCCTCCCGAGTGGCTAAGATTACAGGAATGTGCCACCACACCCAGCTAATTTTGAATTTTTAGTAGAGATGGGGTTTCTCCATGTTGGTCAGGCTAGTTTCGAACTCCCAACCTCAGGTGATCCGCCCGCCTCGGCCTCCCAAAGTGCTAGGATTACAGGCGTGAGCCACTGTACCAGCCTAAAGCAGTCCTTTAAACCTCTAAAGTGTTGAAAGTACCACAACTCACTCAATGATCAGAATTATTTGGCTCCCTTCTGTGGCCCTGAGAAATTCAAGTCATTCAGAATTGCTTTTTTGTTTGTTTTTGAGACAGGGTCTCACTCTGTCATCCAGGCTGGAGTATGGTGGTGCAATCATAGCTCACTGCAACCTCGAACTTCTAGGCTTAACGGATCTTCTTGCCTCAGCTTCCCGAGTAGCTGGGATTATAGGTGCACACCACTGCACGTGGCTAATTTTTTTGTTTTTTATAGAGACGGGTTTTTTGCCATGTTGCCCAGGCTGGTCTGGAACTCATGAGCTCAGGCAATCTGCCTGCCTTGGCCTCCCAAAGTGCTGGGATTACAGGCATGAGACACCGCGTCTGGCCTCAGTATTGCTATTTATCAAAGTGTGTGACTGCTTCTAACCTGTCAAATATGCATTTTATACCACATATTAAGTCCCACCAAACAGGTTCATTTAAGTCAACATTATTTTAGCATTGAGTTAATCGGGGGGTAAAAATCCAATAAATATACATGTAACTCTAAAGATGCCCAAATAATTGTAATTTGCCCTCTCTTTTAAAATTAATTTACTTTTGTTTTTTGAGTCGGAGTCTCACTCTGTCATCCAGCCTGGAGCGCAGTGATGCAATATCGGCTTACTACAACCACTGTCTCCCAGGTTCAAATGATTCTCCTGCCTCAGCCTCCCGAGTAGCTGGGATTACAGATGCCCGCCACCACACCCACCTAATTTTTGTATTTTTAGTTTAGTAGAGATGGAGTTTCACCATGTTAGCCAGGCTGGTCTTGAACTCCTGACTTCAGGTGATCTGCCTGCCTGCCTCAGCCTCCCAAAGTGCTGGGCTTACAGATGTAAGCCACAGAGCCCAGCCTTGCCTTTCTTTTATCTCAAAGATACCTCAAAAAAAAAAAAAAAAAAAAAAAAAAAAAAAAAAAGCTAACACCCCCTGACAAGTAATCTTATGGATAGTGGTAGAAAACAAAAGTTCAAAATTCTTCTATTACTGGTACACATCTTCTTCATTCTGTGTCCTTTTTTTTTTTTTTTGAGTTGGAGTCTTGCTCTGTCGCCCAGGCTGGAGTGTGCAGTGGCGGGATCTCAGCTCACTGCAACCTCTACTCCCGGGTTCAAGCAACTCTCTGTCTCAGCCTCGCGAGTAGCTGGGATTACAGGTGCCCACCACTACGCACAGCTAATTTTTTGTATTCTTAGTACGCATGGGGTTTCACCATCTTAGCCAGGCTGGTCTTGAACTCCTGAACTTGTGATCCACCTGCCTTGGCCCCCCAAATTCCTGGGGTTACAGGCGTGAGCCACCGTGCCTGGCCCACTGTCCTCTTTAATTTCTTTCTCTTTGGGACCTCCCTTACCAACTCAGTGTCCTTATCAACTTTTACCCAGTTCTATTAAGTCACTTCAATTGAATTAGAAATGGAAGCTACCCAAACAGAATGAGAAGAGTATTGGATGCAGTGATCACTCCCACCCAATTGCAATGAGCCCCAACAGGGCCTACTCTTGGTTTCTAAATACTGCATTTTCCATTGAAAGGAACCAAGGCTCCTTGGAGAATTGACTGAGGTGGAGAAAGTACTACATGAGTCTAATATATCTTATTGTGCAGGAAAGGAAGTGCTCAAAGAATAACAGTGAAATATCAAAGGACAAAGAAGCCACAAGATGCTTAGTTGGTGAGGGAAACCCCAGAGAGAGAAGTTTACACAGTAGAAATTAGAGAAGACAGTGAGTGGGTACACTGGGTAAAGCAGGCATGTTACCGGAATTCAACAGTTGTGAATTTCTCTTTTCTACCATTGCCTGTAAGGTGTTAGTTTGGGGAGTATCTATCTGTCAACCTATTGAAATAAAAGAATGGCAGATTATTTGGGCATCTTTATGATTAAACATATATTTATACAATTTTTTTTCTTGATTTACTGGCCAAATCAGGAATAATCTGAGCATCAAAATAAATAATAAAATAAAACAAGAAATCATTAGTTCATACTAATGTAAACAAACTAATACATTGAAAGGCTGAAAAGGAATGGAATATTTGTATAGTTTCTAAGCCCTGTCTCCTAAAAATACTAATTACAAAGGGAAAATGAGTAACTTTACTTTGGAAAAGCCTAGCAAACACCACCTTAATCAAGTGATCAAACATTATCAGTAATGATACAAATCAAAATTCTGTACCTTTTGAAATCATGCAATGAAGAACACAGCATCACTCCTGTGATATTCCTGTTGAAGATATGTTACCTAAATTAAACACGAGGAACCACCAGACAAGTCCAAATTGAGGGACTTTCTACAAAATAACTTAATAGCATCAAGGTTATGAACATCAAAGAAGGCCTGAAGAAACTGTTTCAGACTGGAGGAGACTAAGACAACATGAAAAATAAATGCAATGTGTGATTCTGACCTGGATCCTTTTTGCTATAAAGCATATAACTGGTATACTAATAAGCAACATTTGAAGAGGATCTGATAATTATATGGAAGTAATGTGTCAATGTTACTTTCCTGATTTTGACAGTTGTATTGTGGTAAAGTTGGAGAATGCCCCTTGTTTATAGGAAATACTAAAGTATTCAGGGATGATGGAGCATCAGGTCAGCAACACTCTCAAATGATTGAAAGAAAAAAAAATTATTTCTAGCATACTTACAACTGTTCTATATATTTCAAATTGTTTCAATTTTTTTTTTTTTTTTAGAGACGGAGTCTTGCTCTGTTGCCCAGGCTGGAGTGCAGCGGCGAGATCTTGAGTTACTGCAAGCTCCGCCTCCCAGGTTCACGCCATTCTCCTGCCTGAGCCTCCTGAGTAGCCGGCGTAGCTGGGACTACAGGTGCCCACCACCACGCCCAGCTAATTTTTTTTTTGTATTTTTAGTAGAGACGGGGTTTCACTGTGCTAGCCAGGATGGTCTCGATCTCCTGATGTCGTGATCCGCCCGCCTTGGCCTCCCAAAAGCTGGGATTACAGGTGTGAGCCACTGTGCCTGGACAAAGTTTTTTATTTTAAAAAATACAAGGTTGAAGTCTAGAAAGGGTTGGGTTGGAGATGAAAAAGAGGTGAGAGTGGTCTGTTAGCAACTATTCTCATTTATCTTAATGGAGAAGACATCTCTAAATTGGTGACTGTGCCACTGGGGTTCTTGCCATTTGGAATAGGTTTCCTGTATCTTTCTGCCTCATCAACTTCCAATTTCTTCTCAACAGTTTTTTGAATAACATTTTCTCCAGTGCCTATACTTCAAATTATCTCCCTACTTCCACTATGTTCTGGGAATGCTTCCACTGTGAGCATTCATGGACTCCCTTATTCTAAAGATAGAGAATGTCACCATTGGAAAGCAAAAAACAAAAAACAAAAAACAAAAAAACCCACCTATCCTGAGCCAGGTGCAGTGGCTCATGACTGCAATCCCAGCTCTTTGGGAGACTGAGTCAGGAGGATCACTTGAGCCCAGGAATTTTTTTTTTTTTTTTTTGAGACAGTCTAGGCTGGAATGCGATCTTTGCCTAGGCTGGAGTGTGATCTCGGCTCACTACAGCCTCCACTTTCTGGGTTCAAGTGATTCTCCTGCCTCAGTCTCCTGAGCAGCTGGGATTACAGGCACGTGTCACCACGCCCAGCTAATTTTTGTATTTTTAGTAGAGACTGGGTTTCACCATGTTGGCTAGGCTAGTCTCGAACTCCTGACCTCAGGTGATCTGCCTACCTCAGCCTTCCAAAGTGCTGGGATTAAAGGTGTGAACCACCCGTGCCTGGCCATGCCCAAGAATTTGAGACCACCCTGGATAGCAAAGTGAGACCATGTCTAAAAAAAAATTAGCCAGGTGTAGGCCAGGCGCAGTGGCTCACACCTGTAATCCCAGCACTTTGGGAGGCCAAGGCGGGCGGATCACAAGGTCAGGAGATCGAGACCATCCTGGCTAACACGGTGAAACCCCGTCTCTACTAAAAATACAAAAAAATTATCTGGGCGTGATGGCAGGCGCCTGTAGTCCTAGCTACTTAGGAGGCTGAGGCAGGAGAATGGCGTGAACCCAGGAGGCGGAGCTTGCTGTGAGCCGAGATCACACCACTGCACTCCAGCCTGGGCGACAGAGCAAGACTCTGTCTCAAAAAAAAAAAAAAAAAAAAAAAAAAAAATAGCCAGTTGTGGTGGTGTGTGCCTGCAGTCCCAGCTACTTGGGAGCTAAGGTGGGAGAATCGCTTAAACCCAAGAGTTTGAGGCTTCAGTGAGCTGTGATCGTGCCACTGCACTCCAGCCTGGGCGACAGAGCCAGACCCCGTCTCAAGAAAGAAGAAACAAACAAGTTGGGCGTAGTGGCTCACATCTGTAATCCTAGCACTTTGGGAGGGTGAGTCGGGTGGATCACCTGAGGTCAGGAGTTCAATACCACCCTGGGCAACATGGTGAAACCCCATCTCTACAAAAATACAAAAATGAGCCAGGTGTGGTGGCATGTGCCTTTAATCCCAGTTACTCGAGAGGCCAAGGCACGAGAACTGCTTGAACCCAGGAGGTGGAAGTTGCAGTGAGCCAACATCACATCATTTCACTCCAGCCTGGGTGACAGAGCGAGGCCCTATTTCAAAAAAAAAAAGAAAAGAAAGAAGAAACAAACAGAAAAAGAAATGTCTATCTTGAAGGAGGAGCTATTAATGATCCTCCCTTCTTCATACCTGACATTCACTACCATCTCTTTAACTGCCATGTTCACTTTTCTTTTTTTTATCTTTTTTTTTTTTTTTAAGATAGGGTCTCACTCTGTTGTCTAGGCTTCATTCAGTGCAGTAGTATGACCGCAATTGCAGCCTCGACCTCCTGGGCTCAATTGCTCCCACCTCAGTCTTCCCCAACCCCCACACCCCCACCCAACAGTTGGGACTACAAGCATGCACCACCACACCTGGCTAATTTTTAAGTTTTTTGTAGAGACAGGGTCTCACTATGTTGCCCAGGCTGGTCTTGAACTCTTGGGCTCAAGCAATCCTCCTGTCTTGACTTCCCAAAGTGCTGGGATTGCAGTTGTGAGCCACCATGCCCACCCCATGTTCACATTTTAAAAAGAGTTTCTCAAGGTCCTTCCTTCTAAACACACATCCAGAACCTCATCAAGTGTCATGCAAACTCTCTTATATTTTAAAAGAAAGCCTTCTTATATCTTCCAGAGTGTAACCGTTTTGACATTCTTTCCTCACATCATCCAAAAAGTTTCAAATGACATCATAAACTTTATCTCCAACTTCCTGAAAAGTACCCACTATAGCTAGCTTCTCCACTTTCACACCAACAGCAGCTGGCCAGCAGGGACTTGGTTATTCTATAGCAGAATGGTTTTCAGTAACAACCAATGAAAAGCTTTGTCGTACAAGGATGATGTTTATATACTCCCCCTTTCCTCCTCTTTCCTTGTTAGCGGGGCCTGTGAAGTTCTAGAGGTAGAACAAGTGTGTTATGACCCTTCTGCAAGCAGCCATCAACTTATCCCCCTACTTTAAACAAACATTAACAAAAAATAGGCTCTTAAAATGCACTGTCATATTCAACCAATTTTTTTTTTTTTTTTTTTTTTTGGAGACAGAGTTTCACTCTTGTTGCCCAGGCTGGAGTGCAATGGTGCGATATGGGCTCACTGCAACCTCCACCTCCTGGGTTCAAGCGATTCTCCTGCCTCAGCCTCCAAAGTAGCTAGGATTATAGCCATGCGCCACCACGCCTGGCTAATTTTTTTTGCATTTTTAGTAGAGACAGGGTTTCTCCATGTTGGTCAGGCTGGCCTCAAACTCCCGACCTCAGGTGATCTGCCTGCCTTGGCCTCCCAAAGTGTTAGGATTACAGGCGTAAGCCACAGCTCCCAGCTCAACCAAATTTTTATGCAGCCAAGCCCATGAAGATATCCAAGGAAACTGATACACCCTTAGATAGAGTACACAACAACAAAGGATACGAAGGCAGGCTACATCCAAAATGAAAACAGCAGCAAGTCACCTGCAAATCTAATAACAGCACCAGCTGGAATCTACTTTTCTTTTGCTTTTTTTTTTTTTTTTTTTTTTTTTTTTTTTTTTGAGACAGAGTCTTGCTCTGTCACCCAGGCTGGAGTGCAGTGGTGCGATCTCGGCTCACTGCAACTTCCATCTCCCGGGTTCAAGCAATTCTCCTGCCTCAAGCCTCCCAAGTAGCTAGGACTACAAACACGTGCCACCACGCCCGGCTAATTTTTTAATTTTTAGTAGAGACAGGGTGTTTCAACATGTTGGCCAGGTTGGTCTCAAACTCCTGACCTCAAATGATCTGCCCACCTCAGCCTCCAAAAGTGCTGGGATTACAGGCATGAGCCACAGTGCCCGGCCTGTCTTTTGCATTTTAAAGAGATAAGATTTTGCTTATACCCACATTTTAAGAAGTAACAAAAAAATCCAAATAAAATTAAAATTTTAAAAATATTTTGCTTATAAGTCCACTTTTCAGGGTAACCATCAAAGAACAATACTGACAAGAAAGTTTGAAGAAAGCAGAAGGGGACCTACGAGTCTTCTTCAAGAAAGGCAAACTACGTCCCTTGTTTCTATCCCTCTTTATCCATCTTATAAGGGTTACTTCCAAAAATATGTAACTTTCTATTAAAGTAACCTACTAGCTGGGCATGGTGGCTCATGCCTGTAATCCCAGCACTTCGGGAGGCTGAGGTGGGCGGATCACTTGAGATCAGGAGTTTGAGACCAGTCTGGCCAACATGGTAAAACCCCATCTCCACTAAAAATACAAAAATTAGCCAGGTGTGGTGGCACACGCCTGTAATCCCAGCTACTCGGGAGGCTGAGGCAGGAGAATCACGTGAACCAGGGAGGCCGAGGTTGCAGTGAGTCAAGATCACACCACTGCACTCCAGCCTGGGCAACAGAGTAAGACTCTGTTTCAAAAAAAAAAAAAACCCTAAAATTCCTATACAGCAAAAGAGACGTGTCCTCAGTCTCCTATTGATTTTCTTTTCTTTTTGAGACAGAGTCTTGCTCTGTTACCTACCCTGGAGTACAGTGATGGGATCTCATACCACGGCAACCTCTGCTTCAAGCAATTCTCCCACCTCCGCCTGCCAAGTAGATGGGATTACAGGCACATGTCACCGTGCCCGGTTAACTTTTGTATTTTTAGTACAGACAGGGTTTCGCCGTGTTGGGCAGACTGGTCTCGAACTCCTGACCTCAAGTGATCCTCCCGCTTCGGCCTCCCAAAGTGCTGAGATTACAGGTGTAAGCCACCGCACCCAGACTTCTTTTGTTTTTGAGACAGCATCTCATTCTGTTGCCCGGGCTGGAGCACAGTGATGCAATCACTGCAGCCTCGACTTCCCGGGCTCAGGTGATTCTCCCACCACAGCCTCCTAGGCATCTGGGACTACAGACATGTGCCACCACACCCAGCTAATTTTTAAAAATATTTTTTGTAGAGAAGGAGTTTCACTATGTTTCCCAGGCTGGTCTCAAACTCCTGGGTTTAAGCAATCCACCTCGTCTCCCCAAAATGCTGGGATTACAGGCACTGGATTACAGCCAATGTCCTACTGATTTTTAAAGTGTCCAAACCAAGTTTTCTTTTGCACTTAGAAGAGAATTTAAAATGCAATCAGAAAACCAGACTGTACCTTGCCAGTTACTATAATCTTAAAATTAGCATATATTGCTAGGAATGACATTTAGTTATATCTCAGTCTATTCTCCTATGATAAGCAACAGTGAACTCAAGGGTATGATCTCAGAATGTAAAAAGCCATTAAGACTGCTCCTAATAGATTATTTTAAAATATGATCCTACAAGTCTCTTCCAAGGAAGGACAGTATGTTTTAATTGTGAGATGGACTTTTCAATGCTTTGACTTCTTGTCTAAAAGAGGCCTAGAAAAAGAAATAACTGCAGTGGAGTGAGGGTGTGAAATGTGTCATAACAGTTATTAAAATCCATCAGGTTCATACTTCAGTCTTGGTTTAACTGCAGCCAAAAACTGACTTGCAAGTAATTATCATCACTATCTGCAATAAAAGTTAATTGGACATAATTGAACTAACACCCTAAGTGGAGGGAAGCTGTAACTGGCGAAGAGCCCATTCCTCCTGCTCCTTCAATCTGCAAATGAAACTGCTAATGATAATTTGTGGACAAACATGAAATTGCTCTCATGGTTTCCCCACTGCAAATCACTCAGCAATTCCAGTTAATACCCAGCATGTTGGGCCAGGAGAAAAATCATTAACTGGTGCTTCCTTTGATAAAGATGAATTTTAACAATAAACAAGCCCATTAAGGCTGAGAGTTACTGAGAATTGTTAAATTTCTCCTGGATGCCCTAAAGTAAAGCACTGTGGTCTGATCTCCACACCATGCTACTATGCACTAAACGCATCATGTGCCACCAGTGTGTAGTAGTAAGAAGAGACGCTATGCAAAGAAAGACAGAAGCTACTGTTATACTAACAATTTATCTTCTTTTAACAGAATCCTGGAAAAATCTTATTTTTCAATAGGCAAATGGCATTGTTGATCTACTTCAACAGCAAAGATTAAAAAAAAAAAAAAGTGGACCCAACACCTTTCAGAATAATTGTGAGGATTAAATGAGATGGTATTTGTAAAGTGGTTAGTACACTGCCTGTGCTTGATGGCAGTTGTAACTATTATTTGCTAATGTCAGACTTCTCTGAAAACCATGGGGAGACAGGGATAGGTTTTAAGGCAAGTAATATTATCAGATGTCTATTTAGAATAAATCTTCTGGAAGTGTGAAAGAAAAACGGGAGATGGTAGAAGCCAGTTAAGTGGCTATTGCTTTTTTTTTTTTTTTTTTTTTTCAGACAAAGATCTTGCTCTGTCATCCAGGCTAGAGTACAATGGTGCGATGTCAGCTCACTGCAACCTTCGCCTCCTGGGCTTCAGTGATTCTCTTGCCTCAGCCTCCCGAGTAGCTGGGATTACAGGCACAAGTCACCACACCCGGCTAATTTTTGTATTTTTAGTAGAGATGGGGTTTTGTTGTTGGCTGGTCTTGAACTCCTGGCCTCAACTGATCTGCCCACCTCAGCTTCCTAAAGTGCTGGGATTACAGACGTGAGCCACAGCGCCTGGCTGGCTATTGCGATTTTGAGGTGAGATGATGAAGATCTCAAATGAGGATGTCATAAAAGGGCTATCATATAAAGGAAGAAGATCTGTCTCTGAGCTCCAGAGATAAAAAATAAGTTAATAAAGTTTTTGAAGAAGGACAATTTTAAGTGAACATAAATAACAATTTGATCTTGTTCAACAGCAATAGAGAAATGCTGAAGCAAAAGCAATTATCATGCATCAGGAATTATGGAAAAGGGTTTTTTTCAGTAGCTAAGAATTTGGACTAGATGACCACTAGAATCAACTTTTAGAGTCTATGATTCCAAATCATTTTAAAAAGGTGGTTTTTGTAAGGTCATTAACAATATCTTACATTTGTAGGGAGTCTTACAATTTTCAAAGTGCTTTTTCACGATTCTCTCTCCATCTTCTCAAGATGCCCTTTGAGATAGTTTGGGTATGTATCATCAGCCCCATTTTCACATATAAAGATACTAGAAACTGGACAGCCATCATGGATCATGCCTGTAATCCCAGAAATTTAGGAGGCTGAGGCAGGAGGACTGCTTGAGCCCAAGAGCAAGACCAGCCTGGACAACATAGGGAGACCCCATCTCTAAAAAAAAAAAAAAAAAAATTAGCCAGGTGTGGTAGTGTGCACCTTTGGTCCCAGCTCCACAGGAGGCTGAGATGGGAAGATCACTTGAGCCCCGGGGTGGAGGCTGCAAGGAGCCATGATCGTGCCACTGCACTCCAGCCTGGGTGACAGTGAGACCCTGTCCCCCAGCCATACAAAAAGAGTGATAAATGCTATTAAAAAAATGTGAAAAATAAATAGGTCAGGCGCGGTGGTTCACACTGGTAATCTCGACACTCTGGGAGGCTGACGTGAGCAGACTGCAGGAGTCCACGAGTTTGAGACCAGCCTGGCAAGAGCAAAACCTACCAAAAATACAAACAATTAGCCAGGTGTGATGGCGTGCACCTACAATCTCACCTACTTGGAAGCTAAGGTGAGAGAATCACCTGAGCCCAGGAGGTTGAGGCTGCAGTGAGCCAAGATCATGCCACTGCACTCCAGCCCGGGCAACCAGAATAAGACCCTGTCTCAAAAATAATAATAATAACAAATTAAATAAATAAAGCAGTGTAAGGAAATAGAAAGTACTGGGTAGGGTAGTAATTTTAAACAGCATAGTCAGAGCAATCCTCACTAAGAAACTACAGTTTCTCCATGGTTTACCTGTTAGTTTCAGTGCAAGACAGCAGCACAGCTTTTAATTAGGTAATTTTTTAAAAAGCACTTAACCATAACTAAATACAGTTTTTGTTTTCTCATGTGAAGTTTAATACTTAGGCACTTGCACTTTTTTTTTTTTTTTTTTTTGAAATGTAGTCTTGCTCTGTCGCCCAAACTGGAGTGCAGTGGCGCGATCTCGGCTCACTGCAAGCTCCACCTCCTGGGTTCACGCTATTCTCCTGCCTCAGCCTCCTGAGTAGCGCCACTATGCCCAGCTAATTTTTTGTATTTTTAGTAGAGACAGGGTTTCATCGTGTTAGCCAGGACAGTCTCGATCTCCTGACCTCGTGATCCACTCGCCTTGGCCTCCCAAAGTGCTGGGATTACAGGCGTGAGCCACCGTGCCAGGCCACTTGCACCTTTAATAAAAAGCAATTTATCAACTTGTTTTAAGAATGGAATCCTGGGGTTTTTTGTTTTTTTTTTTTTTTTTTTAAGATGGAGTCTCACTCTGTTGCCAGGCTGGAGTGCAGTGGCACGATCTCGGCTCACTGCAACCTCCGCCTCCTGGGTTCAAGCAATTCTCCTGCCTCAGCCTCCCAAGTAGCTGGGACTACAGGTGCACACCACCCTGCCCAGCTAATTGTTGTATTTTTAGTAGAGATGGGGTTTCACCATGTTGATCAGGATAGTGTCGATCTCTTGACCTCATGATCCACCCACCTCAGCCTCCCAAAGTGCTGGGATTACAGGCGTGAGCCATCGCACCTGGCCTCTTGTTTTTGTAACACAGAAAAACTTTTTTTTTTTTTTTTTGAGACTGAGTCTCACTCTGTCGCCCAAGCTGGAGTGCAGTGGCGCGATCTCGGCTCACTGCAACCTCTGCCTCCCAGGTTCAAGCGATTGTCCTGCCTCAGCCTCCCGAGTAGCTGGGACTACAGGCGCCTGCCACCACGACCGGCTAATTTTTTTTTTTTTTTGTATTTTTAGTAGAGACCGGGTTTCACAGTGTTCGCCAGGATGGTCTCGATCTCCTGACCTCGTGATCCGCCTGCCTCGGCCTACCAAAGTGCTGGGATTACAGGTGTAAGCCACCGCGCCCGGCCGATTTCTTTTATTTTTAGTAGAGAGAGGGTTTCACCATGTTAGTCAGGATGGAAAAACTTTTTTTTTTTTTTTTTTTTCAGATGGAGTCTCGCTCTGTTGCCCAGGCTGGAGTGCAGTGGTGCAATCTCAGCTGCAACCTCCACCTCCCAGGTCCAAGCGATTATCCTGCCTCAGCCTCCCAAGTAGCTGGGACTACAGGCGCCCGCCACCACGCCCAGCTAATTTTTTGTATTTTTAGTAGAGACGGGGTTTCACCATATTAGCCAGGATGGTCTCGATCTCCTGACCTCGTAATCTGCCTGCCTCAGCCTCCAAAAGTGCTGGGATTACAGGCGTGAGCCACTGCGCCTGGCCAAAACTTTCTTTTTTTAAGAGACAGGACTCACTCTGTCATCCAGGCTTCAGTGCAGTTGCACCACTATAGCTCACTGCAGCCTCAAACTCCTAGGCTCAAGTGATTCTCCTGCCTCAATCTCCTGAGTAAACTGGGACTACAGATGATTGCCACCACACTTGGGTAATTATTTTATTTTTTGTAGAAACAAGATCTCGGTTGTTGCCCAGGCTGGTCTTGAATTCCTAGGCTCAGGAGGTCCTCTTGCCTTGGCCTCCCAAAGTTCTGGGATTATAGGTGTGAGTTACCACACCTGGCAAGAAAGGCTCTTTAAACAATAATAAAACAAAGTAATGCAAACTTCCACACATACCAAAGACTGCTGTTGTATGTAACTATGACTTTGATAAAGACTGGCATTTCTCTGGTTGAGCAATGATACTTTCTTTTCTTTCTTTTTTTTTTTTTTTTCTGAGACGGAGTTTCACTCTTGTTGCCCACGCTGGAGTGCCATGACGCAATCTCGGCTCACAGCAACCTCTGCCTCCCGTGTTCAAGCGATTCTCCTGCCTCAGCTTCCCGAGTAGCTGGGATTACAGGCATGAGCCACCATACCTGGCTAATTTTGTATTTTTCATAGACGGGGTTTCTCCATATTGGTCAGGCTGGTCTCGAACTCCCGACCTCAGGTGATCTGCGCGCCTTGGCCTCCCAAAGTGCTGGGATGACAGGCGTGAGCCACTGCGCCCGGCCTATGATACTTTCTTAACTAGTTGTGAGGAACTGAAAGATGAGCAGATGTGGACAGATGTGAGGTGGAGGGAGTTGGTATAAACAATTTTAGAGAGCTATTAAAATTGATGTGCAGGCTGAAGTGGCATAAGCTTCTTACTTCTAGGCGCACTAAGGAACAATTTCTCCCACAATATACTATCACTGATAAGAACGACACGTTTCAGTTGGGACACTGGTTCAGCTTGGAGAAGAGGCAAAAATAAAAATATATCTGGCTTAAAAAGCTGCCTTTTCCAAATTAATTTTGCCAGGGACTATGGAAATAGTCAAAGGACTTTTCTTAAAATGAAAGGTTCTTTTAGTCTCTCTGGAGAAAAGTTCTAACACAGTATCACTCTCCAATTGCACCATACCTCACTAAATATAGCCCAAATATTAAAATATTTTGTAAAGCACTTTAGTGAAAGCACAGTAATACCTGGCAAGACAAGTTAGAACTAAGATGTGGATTCTTCATTAAGCTACTAGTTCCACATTTTGTTGAAAAAAAAAAAAAGCTGGCCAGGTGCAGTGGCTCACACCTGTAATCCTAGCACTTTGGGAGGCCGAGGCGGGTGGATCACAAGGTCAGGGGTTCAAGACCAGCCTGACCAACATGGTGAAACCCCATCTCTACTAAAAATACAAAAATTAGCTGGGCGTGGTGGCGGGCACCTGTAATCCCAGCTACTCAGGAGGCTGAGGCAGGAGAATTGCTTGAACCTGGGAGGAGGAGGGTGCAGTGAGCCGAGATCACACCACTGCACTCCAGCTTGGATGACAGAGCAAGACCCCGTCTCAAAGAAAAAAAAAAAAGGCCGGGCGCGGTGGCTCACACCTGTAATCCCAGCACTTTGGGAGGCCGAGGCGGACGGATCACGAGGTCAGGAGATCGAGACCAACCTGGCTAACACAGTGAAACCCTGTCTCTACTAAAAATACAAAAAATTAGCTGGGTGAGGTGGCAGGCGCCTGTAGTCCCAGCTATTTGGGAGGCTGAGGCAGGAGAATGGCGTGAACCCCAGGGGGGCGGAGCCTGCAGTGAGCCAAGATCATGCTACTGCACTCCAGTCTGGGTGACAGCAAGACTCCGTCTCAAAAAAAAAAAAAAAAAAAAAAGAAAAGAAAAAGTTCTGGAAAAATAAGATAAGCAAAAACCAAACCAGTACCTTTACAGCTGCTAAATTAATGTCTTTATAATAGTAAAACAGGCTGGGTGTGGTGGCTCACGCCTATAATCCCAGCACTTTGGGAGCACTTTACTACTACTACTACTACTACTACTATTATTATTATTATTACTATTATTATAGTAAAACCATTATTATTATTATTATTATAGTAAAACCATTATTATTATTATTATTATTATTATTATTATAGTAAAACCATTCTCAGCTGAATAGCTGGGTAATGCACAGGGTCCATACAGGAACCCAGTATATGGAACTTTTCCATCCTAATTTAGGATAAGCTGTCTTCAACTTCTCACATTCTTGATACATCTTTCCTTTTAAAATAGATTAAGTCCTGTCCTTTACATAATAAGAATAAAGATAAATAAAATGCCAGTGGTAGAAGTGCTTAGCTTTTGGAAGGAAGTAAATCTTAAGTTATGACTAATAATGCTTATGCTTCTCCTTTGAAGCAACACGAATGTTGTCTAAATCATCTCAATTCTGCAAGTAGCATAAAATCTGATTTTCATTCAGTTCAGCAACTGATCCTCAAAAACACTTTGCTGAATGCAAAAAAAAAAAGAAAAAAAGAAAAAAAAAGTGATTGTTCAGATAATATCTTCCCAGCAAACAGCACTTAAAGAAACCCCCAGCTTTTTTTTTTTTGAGACCGAGTCTTACTCTGTGGCCCAGGTGCAATGGTGTGATCGGCAATGGTGCAATCTCGGCTCACTGCAACCTCTGCCTCCCAGGTTCAAGCAATTCTCCTGCTTCAGCCACCTGAGTAGCTGAGATTACAAGTGTCTGCCACGACACTCCGCTAATTTTTGCATTTTTAGTAGAGATAAGGTTTCACCATGTTGGCCAGGCTGGTCTCAAACTCCTGACCTCAAGTGATCCACCAGCGTCGGCCTCCCAAAGTGCTGGGATTATAGGCATGAGCCACTGCGCCCAGCCAGAAACCCCCAGCTTTAAAGTGATGACTGCTTTCCAATTTGGGCCTAGCAGAATGGCTCCCGCAAAGGGTGGTAAGAAGAAAGGCTGTTCTGCCATCAACCAGGTGGTAACCCAAGAATACACTATTGAGATTCACAAGTGCATTCATGGAGTGAGCCTCTAAGAAGCAAGCCCCTCAGGCACTCAAAGAGATCTGGAATTTGCCATGAGGGAGATGAGGACCCCAGACGCACACATTGATAGCAGGCTCAACAAAGCTGTCTGGGCCAAAGGAATAAGGAATGTCTCACACAGTGTATCCCTGTGTGGTTGTCCAGAAAATGTAATGAAGATAAAGATTCACTAAAACAAGCTCTATACTTTGGTTACTTATGTACCTGTTACCACTTTCAAAATCTACAGACACTCAATGTGGATAAGAACTAACCACTGGTCATCAAACAAAATTATACAACTGCAAAAACAACAAAAAAGTGATGACAGTACTACTTTCATCACACACTGACTATTCTAAATGGATTTCATTTCAGCCAACAGCTCTGATTATTAGCAAGTATTGCCCAGTGTTAGAAAACTTTGCTTTGGTAAGAAGAGAGGTTTGTTTCTTTTCTTTTTCTTTTTTTTTTTTTTTTTTGAGAGGGAGTCCCACTCTGTCGCCCAGGCTGGAGTACAGTGGTGCAATCTCGGCTCACTGCAACCTCCACCTCCCAAGTTCAAGCAATTCTCCTGCCTTAGCCTCCTGAGTAACTGGGATTACATGTGCATGCCACCACGCCTGGCTAATTTTTGAATTTTAGTAGAGACAGTGTTTCACCAGGTTGGCCAGGCTGGTTTCGAATGCCTGACTTCAAGTGATCTGTCCACCAAAGTGCTGAGATTACAGGCATGAGCCACCGTACCCAGGTTCTTCTTTTTTCTTTTTAGAGACACAGTCTTGCTCTCTCACCCTGGCTGGAGTGCAGTAGCATGATAGCAGCTCACTGCAGCCTCGAACTCCTGGGCTCAAGGGATCTTTCCATCTCAGCCTCCCAAGTAGCTGGGAGGACAAGCACACATCACCACACCCACCTAATTTTTTTTATAGAGAGACAGGGTCTCACCATCTTGCTTGGGCAGGTCTCGAACTCCTGGGCTCAAGCAATCCCCCTGCCTCAGTCTCCCAAAGTGTTGGGATTACAGGCATGAGCCACTGCATCTGGCTGCAGTTTGTTTCTTTGGCTTAGCTACCAACAGCTCACCCACATATGATGAATTATTTACATATACTATGGGCAGAAGACACCAACAAAGAAGACATTTCGGCCAGGTGCGGTGGCTCACACCTGTAATCCCAGCACTTTGGGAGGCCGAGGTGTAATCCCAGCACTTTGGATCAAGAGGTCAGGAGTTCAAGACCAGCCTGGCCAAGATGGTGAAACCCCCGTCTCTACTAAAAAAATACAAAAAATTAGCTGGGTGTGGTAGCAGGTGCCTGTAATCCCAGCTACTTGGAAGGCTGAGGCAGAGAACTTTTTGAACCTGGGAGGCAGAGGATGCAGTAAGCCAAGATCGTGCCACTGCACTCCAGCCTGGGTGACAGAGCAAGACCACGTCTCAAAAAAAAAAAACAAAAAGCAAAAAACAAACAAAAATGACATTTCAGTATCAAAAGCTAGTTTATGTATGACTTACTTGAAAGATTTTAATTCTCCATAGCACCTCAGTGTGATTAAGTAACAAAGGTCAGGTCTCTTCGGGAACCAGGACATCTATCTTCTCCTCCCCTTGGCAATCAGAGCTCCTAGTTCTTAGGCCTTTGGCCTCAGACTGAATGACACCACCAGCTTTCCTGGTTCTCGGGCTTGCAGACAGCATACTGTGAAACTTCTCAGCCTCCATAACTAAATGAGCCAAGTCCTAATCCCCTCTTATATATTTAACCTACTGGTTGTTTCTCTGGAGAATGCTAATACAGATTTTTTTTTTTTTTTCAGGCACAGTCTTGCTCTGTCGCCAGGCTAGAGGGCAGTGGCGCGATCTCGGCTCACCGCAACCTCCACCTCTCAGGTTCAAGTGATTCTCCTGCCTCAGCCTCCTGAGTAGCTGGGACTACAGGCACGCGCCACCACGCCCAGCTAATTTTTGTATTTTTTAGTAGAGATGGGGTTTCACTATGTTGGCCAGGATGGCCTCGATCTCTTGACCTTGTGCTCCACCCACCTCGGCCTCCCAAAGTGCTGGGATTACAGGCATGAGCCACCACGCCCGGCCTCTAATATAGATTTTATATTTAGTATTAAACAAAAAAACTGTCCCAAGGATACTACATTGAGCTGAATTTTTCTAGGTCCAGTACTGAGTTATATACTACTTTTGATTATTAAGAAACTAAGTGCAGGCCGGGCGCGGTGGCTCACGCCTATAATCCCAGCACTCTGGGAGGCCAAGGCGGGCGGATCACAAGGTCAGGAGATCGAGACCATCCTGGCTAACACAGTGAAACCCTGTCTCTACTAAAAATACAAAAACAAAATTAGCCAGGCATGGTGGCAGGCGCCTGTAGTCCCAGCTACTCGGGAGGCTGAGGCAGGGGAATGGCGTGAACCCCATTGGCAGAGCTTGCAGTGAGCTGAGATCGCGCCACTGCACTCCGGGCTGGGCGACAGAGCGAGACTTCATCTCAGGAAAAAAAAAAAAAGAAAGAAACTAAGTGTAGTCTGGGCATGACAGCTCATGGTTCTAATCCCAGCACTTGGGAGGCCAAGGTGGGAGGATCATTGGAGCCCAGGAGTTTGGGACCAACTTGGACAACATAGGGAGACCCCGTCTCTACAAAATATGAAAAAAGTAGCCAGGCATGATGACACGAACCTGTGGTCCCACCTACTCAAGAGGCTGAGATGGGCTGAGCATGGTGGCTCACACCACTTTGGGAGGCCATGGCAGGCAGATCACTTGAGGCCAGAAGTTTGAGACCAGCCTGGCCAACATGGTGAAACCCCGTCTCTACTGAAAATTCAAAAATTAGCCTGGTGTGGTGGTACATGCCTGTAATCCCAGCTACTCGGGAGGCTGAGGCACAAGAATCACTTGAACCCAGGAGGTGGAGGTTACAGTGAGCTGAGATCATGCCACTGAACTCCAGCCTGGGTGACAGAGCAAGCCTCTCATCTCAAAAAAAATAAAAGAGGCTGAGATGGGAAGATTGCCTGAGCCCAAGGGGTAGAGACTGCAGTGAGCTGTGATCACACTATATTCCAACCTGGATGACACAGTGAGAACCTGTCTCAAAAAAAAAAAAGAAAGAGAAACACAAAAAAGTGAGATCTCTGTCTCAAAACAAAACTAAGTGTAATACAAGTTCTTGGCTATCTTGCCTACTGCTTAGTTGAATGACCAAAGAAAAAAACAAATTTTTCAGTAGTCTGTATGCCTAGAAAATCTCAGTTAAAAACCAGAGGAAGTTAAAGCTATTGCCTAAAAATGTGCCCTTGAGGCAGGGCACGGTGGCTCATGCCTGTAATCACAGCACTTTGGGAGGTGGAGGCGGGCTGATCACCTGAGGTCGGGAGTTCGAGACCAGCCTGACCAACATGGAGAAACCCCATCTCTACTAAAAATACAAAATTAGCTGGGCACATGGTGCATGTGGTGGCACACGCCTGTAATCCCAGCTACTTGGGAGGCTGAGACAGGAGAATCGCTTGAACCTGGGAGGTGGACATTGCAGTGAGCCGAGATCGTGCCATTGCACTCCAACCTAGGCAACAAGAGCGAAACTCCATCCAAAAAAAAAAAAAAAAGTGTCCTTGAGAATATCTTTGGATTGATTTCACCTGTCTATACTTTGCCTGCTTGCCCTTTAGTGTGTATAATCAATAACAGACTTTTCAAAGATCAGGAATGAACTTTTGTTTTTTCCACTTTTGGGTCTCTGTGAATCTAAGGAATGAACTCTTAACCAGAGTCTTGCCCATATCTTGGTAAAGATGCCCTCTGCCCTTTTCAGTTAGGCTGCAACATAACAAACTCAGTCCATGACTGAATTTAATCTAACCAGCCCAGTATTTCCTTCCTGGGATCCACCAGCACCAACTATAATAAAACTTCAATCTGGAAGTCGGGCACCACGGTGCACACCTGTGATCCCTTCGGTGGCTGGGTCGGGAGTACTGCTTGAGTCCAGGAGTTCAAGGCCAGCCTGGGCAATATAATTGGGACGGCACCCTGTCTCAAAACAAAACAAAATCAAATCACCTTCAAGTTGGTCTTTTCTTAACAACTTTATTTTTTCTTTCTCCAATACCTCATCTTGAGCATTCTTCTTTTGACTAATAATAGCATACTGGTGTTTGGATTGCCTTCACAACCAGAAAGATAAAAAAAGCCTCTCAGGGTAGAGATAGGAAAACTTCAAATCATTTCAAATAGGGTTCCTGAAATTTCTTGGAGAAAATAATAAGCTATATTAGAAATTCAGAGAAAGGAAGAATTCAGAGACCTTGGCTCTCGGTCTGGCTTCGCTACCAAATCACTTAAGTTATTTAAATAATCACAGGGCATTAGTTTTCCCTACTTCAGAGAAATGCTGAGACCAACGTTCATTTAATTCACTGGATAAAAACTATCCAAAAGTAAGAGTATTTATCTTTTTTTTTCTTTTTTTTTTTTTAGATGGAATTTCGTTCTTGTTGCCCAGGCTGCAGTGCAATGGCACAATCTCGGCTCACTGCAACCTCCACCTCCTGGGTTCAAGCGATTCTCCTGCCTGGGCTTCCCAAGTAGCTGGGATTATAGGCATGCACCACCACACCCAGCTAATTTTTGTATTTTTAATAGAGACGGGGTTTCTCCATGTTGGTCAAGCTGGTCTCGAACTCTCGAACTCAGGTGATCTGCCTGCCTCAGCTTTCCAAAGTGCTGGTATTACAGGAGTGAGCCACCGCGCCTGGCAAATATTTATCTTAATACTGGAAATGATTCTTGGGCTGAAGAAACGCTTGTTTTTTTGTGTGTGGTTTTTTGTTTGTTTGTTTTGCTTTTATGTGGAGTCTCACTCTGTCACCCAGGCTGGAGTGCAGTCCAACGATCTCAGCTCACTGCAACCCCCACCTCCTGGGTTCAAGCAATTCTCCGGCCTTAGCCTCCTGAGTAGCTGGAATTACAGGCCTGTGCCACCACGCCCAGCTAATTTTCATATTTTTAGTAGAGATGAGGTTTCACCATGTTGGTCAGGCTGGTCTTGAACTCCTGGCCTCAAGTGATCCATCCGCCTCAGCCTCCTGAAGTGTTGGGATTACAGGCATGAGTCACCGCATCTGGCCCAAACTCTTGTCTTAACCTTTTGTGAGACGTTTTATGTATTTACAGATCATGAAATCTCTAATGAAGTAAACGTCTAAGATCTGACTAAACAAAAGGATCATCAAGTGTTCACAGAATGCTAACATATAGAACAAAGTTTAAAGAAGATACAAAGGCCTGGATTCTAAAAAATAAATGAACAATTCAAATGTCTGGTTTAAAACAAACAAAAAGATGGATTAAAAGTTTGTATCGGAAAGGTAACTTTGTTTTGAATGGTTTTAACAATCTCATAACTCCTGCAGTATCAAATACAGTCTGGGTAATTAATTCAGTGGACTCTCCCTTTTACTGCCAGATTGAACAGCTCTGAGGATAATCTCCCTCACTCTCCCAGGGCTCAGTTGGGAGATTCATTATTTATGCCCTCAATTGTTTACTCTGTCCTATTTTTCCACATATCCAGCAGGCCCAAGAGCTGTGTTACCACTGGCCTGTTTCCAAAATGAATGCATTACTCATTGCCCTATTAGTTACAAAACCAAAATAATCAAACACAGTGGTGTCTTAACGTTAGAAAGCAACCCCACCAACCATTTGATCTAGGAGAGAAATTAATAACAATACCAGCCCAAGTTACCAAAAGCTAAATTGTCCTGGATGAAGAGAGATCCATACATCATTCTAATCCTTTATTTTGAGCCACTGAACAACATACATGCATATCCAACAAGGATTCTTAAAGGACAGTATCATTAGAAAGACAGCTCTGGCCTTCACTGAGAGTAGACTGTAAACTACTAAGGGTTAAACTGATTGAGATAAAATTTGCCTAGCAACCATTCTTTAGGAAGAGTTCAGTAACTCACCAACAATAAATTCTACATCCTCATCTGAGTGGTAAACAGATTACAGACTCCACCAAGTCCTCGACTTTCAGGATTCAGACTCATAGCAAACAACTTCCTCAAAAGATTCAGCTTCCAAGAGTCAAACCCTGGGGGAGGGGATTGTGCTTAAACACACAAAATATTGTCTCTGACACCTGACTGAAAAAGCTGAAAAGCTAAAAACTACCATCACCCACATCTCCATATGAATGCATCCATTGTTCTAAATAAGTCTCTGACAATTGAGAGAGCATTCTCAGAGTCTCCTTTGCCTCTAATATTTTCTCACCTAGAGTAAGCTTTTCCCAATTCCAAACCCTACAACACTCAAACTGATTATTCTGAGAATCAAGCAATACCAAGGGCCCAATATTTTTCTTTCACCTTCTCAAGGGGATCATTTTATACTTCTGATGTGAACAGGGGATTAGTCTCGAGTCTCCCTTTAGAGAGAACATAAGGAGTCCTTTTTCTTAACACATTCCAAGCTGTGACTCACAGAAATAAGCAGGGTAGGCCGGGCACGGTGGCTCACGCCTGTAATCCCAGCACTGTGGGAGGCCGAGGTAGGTGGATCACCTGAGGTCAGTTCGAGACCATCCTGGCCAACATGGTGAAACCCTGTCTCTACTGAAAATACAAAAATTAGCCAGGCGTGGTGGTGCATGTCTGTAGTCCCAGCTACTCAGGAGGCAGAGGCAGGAGAATTGCTTGAACCTGGAAGGCAGAGGCTGCAGTGAGCAGAGATTGTGCCACTGCACTCCAGCCTGAGTGACAGAGCAAGACTCCGTCTCAAAAAAAAAAAAAAAAAAAGAAAAATGAAATAAGCAGGATGGATAAAAACAGACTGCTAAAGAAAATTAAATCAACTGCTTTAACCTCAACCAGCACTATGCCCCCTCAACCTAAGAGATTATGGCTTTCTATAATTGTTTCCTTGCAGATGACCAAATTCCAGGATTTCCATGCCCCTTAAATGATATTTGTACATCAGTGCAAATACATTTACGATTAGTTCTATACATAGTCTTTTGTCTCCTGGGAAAATTCTTTCAGGAACCCCTAATTATTGCACCATGCAAAATAGTGATCACACAAATCAGTCAAGAAAATAGAAATATCGGGCGTGGAGGGGTGCAGTGGCTCACACCTTAATCCCAACACTTTGAGAGGCCTCTGGGAGGGCTGCTTGAGGCCAGGAGTTTGAGACCAACCTGGGCAACAGAGCCAGACCCTATTCTCTACAAAACATAAAAATTAAAAAATAGTAATATAAAAAAGTGAGTGAAGTATAACTTTATAAAGCTGTACTTACTGCTCACCCACGGGTAGAGAACATAAAAACCACCCAGATATCAAATAGAAGGGCAACTTGTTTCTTGACAGAAGCAAGTTGAAATTGTACAGCCTCTAACTGGTTTTTTTTGTTTTTTGTTTTTGTTTGAGACAGGGTCTCACTCTGTCACCCAGGTTGGAGTGCAGTGGTACAACCTTGGCTCACTGCAACCTCTGCCTCCAGGGTTCCAGCAATTCTCCCACCTCAGCCTCCCAAGCAGCTGGGACTACAGGAGTGCACCACCACACCCGGCTAATTTTTTTATGTTTTGGTAGACACGGGGTTTTCACCATGTTGGTCTTTAACTTCTGACTTCAAGTGATCCACCCACCTCAGCCTCCCAAAGTGCTGGGATTACAGGAGCAAGCCATTGCACCCCGCCCTCCAACTGGTTTTTTTGGTCACTTCCCCAGGTTCCTATACCTTAGACATCAAAGCGCACTTTGTTTTATATACTAGCTAACTTTGTTTTATATACTAGCTAACTTTGTTTTATATACTAGCTAACTGTAAAAGCTTCAATCAGTGATTTTTAACAGTTCACTCTCAGTAGCAAGTTAACTAAGTCAACATCTGGGGGATCCCCTTTCCCTCCCAATTTAAATACAACTCATGGAGCCTTAAGGGACAAGTGAGTAATAAAAACCCAAAACCTGACACAGGATTACTGTGAATCTACTTTTTAGTAACATGTCTATTCTAAGGTACTTGAAATCTTATTTTTAAAAAAGGTAAAGTAAGCTTCCTAATCCCTATTACTTTCCACAGCTGAAATGTTTTCCTATCCCATTATCCCTATTTTTTATAATACTTGCTTTCATCCCAAATTGCTCCTAATGGTTTAGAGATCTAATAAATCAATGCAAAGAAAAAAATCACTAATCTAGCCAAAACTGTAAGACAGCTCCAGTGTATCAATTCTGTCTTCAAAAGTGGACCCCAGTTACAACAGTGGGAAACAACCTGTATTACATAAACTCTGAACCATTTTAATTAATATTTATCAAAGTGTTGCCAAAAAAAAAAAATTCATCCCTTCTGGTACTGTAGCTCTTTGCTAATCAACATTAAGATAAACCTGGTCCAAACACGTTTCGTTGAAAATGCCCATTTAGGCCAGACGCGATGGCTCACGCCTGTAATCCCAGCACTTTGGGAAGCCGAGGCAGGCGGATCACGAGGTCAGGAAATCGAGACCATCCTGGCTAACAAGGTGAAACCCCGTCTCTACTAAAAATACAAAAAATTAGCCAGGTGTGGTGGCAGGCGCCTGTAGTCCCAGCTACTTGGGGAGGCTGAGGCAGGAGAATGGCGTGAACCCAGGAGGCGGAGCTTGCAGTGAGCCGAGATCACGCCACGGCACTCCAGCCTGGGCGACAGGGCGAGACTCGATCTCAAAAAAAAAGAAAGAAAGAAAATGTCCACTTAAAGCAAGTGTGGTATGGACATTGCCACCCAACATACACACACACACACACACACACAAACTCCCTTTGTTTCTAACATCAAAAATTTTGGATTTTCTATTTTCCACTGAAAATGTTTTTCTCAATTTAAAGCCTGCAAAGAGGTTCCCGATTTTGACTGGAGATGGATGTTCTTCAGAAATAAAGGATCCCAAAGATGATGAAGCAAAGGAACTCAAAAAAAATTTTCATTTAAGTTGTAATGCTGCAGCCACCCAAATTCGTAAGTTTGGGGAGAGGAACCTTTTTAAAAAAACTAACGAGTCCGGGCGCCATGGCTCACGCCTGTAATCCCAGCACTTTGGGAGGCCGAAGCAGGAGGATCACGAGGTCAGGAGTTCGAGAACAGCCTGACCAACATGGTGAAACCCCATCTCTACTAAAAACACAGAAAATTAGCTGGGCATGGTGGTAGGCGCCTGTGATCCCAGCTACTCAGGAGGCTGAGACAGGGGAATCGCTTGAACCCTGGAGGCGGAGGTTGCAGTGAGCCGAGATCGCGCCACTGCACTCCAGCCTGGGCAACAGAGCGAGACTCGTCTCAAAAAACAAAAACAAAAACAAACCACGAACTAAAATACATCTGGAGGTTTGTTTTAAGTTTGGTTTTGGTTTTTGACGATAGAAACTAATCCCTCCGAGGGTCTGTGAATATAAGAAATATACCAACAGAGAAAAAGATAAGACTTTTAAGTTTCAGCAACAGCAAGGTAAGTTTGCCTGCTCTAGTCAGGTTTCTCCAACAGAGATGAGCTACTACACAAAGCGGGTGACAATGTACTCCAGGAAGAGACTTTAGCAGAGTTAATTGCTAACAACTATCAGGATTTCCTTTAACCACCATTTGACTGGGGCTGCTCCCTCTTTCCACTAGCACCTCCTCTCCTTTCAGATTGTTATTGCTGATCAAGGCAGTCCCAAGGAGGAAAATGGTGAAGACAACCTTAATGGACACGGATGCAGTACAGTTCCAAATATCCACTCCTAGCTTGCCTTTTCTTTTTTAATTACGGTTTACTGCATCAGATACCACACAAAAAAGGGCTCCTCTTTTCTTCTCTGTGCATTTTACTATGCGACCGATATCGACACATCAGTAAAAAGAGATAAGAGTCCTGAATCTCCTTACCCTACCCATCTGCAGGGGTGAGACGAAGGAAAAAAAATGATGAAGGGTAGAAACAGATAATCAAAATAAACTGATGGGATCCAGAGATATTATTTCCCATTCCATTTCCCCTTTTCTTACAAGGTTAAGTCGGCTGAAGTCGGGGTCGCGTTAGAAAAAGCACACACACATCTTGCGCCCTGGAAAGGTGAGGTTCGCTCCGCAGCGCTCGGTGGGGCTCCTGGCTCCGCCCCGCCCGCCTTGGGCAGCTGAGCCCAGCTCACCCCCGCCCCGGGAGGATGGAAGAGAGGGGGCTTCTAGCGGTCTAGGCAGGGGGAGGGGGAGGCGGCTGCTCCGGGTGCCAGGCTCACGGAGCGCAGGACTCCGCGGTGCGCCGACACCCCCTCCCCCAGCCGGCTGCCGCTTGCTCCCAGCCGCCGCCGGAAGCCAGCCCCGCCCCCTCACCTCCACCCTGGCTCTTCGCGAGCCCCCTCCTGTCTGCACAGCCAATGGCGAGCCAGGGAGCCAGCAGAGCGACTCGCCAAACAGCCAACTGGGGAGGCCCACAGGGAGGTCAGCCACCGGGATAGGCCCGCTACCCGCGGACCCGGCCCGACTCGGCTCCTCTTTGTTAGCGCTGCCCCCATCTCTCCCGGCCCCCACCCCAAAGCCAGGAGCCAAGCATCCCGTAGCTGGGCCAGGTGAAGCTGCGCCCCTTTGCACCCCTTCTCCCTCTGTCCCCCTTGTCCCCTCCCACTTTCTGCCTAGGTACGAGACCCCCCCACCCACCCACGCGATACCTCCCAGAGTGCCTCAGACTTCAACAGCAATTGCCACCTGGAGACACTCGACAGTAAAAAGATGCTCCCCAAGCCTCTCTGCCTCTAGTCTAATCAACTGCACTGCACTGTAACAGTGGACGGATTTAGGATTGCATATTAAATCAATTGCACACATCAATCCTCCCCGTCGGAAACTCCTGCTTCCCGTGACGCAGAAATTAAGGGGCGGGGGGTGGTTGGAGGCATGTTGGGAAAGTATGTATCTAGAAGTTGGTGGGGTGGAGAAGGGAATACATGAAATCATCAGCCAAAAAAAAAAAAAAAAAACACATACAAAAAAAAAACACACATAGTTGGCTCCAACCTGTTTCAGATACAAAACGTCCAATGTATTTAGCTGGATGTATCCAATCCAGTTAAATCCCAAGATAACCACTCCTTTAGCAGGTTTCAGTACAATTAGGAAGCAAACACCTAATCCTTGTTCAGTCATATACCTAATATTATGGGGAACATACTCTCAGCAACCAGACTGGAGGAGACTAAGACAACACGAAAAATAAATGCAATGTGTGATTCTGACCTGGATCCTTTTTGCTATAAAGCATATAACTGGTATAATAATAAGCAACATTTGAAGAGGATCTGATAATTATATGGAAGTAATGTGTCAATGTTATTTTCCTGATTTTGACAGTTGTTTCCTTTTTTTTTTTGGAGACGGAGTCTCGCTCTGTTGCCCAGGCTACAGCGCAGTGGCGAGATCTTGGCTCACTGCAAGCTCCGCCTCCCAGGTTCACGCCATTCTCCTGCCTGAGCCTCCCAAGTAGCTGGAGTAGCTGGGACTACAGGTGCCCACAACCACGCCCAGCTAATTTTTTTTTTGTATTTTTAGGAGAGACGGGGTTTCACTGTGTTAGCCAGGATGGTCTCGATCTCCTGACGTCGTGATCCGCCTGCCTCGGCCTTCCAAAGTGCTGGGAATACAGGCGTGAGCCACCGCGCCCAGCATGGAATAGGACATTTTAAACACTGTGGTATATTTTCTTGGGTGTAGTGATAGAGCACTACATGGGGCTCATTTAAGAAAACTGGCCGGGCGCGGTGTGTCTCACCTGTAATCCCAGCACTTTGGGAGGCCAACGCGGGCAGATCACTTGAACCCAGGTGTTCGAGACCTGGTCAACATGGTGAAATGGTGAGAACCCCATCTCTACCACAAATTTTAGACGTAGCTAGGCATGGTAACTCGCGCAGTAGTCCCAGCTACTTGGCAGAGTACAGCGAGCAGAGACCGTGCCACTGCACTCCAGCCTGAGTGAGAGTAAGACTCCAACTCTAAAAAAAAAAAAAAGAAAAGAAAAAGAAAACGGGGGTCAGGGAAGGCAAGCTATTACCTAGAATGTCATTTTTATTCAGAGTTCTTGCAAGTACATAACATTAAATATCTACATCACACTCTACAACACTGCTTAATCCCCCCAAACACTACTATAATTTAAAACAAAACTTTAAAATTAAGCAGTCTAGGCTACCTTGGAACTCAAAACATATCATATATAACAACCTAAGTACTCCTGGAAGATGGAAAAGGAGCTGTATGACATGCCTGGTTTTATTTTATTTATTTTTGAGATGGAGTTTCGCTCTGTTGCCCAAGCTGGAGTGCAGTGGTAAGATGCTGTGGTGTAATCTCGGCTCACTGCAACCTCCGCCTCCTAGGTTCAAGCAGTTCTGCCTCAGTCTCCCAAGTAGCTGAAATTACAGGTGCACACCAACACGCCTGGCTAACTTTTGTATTTTTACTAGAGACGGGGTTTTGCCATGGTGGCCAGGCTGGTCTCGAACTCCTGACCTCAAATGATCTGCCTGCCTCGGCCTCCCAAAGTGCTGGGATTATAGGCATGAGCCAACGTGCCAGGCCGATCTTTTTGTTTTTGAGATAAGAGTCTCGCTCTGTCGTCCAGGCTGGAGTGCAACAGCACAGTCTTGGCTCACTGCAACCTCTGCCTCCCGGGCTCAAGCGATTCTCCTGCCTCAGCTTCCCGAGTAGCTGAGATTACAGGCACGAGCCACCATGCCCGGCTAATTTTTGTATTTTTAGTAGAAACGGGGTTTCACCATGTTGCCCAGGCTGATCTCGAACTCCAGACCTCAGGTGATCCACCCCCCTCAGCCTCCCAAAGTGCTGGGATTACAGGCATGAGCCACCGTGCCCAGCATCACATCTATTTTTTAAGCACATATAAATATACATCTCTTGGTCCAATATAATATCTAGATGTTACACCAATCTGTCAACAGTAGTTATTGAGAGAATAAGAATATAGGTAGGGAGAAGTGAAGAAGAGAATTTGTTTTATTACATCTTTTTTTTTTAAGACAGAGTCTCGCTCTGTCACCCAGGCTGGAGTGCAGTGGTGCGATCTCGGCGCACTGCAACCTCCGCCTCCCGGGTTCATGCTGTTCTCCTGCCTCAGCCTCCCAAGTAGCTGAGACTACAGGCGCCCGCCACCAAGCCCAGCTAATTTTTTGTATTCTTTAGTAGAGACGGGGTTTCACCGTGTTAGCCAGGATGATCTCGATCTCTTGACCTCGTAATCCGCCCGACTCAGCTTCCCAAAGTGCTGGGATTACAGGCGTGAGCCACCGTGCCTGGCCTTTATTACATCTTTTAAAAAATAAAAAAGCGGGCCAGGTGCAGTGGCTCATGCCTGTAATCCCAGCACTTCAGGAGGCCAGGGTGGGTGGATCACTTGAGCTCAGGAGTTCAAGACCAGCCTGGGCAACACAGTGAAACCCTGTCTCTACAAAAAATACAAAAATTAGCGGCCAGGTGTGGTGACTCACGACTGTAACCCCAGCACTTTGGGTGGCTGAGACAGGCAGATCTCGAGGTCAGGAGATTGAGATCAGCCTGGCCATCATGGTAAAACCCCGTCTCTACTAAAAAAAAAAAAGTACAAAAATTAGCCAGGTGTGGTGGCACGCATCTGTAATCCCAGCTACTCAGGAGGCTGAGGTAGGAGAATCGCTTGAAACCGGGAGGCGCAGGTTGCAGTGCGCCACTGCACTCCAGCCTGGGCAACAGAGCGAGACTCTGTCTCAAAAAAAAAAAAAAAAATTAAGGCACAGCATGGTAGCTGACGCCTGTAATCCTAGCACTTTGGGATGCTGAATAGGGCAGATCACTTGAGGTCAGGGGTTCAAAACCAGCCTGGCCAACATGGTGAAACCTCATCGCTACAATTAAAAAAAAAAAAAATTAGCCCAGCATGGTAGTGGGGGCCTGTAATCCCAGCTACTCGGGAGGCTGGGACAGGAAAATTGCTTGAACCCAGGAGGCAGAGATTACAATGAGCCAAGATCACGCCACTGCACTCCAGCCTGGGCGAGTGGGACCCCGTCTCAAAAAATAAATAAGTAAAAAGCATTAATTTTGTCATTTTTACTGTGTTAACTTAGTGAAATTACAGATTTTATCATCTTTAAACTATGTTGAACATGTCTTTTATAGTCAGTAAAAGATATTAAAACATAAACATCTCTCAAAAATAGATGGAAGAGATCAATAGGCTAGACTAAAAACTAGTTTAGGTAACATCCCTCTAGACTGATCAGTTTGCACCTCATTATTTCCTGAGCACCCTATTTTGCAAATTTCCTAAATGGCATTTATAATAACCAAAAAAAAATAAAATGTAACTTTGACACTTAATTTACTCCAATCAAAACGACACAGTTCCCAGTAGAACGGAATAACAAAAACAAAAAAAAACAATGATTGCACCCGAAAAGAAGGCAAACAGTCTTAAAAAGACAATTTCCTCATAAAGAACTGCTACGTCATATTTACAGAATTCAAACACCCATGACACAGAGCATAGAAACTTTGATAAAACCTTTACTGTTCATTAGACTTCAAGAGAACAGTAGGCCTGAGAAAAACACTGTGGTAATTTTTTTTAAGGGAATTCCTGGCACTATCACTTCAAAGTAGCAAGGTAAACAGTAATTAAAGGGTTTTAACTGGCTGCACTTTCTGTTTCAGACACTAGAGGGGAGTATAAAAATCCAAATAAAATCTGAGATTTCGTTTTACTCATTCACTAACATCATCAAACATGTACTGTATTCCTGTATGCCTGAAATTCTATTAGACCCCAGAGTCAAAAAGATGAATAAGATTTGTCTTTAAAGTACTTAGTTTAGTTAGGGAAGACGTGCCTGTTAAAAAAAAAAAAAATAGTAATAAGGCCGGCGCAGTGGCTCACACCTGTAATCCCAGCACTTTGGGAGGCCGAGCAGATGGATCAACTGAGGTCAGCAGTTCGAGACCAGCCTGGCCAACATTGTGAAACCCCATCTCTACTAAAAAATACAAAAATTAGCCGGGCGTGGTGGCACATGCCTGTAATCCCAGATACTCAGGAGGATGAGATAGGAGAATCGCTTGAACCTGGGAGACAGAGATTGCAGTGAGCCGATATTGCACCACTGAACTCCAGCCTGGGCAACTGAGTGAGACTCTGTCTCAAAAAAAAAAAATTAATAATCATAATAATAATAAGGCCAGGCACAGAGGCTCACGCCTGTAATCCCAACACTTTGGGAGGCCGAGGCTGGACTACCTGAGGTCAGGAGTTCGAGACCAGCCAGGCCAATATGGTGAAACCCTGTCTCTACTAAAAATACAAAAAATTAGCCGGCCATGGTGGTTGCCTATAATCCCAGCTACTCGGGAGGCTGAGGCAGGAGAATTGCTTGAACCCAGGAGGCAGAGGTTGCAGTGAGCCGAGATTGTGCCATTGCACTCCGGCTTGGGCAACAAGAGTGAAATTCCATCTCAAAATAATAATAATAATAATAGGCAAACTACAACAGAGAATGCAGAGTAGAGAATCAAACCCATGACTTTGGGAGACTATGGATATGGGACAGGACAGAAGGAGAATCATTCCTAGAAGAGAGAGGAAAAACATGTGCCTATATATAATAATTCACACTAGACAAACCAGCCTATCCAAATTGGCTTTTTCTCCTAATAACAACGTTTCTGGCCTTAATCTAAATGGAAATAACCTATACCTAGATGGTATCTTTAAACTTCTCTCTATGAAAGTAGAAGCATTATCTGGTAAAGAAGATTTGCTAAAATAACTAGTTAGTTAGGCTTCAAAATCTATTGTATGCAGTTTAAAAGGCATGAAGGTGGGATGTAGGGGGTGGTTTATACTTCCAGCTACTTGGGAGGCTGAGGTGGGAGGATCATTTGAGCACAGGAGTAAGAGTTCAAGGTTATAGTGAGCTATGATCGTGCCACAGCACTCCAAGCCTCAGTGACAGAGCAAGACCCTGTCTTTAAAAAAATAAAAATAGGCCAGGCGCAGTGGTTCACGCCTGTAATCCCAACACTTTGGGAGGCCGAGGCGGGCAGATCACGAGGTCAGGAGATTGAGACTATCCGGGCTAACACGGTGAAACCTCGTCTGTACTAAAAATACAAAAAATTAGCTGGGTGTGGTGGTGGGCACCTGTGGTCCCAGCTACTTGGGAGGCTGAGGCAGGAGAATAGCGTGAACCTGGGAGGCGGAGCTTGCAGTGAGCCGAGATCGCGCCACTGCACTCCAGCCTGCGTGACTGAGTGACAGTCCGTCTCAAAAAAAATAAGAATAAAAATAAAAAATAAAAATAAAAAGACTCTATAGGAATGACTGATAAACCAGAATTAAAGCTCAAAGTCACGACAAGGGTGCCAAAGGGAAACACTTGTATGGTATATTTTTCCCTAATCTTCAAAATGACTGCTCCATCATTTGTTATGGTTTAGGATGTTTGGGTTGTATGTTCTGGGAGTAGAGAGCTGGAGAGAAGGGGCAAGTTGTTAATTTTTCATACTGATGGGGTAGCACATGGTAGAAAAAGTAAAAAGCCAAAATCCTGAAGAAGTTTCACACACATAGACAAAATGAGACAGCAAACTTGTGAATCGAGCATGATTTGGCATCTTTAAATGCACAGCCAATTCCCTTCTAGTGCCAAAGCCAATGGCTTCTCCTGTAGATAAAATGGCACGGTTCCTGAAAAAGCCCTGGACGCTGTTTCCCCACAATCCTATAATCTGTCAGAAGACAGAAAACAAAAAGAAGGCTGTGCAAGCCAGAAAAAGCAAATTATAACCAACACAGAGCCAACACTTTACTTCAGACAGAAGGAGCTTTTCTATGCATCTTTGGAAAGGGAGAGACAAAAGAAGCTTACCACTGCTCAAATAATCAAGGCAAACAATAAAACAATTTAACCAAACACCATCTTGGATTAGCATTTAATGCAATAGCCTCCCTTCTCACTTCTTATTCATAGCCTTAAGGAATACTTACATCACATAAAAAAAGAGTTGAATGCCACAATATACAAAGAACTTTTATAGGTAAATAAGAGGAAGACAAATAACCAAAGGGGAAAATATTAAAGAATATGAGCTGGTAAATCACAGAAGAAATACATAAAGTCAAAAATTATATATATATTCCATTTTGTTAGGTAGTGGTGGAAAGTGCCTTCTCCATACAGTCCTAAAGGCATTTTGTCTTGATAGTACTGCCAAATGCAAGCTTCCAAAGAAACTTGGGCTATTTTGAATGAAAAAAATAATGATAAAGATGTCAAGCATAAGTAATACATTCCTAAAAATATTTAGAAGTTTTATGAAATACCTAATCTAGGAAGGAAACTATTCAATACAATGGATACATATAAGCTACAAATTAAATCCAAGAGAACTAAAATATGAATATAAAATGAACCTTTGCCTATGAATGTAAAACAGTTGAAGCCAATCCCTAAGCCTAGAATGAACAAAGCTGATGATGAAAGCAAATAACAGGGAGTCTTACTATAACCACAGAAATAAAACGTCTCTAAGAAAATAAAATTACTCAACTGTCTTTGCTGTGAAAGCATGTCATTCAAGGACCCTTTTAGCAGTCACCAAATGCAAATGCAAAAGAAAAGCAGATAATGCCTGAGTCCAGCAAAAGCAAGTACAGTCTTCCCATCAAAGAGGAAAAGAAACCTAAGCCTTTCACTTGTCCTTGATACAAAAAGGTAATGGATTGTGAAAGAACTCAAATTCCAGGAAAAAAGATTCCATTCCAACCTGCATAAAGCTAAAAAAACTTCATGTTACTTTGTTCTAAAATTAGCAACACACAGGTCCCTATACTAAAAACAATATATACAATCCCAGCTGAGGTGTCTGGGTAAAGTTCTCAGCACGTCAGCAGACTATCCCATAACCATTTCAGTTTTCCCTTATCGGCTTTTAGACAACATCCCAATTTTCCTCTATTGTTAATGTCACTTAAAAGGCTGAGAAAAATTTAGTTCAACAGATTCAAATTTCAATGTAGTTCCTAAGTACATTACAGGTAATGATGCCACTGATTCTATATTTAGACTCTGGTATGGAACAAGGAGTGTTAGTTTTGTCTAAAATGGCACCATGTCACTCTTCAAAGCCTAACTGCAACAATCACCTAATCCTTCATTAAAATGTCTTTAAGGTGTTACCTATAGCAAGTTAAAATGTTTTTTCAGTGTATTTTGTGTGTGAGTGTTTCTATTGATTGGCTGTGATGCTATAAATATAGACACAATAAGTCACTCCCATCAGTCCTTTAAACATTCAGCACTGCAACTACCATAAGGTGGAATTCATTCCTCATCTGAACCAAAAAGCAAAGATGGTAAAACTTTTTTTTTTGAGGCGAAGTCTCGCTCTGTCACCCAGGCTGGAGTGCAGTGGCAAGATCTCGGATAACTGCAACCTCTGCCTCCTGGGTTCAAGCAATTCTCGTGCCTTGGCCTCCCGAGTAGCGGGGATTACAGGCACCCGCCACCACGCCCAGCTAATTTTTTTTGTATTTTTAGTAGAGATGGGTTTTCACCATGTTGGCCAGGCTGGTTTCAAACTCCTGATGACCTCAAATGATCCACCTGCCTCAACCTCCCAAAGTGCTGGGATTACAGGAGTGAGCCACTGCACCCAGTCTGGTAAAACTCTTTTTTCCTTTTATGAGATGGACTCTCGCTCTGTTGCCAGGCTGGAGTGCAACGGTGCGATCTCGGCTCACTGCAACCCCCCCCACCCGGGTTCAAGTGATTCTCCTGCCTCAGTTTCCCAAGTAGCTGGGACTACAGGCATGCGCCACCACACCCAGCTAATTTTTATATTTTTAGTACAGACGGGGTTTCACCATATTGGCCAGGATGGTCTCGATCTCTTGACCTCGTGATCCACCCACCTCGGCCTCCCAAAGTGTGGGATTACAGGTGTGAGCCATCACGCCTGGCCAAAACTCTAATAATATGAACATTCTAAAGTGATATAATAGTACTTATAAAAATATATTGCCTCCTCAAAAGGAACTTAAGGCCTCCCAATAGACAGCATGTTGCTTATTTTCACAACATCCCAATAAAGAACCATTATTTAGCATTTATATCACACTTTAACTTGCAAAAGTGTTTTACAATTATTTTCATTAGTAGTCATGCATCACAACCACCCAACAAGCCAAAATGGTCCTGTTATCCTCATTTGACAGCTGAGAAAACTGATGTACTTTAAGAACAAGGTCAAGTCAGTCTGCTTTTCTTATAGACCAAGGGCCTAACCCTTATAAAAAGTCTCATTCGCTCACCAGTTACCTGTATTGCTCATAAAAGTAGTTAAAGCAGGTTTTTGGAAATAGGAGTCTATCTAAAATAATCATACAGGGCCGGGTGAGAGGTGGCTCATGCCTGTAATCCCAGCACTTTGGGAGGCTGAGGCAGGTGGATCACATGAGGTCAGGAGTTGGAGATCAGCCTGGCCAACATGGTGAAACCCCATCTCTACTAAAAACACAAAAATTAGCTGGGCATGGTGGTGCATGCCTGTAATCCTAGCTACTCAGGAGGCTGAGGCAGGAGAATCGCTTGAACCTGTGGGGGCAGAGGTTGCAGTGAGCCGAGATCGCACCATTGCACTCCAGCCTGGGCGATAGAGCAAGACTCCATCTCAAAATAAATAAATAAATAAAATAAAATAATGGCACAAAAACACTGAAAGATACTAATTCAACAAAAATACATAGTCAGGCTGGGTGCTGTGGCTCATGCCTGTAATCCCAGCACTCTGGGAGGCCAAGGCGGGCAGATCACTTGAGGTCAGGAGTTTGAGATAGCCTGGCCAAACCCTGTCTCTACTAAAAATATATATATATTTTTTTGAGACGGAGTCTCACTCTGTCGCCCAGGCTGGAGTGCAGTGGCGCGATCTCGGCTCACTACAAGCTCTGCCTCCCGGGTTCACGCCATTCTCCTGCCTCAGCCTCCCGAGTAGCTGGGACTATAGGCGCCTGCCACCACACCCGGTTAATTTTTTATATTTTTAGTAGAGATGGGGTTTCACCATGTTAGCTAGGATGGTCTCGATATCCTGACCTTGTGATCCACCCGCCTCGGCCTCCCAAAGTGCTGGGATTACAGGCGTGAGCCACTACGCCCGGCCTAAAAGTATTTTTTAAAAAGGCCGGGCAGCACAGTGGCTCACGCCTGTAATCCCAGCACTTTGGGAGGCCGAGGCAGGTAGATCACCTGAGGTCAGAAGTTCAAGACCAGCCTGGCCAACATGGTGAAACCCCGTCTCTACTAAAAATACAAAAATTAAGCTGGGCGCAGTGGCGTAAGCCTGTAATCCCAGCACTTTTGGGAGGATGAAGCAGGAGAATCGCTTGAACCCGGGAGGCAGAGGTTGGAAAGAGCCGAGATTGCACCGTTGCACTCCAGCCTGGGCAACAAGAGCAAAACTCTGTCTCAAAAAATAATAATAATAATAATACAAAATTAGTCAGGCATGGTGGCAGGCGCCTGTAATCCCAGCTACTCGGGAGGCTGAGGCAGAGAGAACTGCTTAAAACCCAGGAGGCGGAGGTTACACTGAGCTGAGATCACGCCACTGCACTCCAGCCTGGGCGATAGAGCAAGACTCCATCTCAAAAAAAAAAAAAAAATATATATATATATATATATATATATATGAATATAAAATTAGCCAGGCGTGGCTCCATGTGCAGGTAGTCCCAGCTACTCAGGAGCCTGAGGCAGGAGAATCACTTGAACTCATGGCAGAGGTTGCAGTGAGCCAAGATCGCGCCACTGCACTCCAGCCTGGGCAAGAGACCGAGACTCCATCTTGGGGGGAGAAAAAAAACTTATTCAACTGGAATACAAACAGGTAAGTACTTAGTTACAATGACACAGGAAATTTTCAAGGAAACTGGGTGCCAAAACCTGTTACCAAACAAAAACAAAAAAAATGATCAAATGTTTCTTCATCTTATTTTTCCCCCTCAATCAACTACAATTAGACTTCTATTTCCACCACTCCAATGAACGGTTCTACTGGAAGTCACCAATAATCCCTAGGTCCCTAGGTTGTCAAATCCTGTGAGTACTTCTCTGTTACGTGTGACCTCTATATAGCATTCAACAGAGCTCACCACTCCATTCTTTTTTTTTTTTTTTTTTTTTGAGAAAGTGTCTAGCTCTGTCACATGGAGTGCAGTGGTGCAATTAGGCTGGAGTGCAGTGGCACGATCACCGCTTACTGCAGCCTCAACCTCCCAGACTCAAGCAATTCTCCCACCTCAGCCTCCTGAATAGCTGGGACTGCCATAGGCATGTGCCACCACAGACAGCTAATTTTCTATTTTTTGTAGACACAGGGTCTTACTATGTTACCCAGGCTGACCACTCCCTTCTTGAAACACTTCTTTACTTGCCTTCTATAACATCACTTTCTGGGTTTTCCACCTATCTCACTAGCTATTCCTTCTCTTTCAAATTGCTCTTCTCTAGCCACAAACCATCCGTAGATGACCTCCTGATTAAATTCCATGACTTCAAATTCTATCTATTTCAGCTCAGAATTCTCCTAGGAATGCCAGGCATTTCTATCCAACTGCCTATCTAATTTCTCCATTTGGATACCTAAGAAGTATCTCAAACTTGGCAGGACTAAAAGATAATTTTTGTGTGTGTGTGTGTGTGTGACGGAGTCTCGCTCTGTCGCCCAGGCTGGAATGCAGTGGCACAATCTCGGCTCACTACAAGCTCTGCCTCCCAGATTTATGCCATTCTCCTGCCTCAGCCTCCCAAGTAGCTGGGACTACAGGCGCCCGCCACCACACCCGGCTAATTTTTTGTATTTTTAGTAGAGACAGGGTTTCACCGTGTTAGCCAGGATGGTCTCGTTCTCCTGACCTCATGATCCACCCGGCCTCAGCCTCCCAAAGTGCTGGGATTAAAGGTGTGAGCCACCACACCCGGCCGAGAATTTTTTTTTTTTTTCATTTTAGACAAGTTATCACTCTGTTGCCAAGGCTGAAGTGCAATAGCACAATCACAGCTCACTGCAACCTCCACCCCCTGGGCTCAAGCCATCCTCCCACCTCAGCCCCTCAAGTAGTTGGGACCACAGGCATGTACTACCACACCTGGCTAATTTTCTTATTTTTTGTAGACACAGGGTCTCTCTATCTTGCCAAGGCTTGTCTGAAACTCCTGGGCTCAGGCGATCCTCTTGTCTCAGACTCCCAAAGTGCTGGGTTACAGGCATAAGCCACCACTGTCCAAGAATTTTTGACAATTACATTCTGCTAGTCTTACCCATATCAACTAACAGCATCAACCATTCACCTCCCTGGTTGCTCTAGTCAATAATATAGAAGTTATCCATGATTCCTTATTACCTCACTTCCAAAGGTGTAACAATCCCAAAGCAAGCCCTGTCAACTTCACTTCCAAAAGATATGCCAAATCTGTCACCTTTCCACAGCTTTTATACCATCACCCCCGTCCAAGTTACCATAAAGTCTCATTTGATTAGTGCAAAGAGCCTTGTTACTGGTCTCCTTGCTTCCTTCTACAGCCCATTTCTTTTTGAGGTGGAGTTTCGCTCTTGTTGCCCAGGCTGGATTGCAATGGCATGATCTCAGCTCACTGCAACCCGGGTTCAAGCAATTCTCCTGCCTCAGCCTCCCGAGTAGCTGGGATTACAGGCATGTGCCACCACGCCCAGCTAATTTTGTATTTTTAGTAGAGATGGGGTTTCTCCATGTTGGTCAGGCTGGTCTCGAACTCCTGACCTCAGTGATCCGCCCGCCTTGGCCTCCCAAAGTGCCTGGATTACAGGCGTGAGCCACGGCGCCCGCACTACAATCCATTTCTAACATAGCAACTGAACATTCTTTCTAGTCACAAATCGACTCATATCATACTCGTACTTAAAAACTCCAGAGGCGGCTGGGTGCAGTGGCTCACGCCTGAAATCCCAGCACTTTGGCAGGCCAAGGCAGGTGAATTGCCTGAGCTTAGGAGTTTGAGACCAGACTGGGCAACATGGTGAAATCTGGTCTCTACCAAAAATACAAAAAAATTAGCTGGACGTAGAGGCGTGCACCTATGGTCCCAGCTACTTGAGAGGCTGGGGTGGGAGGATCCCTTAGCCCAGTGGTGGGGGTTACGGGGAACCAAGATTGTGCCACTGCACTCCAACCTAGATGACAGAGTGAGATCCCATCTCAAAAAAAAAAAAACACACTCCAAAGGAAATGAAACACCTTACCCTAGCTTCCAAATCTCACTGTCACCTAGCCTCTGCCTTTGTCATCTCTTGTCATTCTCTCCCTCATTCACCGTATTCAAACAACACTGGCCTGATTTCTGTTCCTCCAACATACCAAGCTCATTCCTCCTTAGGCGCTCTGCACTATAATGTTTGATCTGCTGATCTTCATATACTCCTAGATCTTAAATGCCATATCCTTAGAGAGATATTCTCCCAATCTAAAGTAGCTATCCATTCATACTATCACATCCTCTATTTTTCTGTACAGTATTTATCATTAACTGATTTTTATTTATTTTGTTTTATTTTATTTTTGAGATGGAGTCTCGCTCTGTCTCGCAGGCTGGAGTGCAGTGGCACAATCTTGGCTCACTGCAACCTCCGCCTCCCGGGTTCAAGAATTCTCCTGCCTCAGCCTCCCAAGTAGCTGGGATTACAGGCACCCACCACCATGCCTGGCTAATTTTTGTATAAAAGTAGAGATGGGGTTTTGTCATGTTGGCCAGGTTGGTCTTGAATTCCTGGCCTCAAGTGATCCACCCACCTCGGCCTCCCAAAGTGCTGGGATTACCGTGCCCGGCCATTAACTGGTTTTTTTTTGTTGTTTTTTTGAGACTGAGTCTTGCTCTGTAGCCCAGGCTGGAGTGCAGTGGCACGATCTTGGCTCCCTGCAATCTCTGCCTGCCGGTTCAAGCGATTCTCCTGCCTCAGCCTCCTGAGTAGCTGCGACTACAGGCTCATGCCACCACACCCAGCTAATTTTTGGTATTTTTAGTAGAGACAGGGTTTCACCATGGTTGGCCAGGCTTGTCTTGAACTCCAGACCTCAAGTGATCTGCCTGCCTCGGCCTCCCAAAGTGCTGGGTTTACAGGCATGAGCCACCCACGCCCGGCCATTAACTGATTTTTAAAAAGCTGTCTGTTGCTGGACACGTTGGCTCACGCCTGTAATCCCAACACTTTGGGAGGCCGAGGCCAGTGGATCACCTAAGGTCAGGAGTTCATGACCAGCCTAACATGGTGAAACCCTGTCTCTACTAAATACAAAAAAAAAAGCTGGGCGTGGTGGTGCATGCTTGTAATCTGAGCTGCTTGGGAGGCTAAGACAGGAGAATCGCTTATACCTGGGAGGCAGAGGTTGTGGTGAGCCAAGATGGCGCCATTGCACTCCAACCTAGGCAACAAGAGCGGAACTCCATCTCAAAAAAAAAAAAAAAAAAGCTGTTTGTTGTCTGTTTGCCCTCATTGGAATGTAAACTCCATAGGGACTTTGTCTATCTTGTTTTGTGTACCGCCAACGCTGAAAACATAGTAGAAACTCAATACATTTGGGAGGCTTAGTTGTTAGGTGCTGAAGTTAAAAAGGTGAAAAAGGGCCAGGCACTCACACCTGTAATCCCAGCACTTTGCGAGGCTGAGATGGGAGGATCACTTGAGGCCAGGAGCTTGAGACCAGCATTGGCAATATAGCAAGACCTTGTCTTTGCCAAAAAAAAATTTTTTTTCATTAGCCAGGCACAGTGGCTAGTGTCTATTGTCCTAGCTACTTGGGAGGCTGACACGAGAGGATCATTTAGGCCCAGGAGTTTGAGGTTGCAGTGAGCTATAACAGCACAATATACTCTAACCTGGTGGAGAATTAAACTCTGTCTCAAAAAAGAAAAAAAACAGCCTGGACAACATATTGAGACCCCATCTCCACAAAAAATTTTAAAAATTAACTGGCACGCTGGCTTGCATCTGTAGTCCCAGCTACTTGGGAGGCTGAGGCAGGAGGACTGCTTGAGCCCAAGAATTTAGAAGCTGCAGTGAGCTATGACAGTGCCATGGCACTCCAAGCCTGGGCAACACAGTGAGATCTTGTCTATTTAAAAAAAAAAAAAAGAAGAAGTGAAAAAGGAATAACCCCTACCTACAAAAAGCTCACAATCCAGATGAGGAAACAGAATAGCAATTAAATAATAAATGTAAGGAACATGTATTCTACTTTATAGAATGAGATGTTGTCATTTAAACAATGTAAAAAATAATAAGGTAATGTTAGCAGGATAGTAAAATGTCAGAGTAGCCCATCAGCAAGAGTGATTAATACTGCCTTGGGAACAGGGAAGACTTCACAGAAGAAATTAACTATGAGCTAAATCCTAAAGCTTAATTAGGAGAGTCTTGGTTATGTTTGTTCAGATAATTGTTTATGTTTGTCTATTTTGGAAGAAATGTCCTTGGAAGAAAAGAAAATAGCTTGAGCAAAAATATAATAAAGTGAGGAAGGAAGATGAAATCAAGCATCTGCTATGTATCAGGCACTAGGGTAATGAAGGGCCTTAAAGGGAAAGGGCATAAGTAGTCTTACAACTTAGGAAGATCACTCTTGTGGCAGTGTGGTGGACAGACTAGTGAGGTGATAAGCCTTGAGACATGCAGATTAGTTAGGAGGCTACTGTAACTGTTGAAGTAAGAAATAAAAAAGGTCTCATCCAAGATTTGGCAATATGGTAGAAATGAAAAAATGCAGATTTAGGAGACCTTCAAGGTTAAAATCAGACCTGGGACCAACCAGATATGTCGGATAAGGGGTAAGGAGAAATCAAGGTCAAATCCAAATTTTTTTTTTTTTTTTTTTTTGAGATGGCGTTTCACTCGTTGCCCAGGCTGGAGTGCAATGCTGCGATCTTGGCTCACAGCAACCTCCGCCTCCCGGGTTCAAGCAATTCTCCTGCCGCAGCCTCCTGAGTAGCTAGGTAAGAGGGAAACCTTGTCTCAAAAAAACAAAGTGAGCTGGGCACAGTGGCTCACACCTGTAACCCCAGCACTTTGGGAGGCTGAGGTGACCAGATCACTTAATCCCAGGAGTTCAAGACCAGCCTGGGCAACATGGCAAAACCCCATCTCTAAAAAAAAAATACCCATAAAAAATTAGCCAGGCATGGTGGCGCGCCATCTGTAGTGCCAGCTACTCAAGAGGCTTAGGTGGGAGGATCGCTTGAGCCCAGAGGCATAGGTTGCAGTGAACTGTGATTGTGCCACTACACTCCAGCCTGAGCTACAGAGAAGACTCTGTCACAAAAAAAAAACACACACACACAACTGCATTTCTAAGTAAAATAAATTCAAAAGGATTTACATTTTCTAGACTTTTCACTTTTAATTATGTAAAATGTATTAAAAAAGAAAATTAAGCTAAAAATTCAAATGTATTTAGGGAATTACATTTCTGGAATTAGTCTTTAAAGTCTCTCTTCTCTGCCCCAGACAAAAATAACATTCTTTTAGTGTTCAGTTCTAAGAGTTCTCATAAATGCATAGTTGTGTAACCACAACTACAATCAAAATATGGAACAGTCATGTCACCCCCAAAAAATTTCCTCATACTACCTCTTTGCAGTCAACTCTCTTTTTTTTTTTTTTTATTGAGACAGAGTCTCGCTCTATCACCAGGCTGGAGTGCAGTATGGCGCCATCTCAGCTCACTGCAACCTCCGACTCCCGGGTTCAAGCGATTGTCCTGCCTCAGCGTCCCAAGTAGCTGGGACTACAGGTGTGCGCCACCATGCCCGGCTAATTTTTGTATTTTTAGTAGAGACAAGATTTCACTACATTGGCCAGGCTGATCTCGAACTCCTGACCTCAAGATCTGCCCGCCTCGGCCTCCCAAAGTGCTGGCATTACAGGCGTGAGCCATCACACTTGGCCACCCTCTATTCTTTTTTTTTTTTTTTGAGACGGAGTTTCACTCTTGTTGCCTCAGCTGGAGTGCAATGGCGCCATCTTGGCTCACCGCAACCTCCGCCTCCTGGGTTCAAGCTGCGCCACCATGCCCAGCTAATTTTGTATTTTTAGTAGAGACAGGGTTTCTCCATGTTGGTCAGGCTGGTCTCAAACTCCTGACCTCAGGTGATCTGCCCCAACTCAGCCTCCCAAAGTGCTGGGATTACAGGCATAAACCACTGGGCCCGGCCCACTCTCTCTCTAGTCTTATCCAAAGGCTACACAGGAACAATCACTGATCTGTTCCCCACTGTCCTTATAGTTGAGTTTTCCCCAGAACATCATACAAATGCAATCATACAGACCATAGCCTTTTGAGTTTTGTTTCTTTCACTAAGCATAATACCAATGAGTTTCATTCATGTTATTGCATATATGAATAGTTCCTTTTTATTGCTGAGTAGTATTCCATTGTGTAGATGTATCAGTTTGTTTATCCATTCCCCAGCTGAGAGTCATTCAGGTTGTTTCCAGTTTGTGGTGATTATAAATAAAGCTGCTGTAAACAGTCACATACAAGTTTTTTTTGTGAACACAGATTTTTATTTCACTTGGATAAATACTTAGGTCATTTTTATTTTTATTTTTATTTTTTGAGACCAAGTCTCACTCTGTCACCCAAGCTGGAGTTGGAGTGCAGTGGCGCGATCTCGGCTCACTGTAACCTCCGCCTCCCGAGTTCAAGCGATTCTCCTGTCTCGCCCTCCCAAGTAGCTGGACTACAGGCGCGTGCCACCACACCCGGCTGATTTTTCTTTTATTTTTAGTAGAGACAGGGTTTCACCATGTTAGCCAGGATGGTCTCGATCTCCTGACCTCGTGATCCGTCCGCCTTGGCCTCCCAAAGTGCTGGGATTACAGGCGTGAGCCACCGCGCCTGGAGTTTTTTTTTTTTTTTTTTTGAGAGCGTATCTCGCTCTGTTGCCCAGGCTGGAGTGCAGTAGTGTGATCTAAGCTCACTGCAACCTCCACCTCCCAGGTTCAAGAGATTCTCCTGCCTCAGCCTCCCAAGTAGCTGGGACTACAGGCGCAAGCCACCATGCCTGGCTAATTTTTTGTATTTTTAGTAGAGATGAGGTTTCACTGTCTTAACCAGGATGGTCTCACCAGGATGGTCTCCATCTCCTGACCTCGTGATCCACCCACCTCGGCCTCCCAAAGTGCTGGGATTACAGGCGTAAGCCACTTCGCCCAGCCTCTTTATACATTCTTTTTTTCTTTCTTCCTTTCTTTTTTTTTTTTTTGAGAGCGTCTCTGGCTCTGTTGCCCAGGCTGGAGTGCAGTGGCGCGATCTCGGCTCACCACAAGCTCCGCCTCCCGGGTTTACGCCATTCTCCTACCTCGGTCTCCCGAGTAGCTGGGACTACAGGTGCCCGCAACCACGACGGCTAATTTTTTGTTTTTTAGTAGATATGGGGTTTCACTGTGTTAGCCGGGATGGTCTCGATCTCCTGACCTCATGATCCACCCGGCCTCAGCCTCCCAAAGTGCTGGGATTACAGGTGTGAGCCACCACACCCGGCCTATACATTCTTAATATGAGCTGTATGTCTGATACATAATTGGCAAACATTTCTCCCAGTGTGTTGCTTATATTTTCATCTACTTCATAGTCTTCTGCAAAGCAAAAGTTTTTAATTTTGATGAAATCCAATTTATCAATTTTTTATTTTATGGATCTTGCTTTTGGTGTCATATCTAAGAACTCTTTGCCTAACTCAATGTAATAAGGATTTCCTCTTATCTTCTTTTAAATCTCATAGTTTAGGCCGGGCATGGTGGCTAACACCTGTAGTCCCAGCACTGTGGAAGGCTGAGGTTAAGCAGATGGCTTGAGCCCAGGAGTTTGAGACCAGCCTGGGCAACATGGCAAAACCCCATCTCTGCCTAGGAAAACCAGAGACCTTTGTTCATGTGTTTATCTCCTGACCTTCTCTCCACTATTATCCTATGACCCTGCCATATCCCCCTCTCCGAGAAACACCCAAGAATGATCAATAAATACTTCAGAAATTAAAAAAAAAAAAAAAAAAAAAGAAATCCATGATTCTACCATTGAAGGAAACCACATTTTGATACATTTCTTTCTAGTCATTTTCTGAGCATATTTCTGTTTACATTATTAAAATCATGCTGTATGTAATGCTTGAATTGATTTTTTTCAGCTTTATTACGCTATGATCATCAAAAATCATATAAAGTGAACAACTCGATGTTTTGGTATATGTATACATTGTGAAATGATCACCACACCAAGCTAATTAATATATCCACCACCTCATATAATTATCTTAAAATTTTTTTTGTAGTAGGAATCTGGATTTTTTTGGCCACTATCATGTCATCAAAAAGTCATTACAAACATCATTATTAACTGGATAACATCAAGGGATACACAATGACTGATTGAACCAATTCCCTATTGTTGGACATCTGTGCTATTTCTAATTTATTGCCTATTACCAAGATTGTGACAAACATCTTTGTAAGTAAAGGTTTTTCTGTCAAAAAAAAAAATAAATAAAAAATAAATAAATAGAGAGGGGAGAAAAAAAAAATTAAAATTAAAATTAAATAATAAAAAATATTTTATAATTTTACAAATTACATTTAGGTGTAATTATTGAGATGACTATTCTTTCTCCACTGAATTGCCTTTGCACCTCGGTCAAATATCAATAAGCATACTTAATAGTGTGAATGTTTCTTTTTTTTTTTTTTTTTTTTTGAGATGGAGTCTCGCTCTGTCACCTTGGCTGGAGTGTAGTGGAATGGTCTCAGCCACTGCAACCTCTGCCTCCTGGGTTCAAGTGATTCTCCTGCCTCAGCCTCCTGAGTAGCTGGGACTACAGGTGCCCACCACCACACCCCACTAATTTTTGTATTTTTAGTAGAGACGGGGTTTCACCATGTTGGCCAAGCTGGTCTCAAACTCCTGACCTCAAGTGATCCCCCACCTCGACCTCCCAAAGTGCCGGGATTACAGGCATAACCCACCGTGCCCAGCCTGAATCTATGTCTGAACCTCTGTTCTGTTCATTGATCTATGTATCTATCCTTCTGCCAATACCACACTGTCTTGATTACTGTAGCTCTTTATTAAGTCTTGAAATCAGACAGTATGAGTCTTCCAACTCTGTTGTCCTTTTTCAAAATTGTTTTGGCTATTTTAGTCCCTTTGCCTTTCCATATAAATTTTAGAATTAGCTTGTCAAAGACTTCTTTTTTTTTTTGATACAGGGTCTCACTCTGTCACCCAGGCTGGAGTGCAGTGATGCGATCTTGGTTCACTGCAACCTCCGCCTTCTGGGCTCAAGCAATCCTACTGCCTCAGCCTCCAAAGTACCTGGGATTACAGGTGTGAGCAACTATGCCAGGCTAATTTTTGTATTTTTTTATAGAGATGGGATTTCACCATGTTTCCCAGGCTGGTCTCGAACCCTGGGAACTCCTAGGCTCAAGCAATACACCCACCTCTGCCTCCCAAAGTGCTGAGATTACAGGCATGAACCACCATGCCTGACCATGTCAAAGACTTTTTAAACTTTCCCACAGAGTGTCTACTTTTAAGTAGGGGTTAGCTTCCTAGATTTACTTGAAGAAAAAAACAATGCTGGGCCGGGTGCAGTGGCTCACGCCTGTAATCCCAGCACTTTGGGAGACCGAGGAGGGCAGATCACAAGGTGAGGAGATCGAGACCATCCTGGCTAACACGGTGAAACCCCGTCTCTACTAAAAATACAAAAAAATTAGCCAGGCGTGGTGGCGGGCACCTGTAGTCCCAGCAACTCAGGAGGCTGAGGCAGGAGAAAGGCATGAACCCAGGAAGCGGAAGTTGCAGTGAGCTGAGATGGCCCCACTGCACTCCAGCCTGGGCAACAGAGGGAGACTCCCTCTCAAAAAAATAAATAAATAAATAAGTTCCACTGGGCATGGTGGCTCATGCCTGTTATCCCAGTATTTTGGGAGGCCAAAGCAGGTGCATCACCTGAGGTCAAGAGTTCGAGACTACCCTGGCCAACATGGTGAAACCCCGTCTCTACTAAAAATACAAAAATTAGCTAGGCGTGGTGGTGTGCGCCTGTAGTCCCAGCTACTTGGGAGAGGCAGGAGAAATGCTTGAACCCAGGAGACTGAGGTTGCAGTCAACCAAGATCGTGCCACTGTACTCCAGCCTGGGCAACAGAGTGAGACTTTGTCTCAAAAAAAAAAGAAGTTCACAGAAAAAAAAAAATCGAAAAATAAGGAAAAGGACTAGCACTGTACTATGAAGTAGTAGTTGTCATGCCACATTCCTGCAAGGCTAATCTCTCAAAAGGATACGAATGAACAACATATAAAGCAACTGAAGCTTGGACTCACAGAGTCATCAAGCTGACTTTAACTAGTAATATGCTAATGACTACTAAATCTGTATCTCCCTTCTGAACCTTTCTACTCAAGACCTATGTATATATCCAGAAGCCTATTGGATTTCCCAGATACTTCAAATCCTATATACCAAAATCAAACTTATTTCCCTCAAATGTAATACCCTCTTTTACTCTTGTATTCCGTAACTTGGTTAATGACATCACATTCCACTTAGATGTCCACACCAGCAATTTCAACTCCATCTTTGACAACTCCTTCTTCTTTACCCATCCCCCAATATAAAGTCAATGAGATCCTTTTAGTTACTCTCCTAAAAAGCTCTTCAATCTGTCTACAATTCCACCATGACTACTGTGCCTGATATCTTCAATCTCTCAAGTCATCACATCATTCTCCCAACCAACTAGTCTCCCTACAATCAATTGTGCCTTTTAAAGTCTAACTTCTACACTGTCAACAGAGTTACTTCTACTTAAATAGTGATCTAAACATGTTCCTTACCTGGTTTAAAAACTCTTCCATGACTCCTCAGCACTACAAAATAAAATTCAGACCCCTTACTAAGGTCATCCATAACTGGATTCCAACCCATCTCTCATCTCACTTCCTTCTACTCCTTCCTCATACCCCATGATCCTGCCACATTAAACTAGTCCACATGTCCATACTTCTTGCACATCTGTATCTTTGTACATGCTAATTTCTGCACTTCAAACAGTAACTTTTACAATCCTTTTTTTTGCTGACTCAGCCAAATTGTATTCCTCCTTCAAGACCCAACTGACTCTTTCTCCAGGAAGTCTTCTTTAACTTTCCCCTCCCACTACAAGGCAGAACTAATGTTCCCATAGCACTTAGCACAGATCTCTATTACAGCACTTATTGTACTGACTCAGAACTATTTATATGTTGGTCTCTAATTAAAATGTGGCTGGTCCCAGTGCAGTAGTGTTTACAACTAATTGATACAAGAAGTTACAAATTTCTTTGTTGCTTCTTCATTCCCACTGCTTCACTTGGCTAGCCTTAAAAAAAAAAAAAGAAAAAAAAAGTGAATTTTTTTTTTTCCTGAGATGGAATCTCACCCTGTCGCCCAGGCTGGAGTGCAATGGCGTGACCTCGGCTCACTGCAACCTATGCCTCCCAGGTTGAAACGATTCTCCAGCCTCAGCCTCCCGAACAGGTGGGATTACAGGCGCCCACCACTATGCTCAGCTAATTTTTCCTTTTTTTTTTGGTGATGGAGTCACGCTCTATCGCCCAGGCTAGAGTGCAGTGGCGCGATCTTAGCTCACTGCAACTTTCACCTCCCGGGTTCAAGCAATTCTCAATCCTAGCCTCCTGAGTAGCTGGGATTACAGGCACCTGCCACCACGCCTGGCTAATTTTTATATTTTTAGTAGAGACGGGGTTTCACCATCTTGGCCAGGATGGTACTGAACTCCTGACCTCATGATCCGCCCACCTCAGCCTCCCAAAGTGCTGGGATTACAGGTGTGAGCCACTACATCTGGCCAACAGTGAACTCTTTAAAAATGATTTTGTCATTTATATTTTAATTCCCTCCCAGCGCCTAGTACAAGACACAACACACGGTAGACACTTAAATATTTGCTGAAGTTGACTGCTGAAAGGATCAACTCCAACATTTTTCAATGAGGCCACAGAATCCAAAAAGCTTACGATTCAAGCCTAGTTATGGCTTACTGGTAGAAAAAAAGACATCACACAAATTCGCAAATTGATACTTATGTTGTTTCTAGATTTGCATATTTTTCCCAACTAGTTTCAGGGTTAGTTCCCAGAAAATTGGAACCAAGTAAATCTTTTAAACAAACACTTTTTTTGTTGTTGTTTTAAATAGGATCTCACTCTGTCGCCCAGGCTAGAGTGCAATAGCGCGATTACAGCTCAGATTACTGCTCACTACATCCTTCATCTCTTGTACTCAAGTGATCCTCCCACCTCAGCCTCCCAAGTACCTGGGACTATAGGTGCATGCCACCACACCCGGCTCATTTTTTTATTATTTTTTTGTAAAGAGAGGGTTTCACCATATTGCCCAGGCTGGTCTGGAACTCCTGGGCTCAGGTGATCCTCCTGTCTAGGCCTCCCAAAGTGCTGATATTACAGGCATGAACCACCATGGCGACCTAAATCACTTCTTATTTTTATTTATTTATTTTTTTTCAGAGTCTCCCTCTGTTGTTTCCCGGACTGGAGTGTAGTGGCATGATCTCGGCTCACTGAGACCTCCGCCTCCCGTGTTCAAGCAATTCTCCTGCCCCAGCCTCTCGGGTAGCTGGAATTACAGGCATCCACCACCACACCCAGCTAATTTGTGTGTTTTTAGAAGAGATGGGGTTTCACCATATTGGCCAGGCTGGTCTCGAACCCCTGACCTTGTGATCTACCCGCCTCGGCCTCCCAAAGTGCTGGGATTACAGGCATAAGCCACCGCGCCTGGCCCTAAATCACTTCTTAAATGACCTATATTTTCCCATGAAATAGTACGATCCAGTGTTGTACCAAACCACCATTTAATAATTGAGCCAGCACACGCCTGTAATCCCAGCACTTTGGGAGGCCACAAGGCGGGCTTGTAGCAGGACAAGCCACAGACAGAACCCCTCAGACGCTGAGTTAAAGAAGGAAGGGCTTTACTCGGCCGGGAGCTTCGGCAAGACTCACGTCTCCAACAACCGAGCTCCCCGAGTGAGCAATTCCTGTCCCTTTTAAGGGCTCACAACTCTAAGGGGGTCTGCGTGAGAGGGTCGTGATCGATTGAGCAAGCAGGGGGTACGTGACTGGGGGCTGCATGCACCAGTAATTAGAACGGAACAGAACAGGATGGAGATTTTCACAGTGCTTTTCATACAATGTCTGTAATCTATAGATAACATAACCTATTAGGTCAGGGGTCGATCTTTAACTACCAGGCCCAGGGTGTGGCACCTGGCTGTCTGCTGGTGGATTTCATTTCGGCCTTTTAGTTTTTACTTCTTCTTTCTTTGGAGGCAGATATTGGGCATAAGACAATAAGAGGGGTGGGCTCCTCCCTTAAGCTGATCACCTGAGGTCAGCAGTTCGAGACCAGCCCGGCCAACATGGCAAAACCCCATCTCTACTAAAAGTACAAAAATTAGCCAGGCGTAGTGGCGGGCACCTGTAATCCCAGCTACTCAGGAGGATAAGGCAGGAGAAGCTTGAACCCAGGCGGTAGAGGTTGCAGTGAGCCAAGATCGCACCCCTGCACTCCAGCCTGGGTGACAAGAGTGAGACTCCATCTCAAAAAGTAAATAAATAAATAAATAAATTTAATGGCCGGGCACAGTGGCTCACGCCTGTAATCCCAGCACTTTGGAAGGCTGAGACGAGTGGATCACAAGGTCAGGAGATCGAGACCATCCTGGCTAACATGGTGAAACCCCGTCTCTACTAAAAACACAAAAAATTAGCTGGGTGTGGTGGCGGGCGCCTGTAGTCCCAGCTACTCAGGGGGCTGAGGCAGGAGAATGGCGTGAACCCGGGAGGCAGAGCTTGCCACGAGCCGAGATCGAGCCACTGCACTCCAGCCTGGGCAACCGAGCGAGACTTCGTCTCAAAAAATAAATAAATAAATAAATGTTTTTAAAAATTGAGCCAGCAAATCTGATTACCCCTCCTTGTATTAAATGCATCTTTAATAAAGAAAATTTAGTATTTTTCTTGTTAAATTGTAGTCCTTTTCACTATAAGTCACAGAGGTTTGACAGGGAAACAATCGAGACCCTGAGAGGTAATAAGACAGAAATAGATATTAAATACTTCTTTTTGTTTTGTTTTTTGAGACGGAGTCTTGCTCGCTCTGTCGCCCAAGGTGGAGTGCCATGGCACGAGCTTGGCTCATTACGACCTCCACCTCCTGGATTCAAGCGATTCTCCTGCCTCAGTCTCCTAAGTAACTGGGATTACAGGCGGGTGCCACCATGCCCAGCTAATCTTTGTATTTTTAGTAGAAACGGGGTTTCACTTTGTTGGCCAGGCTGGTCTTGAATTCCTGACCTCAAATGATCCACCCACCTCGGCCTCCCAAAGTGCTAGGATTACAGGAGTGAGCCAACATGTCCAACCAATAATTTTGTTTTTAAATAGAATGTTTTTAGGCCGCGTGCAGTGGCTGACGCCTGTAATCCCGGCACTTTGGGAGGTAGAGGCGGGTGGAACATTTGAGGTCAGGAGTTCGAGACCAGACTGGCCAGCATGGTGAAACACCGTTTCTACTCAAAATACAAAAATTAGCTGGGCGGTAGTGCCATGCCTGTAATCCCAGCTACTCAGGAGGCTGAGGCAGGACAACTGCTTGAGCCAGGGAGGCAGAGGTTGCGCTGAGCCAAGATGGCGCCACTGCACTCCAGTCTGGGCAACAGAGTGAGACCCTGTCTCAAAAAAACAACAAATAGGCCGGGTGCGATGGCTCACGCCTGTAATCCCAACACTTTGGGAGGCCGAGGCGGGCAGATCACAAGGTCAGGAGATTGAGACCATCCTGGCTAACACGGTGAAACCTCATCTCTATTAAAAATACAAAAAATTAGCCGGGCGTGGTGACGGGCGCCTGTAGTCCCAGCTACTCGGGAGGCTGAGGCAGGATAATGGCGTGAACCTGGGAGGCGGAGCTTACAGTGAGCCGAGATCGCGCCACTGCACTCCAGCCTGGGCGACAGAGCGAGACTCCATCTCAAAAAATAAAAAATAAAAATAAATAAATAAGTCGAATTAAAAAAAAAAAGATTTTTGGCTGGGCGTGGTGTCTCACACCTGCAATCCCAGCACTTTGGGAGGCCGAGGCAGGTGGATCACCTGAGGTCGGCAGTTCAAGACTAGCCTGGCCAACATGGTGAAACCTCATCTCTACTAAAAATACAAAAATCAGCCAGGTATGGTGGTGCGCGCCTGTAATCCCAGCTACTCAGGAGGCTGAGACCAGAGAATCACTTGAACACAGGAGGCAGACGTTGCAATCAGCTGAGATCTCGCCATTGCGCTCCAGCCTGGGCAACAGAGTGAAACTTGGTATCAAAAAAAATAAAATAAAATAAGGCAGGGCGTGGTGGCTCATGCCTGTAATCCCAGCACTTTGGGAGGCTGAGTCGGGCAGATCACAAGGTCAGGAGATCGAGACCATCCTGGCTAACACGGTGAAACCCCGTCTCTACTAAAAATATGAAAAGAAATTAGCCAGTCATGGTGGCAGGCGCCTGTAGTTCAGCTACTAGGGAGGCTGAGGCAGGAGAATGGCAAGAACCCGGGAGGCGGAGCTTGCAGTGAGCCGAGATCGCGCCACTGCAATCCAGTCTGGGCAGCAGAGCAGAACTCCGTCTCAAAAAATAATAATAATGATGATAATAAGCCAATAAATATTTATTTTAGCCCCTGGTATGTCAGAGATTCACAGGAAGTCCTTAAATCTCCAAAGTTCCTCTCCCACTTTAGAAAAACTTCTCACACGAAAGGCAATCAAGATACTGGCCTACCCCTTTTTCTTCCCCAGGGAAAGAAATCCTCATTTTGTAAGGTCATTTACTACATAAAAGTAACCACAAGTAGGAAAGAGAATAGAAGGAGAGGAGGACAGGAAATTCTCATCACAGCTGAACAAACCTCTATTATTTTAACATAACATGGGTGGCATTTATGCGCTTATTTGAATTGATGGAAATTTCCAGTAGGGGGAAAAATGCATTACCAACATTAAAAATAAATGTCCAACTATTAAAAAATAAAATAAGATAGCTATGCCCAGCTTTAACATTTTATTCTCTACTCCATGTAGTAGTCAAACATGGAATAAATTTCTGTAATGACCTATCACAATATTAACAAATGCTTTATTTTTAAAACTATTATCTTAAACAAAGTATTATAGACAAATAATCCTTTGGGACAGTCAAGGAACTAAAGTAAAAAGGTTAAAATTATACATCACTGTGCATTTCCAGGAAAGAAAAGTGAAACACATTTTACCAGACAGAGAAGTTAAAAACAACCAGGTTCATTTTCCCCATTCCTATAAATTCACTCCCCTTATTTGTGAATCTTCAAGAACCTAGTATAGCCCCTCCCTACCTTTACTCAGGTAAAAGACAAATCACTCATCAATTGCCAAAACGCCTTGACAGTTTAAGGTCTCAATCCTCAGAGTCAGCAAAGCTGAAGCGTCTATGTCCTTTTAAAAGGAGTCTGCATCTCTACTTTAGAAACCATTTTCTCACTGGGCTTGGTGGCTTACGCCTGTGATCCCAGCACTTTGGGAGGCCGAGGCAGGCAGATCACCTGGTTCGAAACCAGCCTGACCAAAATGGCGAAACCCCATCTCTACTAAAAATACAAAAACTAGCCGGGCATGGTGGTGGGTGCCTGTAATCGCAACTACTTGGAGGCTGAGGCAGGAGAATCGCTTGAACCTGGGAGGTGGAGGTTGCAGTGAGCCAAGATTGCGCTACTGCACTCCAGCCTGGGTGACAGAGCAAGACTCTGTGTCAAAACAAAATAAATAAAATAAAAAGAACCCATTTTCTCTTTCCATAAACACATAGTTTGACTGTCCTCTGCTTTGTCTACATTAGAAAACAGGTCTCAGGAGTGTTTCTTCAGCCTCTCAGGAAAACCAAGACACCTCTTGGGCTCTTCTTCTGAGATATTCCACCTGGGAGATCCCACTGACAAGCAGGGTAACAAAAAGCAGAGCTAGAGGGCTGCCTTATGCATATCTGACCTCCAAAATAGCGACAGGTCCCCAGAGCAGCCAGAGACTCCTTTGCAAAGGAGAACTTTTTATAATTTAAAAATAATAAAATGGGCCAGGCGCGGTGGTTCACGCCTGTAATCCCAGCACTTTGGGAGGTTGGGGCGGGCGGATCACCTGAGGTCAGAAGTTTGAGACCAGCCTGGCCAGCAATGGGGAAACCCCGACTGTACTAGAAAAAATACAAAAATTAGCCGGGTATGGTGGCACGTGCCTATAATCCCAGGTACTAGGGAGGCTGAGGCAGGAGAACTGCTTGAACCCAGGAGGCGGAGGTTGCAGTGAACCAAGTTCGCACCACTGCACTCCAGCCTGGGCGCCAGAGCAAGACTCCTTTCCCCACCTCAAAAAAAATTATCATAAAATAAAATAAAAATAAAGATAATAAAATAGCCAGGCATGGTGGCTCACGCCTGTAATCCCGGCACTTTGAGAGGCCGAGATGGGTGGATCACCTGATGTGAGGAGTTCAAGACCAGCCTGGCCAACATAGTGAAACCCCATCTCTACTAAAAATACAAACATTAGCCAGGCGTGGTGGTGGGCATCTGTAATCCCAGCTACTCGGGAGGCTGAGGCAGGAGAATCGCTTGAACCCGAGAGGCGGAGGTTGCTGTGAGCCGAGATGATGCCACTGCACTCCAGGCTGACGACAGAGCGAGACTCCGTCTCAAAAATAAAATAAAATACAATAAACAAATTATATTTTCACATCCCTCACTGGGCAGCCCTCCCAGCTTGTCTCAAACTAGTTTTCTCAACTCTTTTTTTTTTTTCCAGACGGAGTCTCGCACTGTTGCCCGAACTGGAGTGCAATAGCACTATCTCGGCTCACCGCAACCTCCGCCTCCCGGGTTCGAGTGATTCCCCTGCCTCAGCTTCCCAAGCAGCTGGGATTACAGGCGCCCGCCACCACACCCGGCTGATTTTTTTGTACTTTTAGTAGAGACGAGATTTCACTATGTTGGCCATGCTGGTCTCCAACTTCTGACCTCGTGATCTGCCCGCCTCAGCCTCCCAAAGTGCTGGGATTACAGGCATGAGCCACTGCATCCGGCTTTTTCTCAACTCTTTAAAGCACATTAGTGCCAACTGTGTTACAAGGCAACATGAGTTAGTTAAGTTCAGAAAGTATTTTAACAGATTGGCCCTCCATCCTTTTGGGTGAGTTGCTGCAAACCGTTTGTAAAAACGCCGGAGTACGGTATTTTTCCTACAGAAGTCTGATGGCTAATTTATCACATTACACAACTGGTAGTTCTGCACATGATCTGCTGTGCCCATAAAGAAAGCACATATGTGTCTACTGAGGCTTTACAAACAATATGCTTCCTACCTTAACAGAGAAATTAGTCATTCCATTAACAACGGTAAGGTCTAAATTCCACTAACATTGTTGGTGATACATTAACATCAACATAGTACTTACAATTCACAATTTGCATAAACAATCTCAATTACATAGGTGATGCTTGCAATAGCCCGTTTGAAGCATGACATCTTCCTGGTGTTCAGAAAGGTTAAGTGGGACCTGCCCAAGGTTACCTAACAGCTTTATCAATGGTGGACTTCCTTTCGAACATGCCTGACTCTAAGCCCCTAGCTCTTTTCCCTAGACCCCTCCCAGCTTTCAAAAGAGGGCTCCCGACTCCCATCCTCTACCCAGAGCAGCCTATTACTCCGGGAGACCGACCCTTCCCCTGCCTGGTTCAGAGGTGGCTTCTTCAGCTCCAGCAGAGCTTTCATTCTCCACCACCCTCCCCCCGCGATCATTCTCTGAAAGAAGCGGAAAAGGAGAGGCGACCAAAAGCTCCTGGAGGAAGGGATGATACAAATGGGCTACTTCACTCCACAGCACGCAACCCCTTCCCCCTCCACCAAGCTGTCCAGCTCTGCGGCCGGCGACCTGGCCACCCGTGCCCCAAATTCTCCTATCATCACCTCAAACTGTACCTCCCCCACGCCCTTCCGTCTCCCACAGTCAGAGCCCACCCCACGAAGTCATGTATCCTTCCGCCAAGTTACCCTCTTCCCACGCGTTGTCCACTCCCCCTCCACCACTACTCACGGTCGGTGACTGGGCCCGGCCCTCATGGCTGCTCCTTTGCCGCCCGCCGCCCGCCGCCCGCCGCCCGCCGCCCGCCGCCACCACTTCTCCACTGCCCGGCCCCTCAGTCACCGGCGCAGCTGTCGGGACTAGCGGGAGCCGCTCCTGCGCCTGCGCAGCGTGTAGCGCCTGGGCCCTTTCGGGCCGCATGCGCCTGCGCAGCCCCTGCCGGGGGCGTCTTTCTCAGTGCCTGATGTTCTGGACCTCTGGGTCTCTAGTGGACATGAGAGCTGGCCTTGAAGAATTCTGAGGCTTAGAGAATTTGGCGGCTGCCTCAGGGTACGCCTCTGGAGTACCGTGCCTAGGTTACTAAACTCTTGGATCGCGCTTCCCCAAGGAGCCACAGACTTACTGGCTCTTCCAGAATTCTGCATCCTACTTGCACTTAAAGGCCTGAATTCAGGTGCTCTGAGGTGACCACTGATGATAAATTTGGGTCTTTTTTTTTTTTTTTTTTTTTTCTGAGACGAAGTTTCGCTCTTGTTGTCCAGGTTGGAGTGCAATGGCGTGATCTCGGCTCAAAGCAACCTCCGCCTCCCGGGTTCAAGAGATTCTCCTGCCTCAGCCTCCTGACTAGCTGGGATTACAGGCTTGCGCCACCACGCCCGGCTAACTTTTGTATTTTTAGTAGAGACGGGGTTTTATCATGTTGGTCAGGCTGGTCTCGAACTCCCGACCTCAGGTGATCCGCCCACCTCGGCCTTCCAAAGTGCTGGGATTACAAGCATGAGCCACCGCGCCCAGCCTGGGTCTTTTTTTTTTATTTTTTATTTTTATTTATTTTATTTTTTCTTTTTGAGACAGAGTTTCGCTCTTGTTGGCCAGGCTGGAGTGCAGTGGCGCGATCTCAGCTCACTGCAACCTCCGCCTCCCGGGTTCAAACGATTCTCCTGCCTCAGCCTCCTGACTAGCTGGGATTACAGGCTTGCGCCACCACGCCCGGCTAACTTTTGTATTTTTAGTAGAGACGGGGTTTCACCATGTTGGCCAGGCTGGTCTCGAACTCCTGACCTCAGATGATTGGCCCGCCCCGGCCTCCCAAAGTGCTGGGATTACAGGCATGAGTCACCACGCCTGGTAAAATTTGGGTCTCTTTCAAGAAGATGATCGTTTCTAGAATGTATCCGGGGTAATTATGTAAAGGCAGCTTTGCCATCCTAGAATACACTACTAGCTAGGAGGTGCAATGAAGTCCTGGGGACCTTGTCAAGGAGGTGACGTCGCCTAGAATGCACTGGGGACACCGCTAAATTCAGTACATTTATCAAGCACATGCTGTTTATTGGACAGAAATGTTCTAGGCATCGCGTGTGTGCTATTGAGGAATTCGCAGGCAAATAGTCCCCTACTTTCCAGCTCTCACTGTGAGCCTGGCCCTTTTTCAAACTGGTAAAAGAAAACCAGACCTTTAGTCCAGTGAGGCCCAACTGTCAGTCCCTAGACTACTGTGCTGCTTTGGCATAGCCTGACAAGAGACTAAGCTCAATCGAGTCCTGAGAATTCAACAAAACAGACTTGAAAGCAGCAGGCAATGAACAGCAACCAAAGGGAAGAGGAGGTACAGAACTAAACTCTCCTCATCACCATGGCTCTGTTTTCTCTCTCAACTCCAGCGCTGGTCTCCTCTCTTCAGAGTTTGGACACATAAGGCCCAAGATACAACGTAAGGGGGAAAAAGAGAAGAAAAAAAGACGACAAGTTGAGGGCTCAATGAGGAATGTTAAAAAAATTAGGCCGGGCGTGGTGGCTCACTCCTGTAATCCCAGCACTTTGGGAGGCCGAGGTGGGCGGATCACGAGGTCAGGAGATCGCGACCATCTTGGCTAACACGGTGAAACCCCGTCTCTACTAAAAATTCAAAAAATTAGCCAGGTGTGGTGGCGGGCGCCTGTAATCCCAGCTGCTCGGGAGGCTGAGGCAGGAGAATGGCATGAACCCGGGAGGCGGAGCTTGCAGTGAGCCAAGATAGCGCCACTGCAGTCCGGCCTGGGAGAAAAAGCGAGACTCCGTCTCTAAAAACAAAAAAACAAACAAAAAAATTAAAATAGGCCGGGTGCGGTGGCTCACGCCTGTAATCCCAGCACTTTGGGAGGCCGAGGAGGGTGGATCATGAGGTCAGGAGATCGAGACCATCCTAGCTAACACGGTGAAACCCCGTCTCTACTAAAAATACAAAAAATTAGCCGGGCGTGGTGGCGGGCACCTGTAGTCCCAGCTACTCGGGAGGCTGAGGCAGGAGAATAGCGTGAACCCGGGAAGCAGAGCTTGCAGTGAGCCGAGATCAGGCCACTGCACTCCAGCCTGGGCGACAGAGCGAGACTGCGTCTCAAAAAAGAAAAAAAAAAGGAAAAAAAGAAAAAATAAATAAATAGTCCGGGCACGGTGGGTCACACCTGTAATCCCAGCACTTTGGGAAGCCGAGGTGGGCGGATCATAAGATCAGGAGATCGAGACCATTCTGGCTAACATGGTGAAACCCTGTCTCTACTAAAAATACAAAAAATTAGCCAGGCATGGTGGCGGGTGCCTGTAGTCCCAGCTACTTGGGGTGCTAAGGTGGGACAATCAATTGAACCCAGGAGGTGGAGGTTGTAGTGAGCCGAGATTGTGCCACTGCAATCCAGCCTGGGTGACAGAGCAAGGCTCCATCTCAAAAAGAAAAATAAATAAATAAATAAGGGTCGGGCCTGGTGGCTTACGCCTGTAATCTCAGCACTTTGGGAGGCCAAGGTGGGTGGATCACGAGGTCAGGAGATCCAGATCATCCTGGCTAATATGGTGAAACCCCGTCTCTACTAAAAATACAAAAAATTAGCTGGGCGTGGTGGCGGGCACCTGTAGTCCCAGGTACACGGGAGGCTGAGGCAGGAGAACGGCATGAACCCGGGAGGTGGAGGTTGCAGTGAGCCGAGACCGTGCCACTGCACTCCAGCCTGGGCGACAGAGCGAGACTCCACATCAAAAAAAAAAAAAAAATTAGCCGGATGTGGTGGTGCACACCTGTGGTCCCACCTACTTGGGAGGCTGAGGTGGGAGAATCACTTGAACCCAGGAGGCAGAGGTTGCAGTGAGCCTAGACTACACTACACTGCAGCCTAGGCAACCGAGTGAGACTGTGTCTCAAAAAAATTTTTTTAATTAAAAAAAAATTCTCAGGCCAGGTACAGTGACTCAACGCCTGTAATCTCAGCACTTTGGGAGGTGGAGTAGGTGGAGTTTGAGACCAACCTGGGATACACGGTGAAACCCCATCTGTACAAAAAAATTACCAAAAAATTAGCCGGGTGTAGTGGCCTGCGTCTGTAGTCCCAGCTACTTGGGAGGCTGAAGAGGGAGGATTGCTTGAGTCTGGGAGGCAGAGGTTGCAGTGAGATTCAACCACTGCACTCCAGCCTAGGGGAGCTAGACTCCATCTCAGTAAGAATAAAATTTTCCTCTTAAAAAAGAAAAGAAAATCCTCTATTAACCCCACAGCCCTCTCCTGCTCAATATTGGTTCCCAATATCCAATGGTTCAGCATCTAGGAATTCAACAATCTGAAGAACAAAAATATCTGGGGAAAGGCCAAACGTGGTGTCTCATGCCTGTAAACTCAGCACTTGGGGAGGCCAAGGCAGAGGACCATTTGAGGCCAGGAATTCGTGACCAGCCTGGGCAACGTAGTGAGACTCTGTCTCTGCAAAAGATTTAAAAATTAGCGCTGGGCGTGGTGGCTGACGCCTGTTAATCCCAGCACTTTGGGAGGCCAAGGTGGGTAAATCACCTGAGGTCAGGAGTTCGAGACCAGCCTGACCAACATGGAGAAACCCCGTCTCTACTAAAAATACAAAATTAGCCGGGTGTGGTGGAACATGCCTGTGATCCCAGCTACTCAGGAGGCTGAGGCAGGAAAATCGCTTGAACCCCAGAGGCACAGGTTGCAGTGAGCCAAGATAGTGCCATTGCACTCCAGCCTGAACAACAGAGAGAGACTCCGTGTCAAAAGAAAAAATAAAAAGAAAAAATCTAAAACTTCCGTGACCCCAAGTTACAAGGTGTAACTTTATCTTCCTTACTAAAATAGTGTAGTGGGCTGTGCGTGGTGGTTCATGCCTATAATCCCAGCACTTTGGGACGCTGAATCAGGCAGATCACGAGGTCAGGAGTTCGAGGCCAGTTTGGCCAACATGGAGAAACCCCGTCTCTACTAAAAATACAAAAAATTAGCCAGGCATTGTGGTGGAAGCCTGTAATCCCACCTACTCCGGAGGCTAAGGCAGGAGAATTGCTTGAATCTGGGAAGTGGAGGTTGCAGTGAGCTGAGATCGTGCCACTGCACTCCAGCCTGGGCGACAGAGCAGGACTCTATCTCAAAAATAAATAAATTAATTAATTAAATAAAGAAAAACAAGGCCGGGCATGGTGGCTCACGCCTGTAATCCTAGCGCTTTGGGAGGCCAAGATGGGCAGATCACGAGGTCAGGAGATCGAGATCATTCTGGCTAACATGGTGAAACCCCGTCTCTACTAAAAATACAAAAAATGAGCCGGGCGCCGTGGCAGGCGCCTATAGTCCCAGCTACTCTGGAGGCTGAGGCCTGAGAATGGTGTGAATCCGGGAGGCAGAGCTTGCAGTGAGCCGAGATAGCACCACTGCACTCTGGCCTGGGCGAAAGAGCGAGACTTTGCCTCAAAAAAAAAAAAAAGAAAGAAAGAAAACAAAATAGTGTAGTGAAGATGAAGGAGAGAGAAGCAGATGGAGCCTGCGCATGTTGGCTCACATCTGAAATCCCAACACTTTGGAAGGCTGAGGTGGGTGACTTGAGCCCTAGAGCAGTGTCTGGCACATAGCAACTACTCAATAGATTTTTGTTCAGGAGTGAATAAATGATATCTTTCTCTGGGTTGGCTCTCCCCTTCTGGTATCAACATGACTGCAGCAGCTCCAGATATTATGTCTTCTTACATCCAGCTCCAGTGGGAAAGAAGCAAAATTCTCCTTGTACCTTTTATCTCCCTGGGTTATGTGCCCATCTCTAAAACAATCATCATGGGCTAGAGAATGTTATACACTGATTGAGTTGGTTCCGGGTTGTGTGCTCCCTGCCTGGAGTGAGCCTCATCCAACCACATGGTCTGAGTTTGGAGTAGGGGTGTTTCTATGGATAACTATATTGTATATAATGAATTAATAATTGGCAGGGGAAAAATCCACTATTCTGCCCTTGGTAAGAAATTCAAGTAGGGGTCCGGGCGCGGTGGCTCACGCCTGTAATCGCAGCACTTTGGGAGGCTGAGGAAGGTAGATCACGAGGTCAGGAATTCAAGACCAGCCTGGCCAAGATGGTGAAACTTTGTCTCTACTAAAAATAAAAAATTAGCCAGTGTGGTGGTGGGTGCCTGTAATCCCAGCTACTTGGGAGGCTGAGGCAGGAGAATCGCTTGAACCAGAGAGGTGGAAGTTGCAGTGAGCCAAGATCGGGCCACTGCACTCTAGCCTGGGTGACAGAACAAAACTCTGTCTCAAAGAAAGAAAAAAAGAAATTCAAGTAGGGAAATGGCTCAGAAGACCCACAATGGTTCAAATATAGGAATATATATTGTTGTCATATAGTCTCCAGCAGGGGGCGCCACCTTCCCCTCTCCCCTGGGAGCCAAGAGTCTAGACTGGGCCACCAGCCCATACCCCAAGTGCTGGCAGCACTGATTCCCCACCAGAACTGAGCTCATGTTAAGTGGGGGATGACCCGGCTGGGCACGGGGGCTTACGCCTGTAATCCCAGCACTTTGGGAGGCCGAGGCGGGAGGATCACGAGGTCAGCAGATCGAGACCATCCTGGCTAACATGGTGAAACCTCGTCTCCACTAAAAATACAAAAAATTAGCCGGGCGTGGTGGCGCACACCTGGAGTCCCAGCTACTGGGGAGGCTGAGGCAGGAGAATGGCGAGAACCCGGGAGGCGGAGTTTGCAGTGAGCCGTGGCACTCCAGCCTGGGAGACAGGGAGACTCCGTCTCAAAAAAAAAAAAAAAAAAAAAGTGGGGGATGACCCAAGAAAGCACTGTAATTGACACTTAGCGATTTTCTACTCTTCTGCCCCGGGGCCATGGAGCCTTGAGTAGAGTTGTTTTTTTTAAATCAGCATATCAATTTATTTTCTCTTCGACCCCAATCCCTTCCCTGCTACTCTCTACACTCCAGGAACTCACCAGCAGGGAGCAGGCCGCAGCTAATTTTGGTACCACTTAAGGGTTCCCCATTCTGGCCCCCCCTTCTACTCTCTCACCCTCAAATCTTTGTATCTGGAGTGTTTTCTTCCAAGAAGCTGCAACACCCAAGGTTGGTACCTCTCATAACCAACCCACACAAGCGCCCACCTCCTCTTTAGGAATTGGCCAAATTTGGCATTTTTTTCATTACAGCCTGCCATTCCTAGATGTTTTCTACATTAAAGAAGAAGAAAAAAAAAATCACTGTTTTCTCCTTAACTTCAAGCTACCACTCTCTCCTCTTCCCCTATAAGGGAAGAGAAAACAAAAAGCTGAAATGTAAAAATTCCCCTCCTCACCAAGCGCAGTGGCTCACGCCTGTAATCCCAGCACTTTGGGAGGCCAAGGAGGGCAGATCACCTGAGATTGGGAGTTCGAAACCAGCCTGACCAACATGGAGAAACCCCATCTCTACTAAAAATACAAAAAATTAGCCGGGCGTGGTGGTGCATGCCTGTAATCCCAACTACTCAGGAGGCTAAGGCAGGAGAATCACTTAGAACCCAGGAGGCAGAGGTTGCAGTGAGCCGAGGTCATGCCATTGCACTCCAACCTGGCCAACAAGAGTGCAACTCTGTCTCAAAAAAAAAATCCCCCTCCTCCCATTATTTAAGCTATTGTCACCACTCTCTTCTCTGCCCCATAAAGCTGTGAAGCCCTTTGCCTCACTCTTGACAGCATGAGGGGCCAGCGGGCAGGGATTGTGGTTTGAATTTCTGAGTTGTTTTTCCTTCCACTCTGGGTACTTGCTCAGGCATTGGAGTCTCCTCACCCTTGGCCACATGAGTTTCTTTTTTTTTTTTTTCTTTTTTTGAGACAGAGTCTTGCTCTGTTGCTCTGTCACCCAGGCTGGAGTGCAGTGGCCCCATCTCGGCTCACTGCAAGCTCCGCCTCCCAGGTTCACGCCATTCTCCTGCCTCAGCCTCCCAAGTAGCTGGGACTACAGGCGCCCGCCACCACGCCCGGCTAACTTTTTTGTATTTTTAGTAGAGACAGAGTTTCACCGTGTTAGCCAGGATGGTCTTGATCTCCTGACCTTGTGATCTGCCCGCCTCGGCCTCCCAAAGTGCTGGGATTACAGGCTTGAGCCACTGCGCCCGGCCAGCCACATGAGTTTCTTTAGAATCCTTCGGTCAACTGGGACCTTGATTTTGAAACAGTTTAGTCTGGGGTATTTGTGTTCTGTTTGTAGGTTCTGTCTGTTTGCCTATTTTCTTCTGTTTGTCGGTTTTTGTTGTTTTCATCATTGTGGTTCTGGAAACTTCTCATGTGCAGTGTCTGACCAGTTTTGAACAGGTTCTTTCTATAAAAATCAAAAATTGTAAAAAAATGTTCCGCCGGGCGTGGCAGCTCACACCTGTAATCCCAACGCTTTGGGAGGCCAAGGTGGGCAGATCACAAGGTTAGGAGTTTGAGACAAGCCTGGCCAATATGGTGAAACCCCGTCTCTACTAAAACTACAAAAATTTAGCTGGGCTTGGTGGGGTGCTCCTGTAATCCCAGCTACTCAGGAGGCTGAGGCAGAAGAATTGCTTGAATCCAGGAGGTGGAGGTTGTGGTGAGCTGAGATCACACCGCTGCACTCCAGCCTGGGCGACAGAGGGAGGCTCCATCTCAAAAAAAAAAAAAAATGTTCCAAGGCTGGGGCAGTAACTCACACCTGTAATCTCAGCACTTTGGGAGGTCAAAGTGGATGGCTCACTTGAGCCCCAGAGTTCAAGACCAGCCTGGGCCAAGCCAGGCGTGGTGGCTCACACCTGTAAGCCCAGCACTTTGGGAGGCCGAGGTGGGTGGATCACCTGAGGTCAGGAGTTCGAGACCAGCCTGGCCAACATGGTGAAACCCTATCTCTACTAAAAATACAAAAAATTAGCCGGGTGTGGTGGCAGAAGACTGTAACTCCAGCTAATTGGGAGCCTGAGGCAGGAAAATAGCTTGAACCCGGGAGGCAGAGGTTGCAGTGAGCCAAGATCGCACCATTGCACTCCAGCCTGGGAGTCTCAAACAAACAAACAAACAAAAAAAAGACCAACCTGGGCAACATGGTGAGAGCCTGTCTCTATAAAAAAATACAGAAATTAGGCTAGGTGCAGTGACTCATCCCTGTAATCCCAGCACTTTGGGAGGCCAAGGCGGGCAGATCACCAGATCAGGAGTTTGAGACCAGCCTAGCCAACATGGCGAAATCCTGTCTCTACCAAAAATACAAAAATTAGCCGGTGTGGTGGCGGGCACCTGTAATTCCAGCTACTCGGGAGGCTGAGCCAGGAGAATCACTTGAACCAGGGAGGTGGAGGTTGCAGTGAGCTGAGATCGCACCACTGCACTCCAGCCTGGGCGATCAGCAAGACTCCGTCTCAAAAAAAAAAAAAAACAGAAATTAGCTGGGCATGGTTGGGCACATCTGTAGTCCCAGCTACCTGGGAGGCTAAAATGGGGGAATCACCTGAGCCCAGGAGGTGGAGGTTGCAGTGCGCCAGAATTGTACCACTACACTCCAGCTCAGACAACAGAGTGAGATTGTGTCTCAAAAAAAATTTTTTTTAATTAAAAAAACAACGTGGCCTGGCACGGTGGCTCACGCCTGTAATCCTAGCACTTTGGGAGGCCAAGGTGGGTGGATCACGAGGTCAGGAGATCGAGACCATCCAGGCTAACACAGTAAAACACCATCTCTACTAAAAATACAAAAAATTAGCCGGGCATGGTGGTGGGTGCCTGTAGTCTCAGCTACTCGGGAGGCTGAGGCAGGAGAATGGCCTGAACCCGGGAGGCAGAGCCGAGATCGCGTCACTGCACTCCAGCCTGGGTGACAGAGCAAGACTCCGTCTCAAAAAAAAAATGTTCAGGCCAGGTACAGTGACTCACGCCTGTTATCTCAGCACTTTGGGAGATGGAGTAGGCGGAGTTCAAGACCAACCTGGGATACATGGTGAAACCCCATCTGTACAAAAAAATTACCAAAAAATTAGCCAGGTGTGTTGGCCCGCATCTATAGTCCCAGCTACTTGGGAGGCTGAAGAGGGAGGATTGCTTGAGTCTGGGAGGCAGAGGTTGCAGTGAGATTCAACCATTGCACTCCAGCCTAGGGAAGCCAGACTCCATCTCAGTAAAAATAAAATTCTCCTCTTAAAAAAGAAAAGAAAATCCTCTGTTAACCCCACAGCCCTCTCCTGCTCAATACTTGTCCTCAATATCCAAGGGTTCAGCATCCAGGAATTCAACCAACTGAAGAAAAAAATATCTGGGGAAAGGCCAGGCATGGTGTCTCATGCCTGTAAACTCAACACTTGGGGAGGCCGAGGCAGAGGATCACTTGAGGCCAGGAGTTCGTAACCAGCCTGGGCAACGTAGTGAGACTCTGTCTCTGCAAAAGATTTAAAAATTAGCACTGGGCGAGGTGGCTGACCCCTGTAATCCCAGTGCATTGGGAGGTTGAGGTGGGTGGATCACCTGAGGTTGGGAGTTCAAGACCAGCCTGATCAACATGGAGAAACCCCATCTCTACTGAAAATACAAAATTAGCCAGGCGTGATGGTGCATGCCTGTGATCCCAGCTACTCGGGAGGCTGAGGCAGGAAAATCACTTGAACCTGGGAGGTAGAGGTTGCAGTGAGCCAAGATCGCGCCATTGCACTGAAGCCTGGGCAACAAGAGCAAAACTCTGTCTCAGAAAAAAAAAAGAATTACTAGGCATGGTGGCGGCAGGTCTGTAGTCACAGCTACTAGCAGGGCTGAGGTGGGAGGAATGCTTGTGACTGGGAGGTCGAGGCTGTAGTAAGCCATGATTGCACCACTGCACTCCAGTCTGGGCGAGAGAGCAAGACCCTTTCTCAAAAAAATAAAAATAAAAGAAAGAATGGGAGGAGAGAAATTGAGGATAGCCAGAATATACAGTTGTGTCTTCCCAGGGAATTTAGATACCATAATTTCCACCCTCCCATCCTATGGATACCAAAATCTGCTGATTCTCTTGTAGTAAGAGATGACTTTAAGTCATCTTAAAGTCTCTAGATTACTTATAATATCTAATACATTTAAGTGCTATATAAATAGTTGTTATACTGTATTGTGTCGTATTTTTGTTGTTGTTGTTATTTTAGAGATGGGGTCCCTGAAGTCTCGTGATAGAGATTTCTGTTTTGTTCACTGATGTATTCCCAGCACAGGACAGAGCTTGCTAGTAGATGCTTTATACATCTTCCTCCATAGTCAGGCATGTTAGCATGTGCCTGTAGTCCTAGCTACTCAAGAGGGCTGAAACTGGAAGATTGCTTGAACCCAAGAGTTTCAGGCTCCAGTGAGCTATGATCATGCCACTGCACTCCAGCCTGGGCAACAGAATGAGCACTGACTCTAAGAACCTTCTTTCCTCAACACCCCCTCTACCAAAGTTTATCTCTGTTTCCTTTTTTTTTCTTTTTTCTTTTTTTGAGATGGAGTCTCACTCTCTCGCCCAGGCTGGAGTGCAGTGGTGCAATCTCAGCTCACTGCAAGCTCCACCTCCCAGGTTCACGCCATTCTCCTGCCTCAGCCTCCCAAGTAGCTGGGACTACAGGCGCCCGCCACTACGCCCGGCTAATTTTTTGTATTTTTAGTAGAGACGGGGTTTCACCGTGTTAGCCAGGATGGTCTCGATCTCCTGACCTCGTGATCCGCCCGCCTCAGCCTCCCAAAGTGCTGGGATTACAGGCGTGAGCCACCGCGCCCGGCTCTCTGTTTCAAGTGTTTGATTTAGAGGCTACAAAGGATGAAGAGGGCTCAAGGCCTCAAACAGAGCAAGGTAAATGGAATTTCTCCAGCTGCTAGAGCGGTCTAGGAGACCTTAGGTGGCTAAGCCACTTCCTCCTTTGCAAACCCTCTGGTTGTTCTCCATAAAGGAATGACCTCAGATAGTAGACAGTAGCCAAGTCTTACAGGAGGGAAATCCAGACCTGCTCTTCATCCCAAACACCGACCCAAGGACCACTCCTTCCAGGAACCTAGCCTAAAGCAAAGGTGCAGACAGCCCGGGGCCACCGCTGACCTCTAGGGCAAGCCAAATTAAGGCTGGGAGAGGATCCTGCAGGCCAAAGGATGGAAAGGACTAGGAACAAACAACAACAAAACCCTTATGGGGACAGGCGGAACATTGCCCCCTCCCACTCCCACAACCATTCCTCCCTCGATGGGAGGACGATTTCTGCTATTTGGCCTCCTGGGAAATGTAGTCTTTTAGGAGACATGGCCAGAAGGGCCTTTTACAAAACTTTGGCAGAAGAAAAAAATACGTTGTGTATGGGAGTCCAAAACTACCGTCATGCTTGCATAGACTCTGAATACACATTTTCCCCCTTCCTTAGCCTCCACCAGTCTCCAGAGCAGTTCCTCCTCCCGCCCACATCCCATGTGTCTCGGCTTTCCATTTGGGCAGACCTACCTCTCTCCTACTCGCTGGTTCGTCAGCCGCTCTGTTCAATCGTAGGAGCGCTCCTGGTCGGTTCCCGCAGTGCCTTGCGGCTGTAATGGCTGCCCCCAGCTGGCGCGGGGCTAGGCTTGTTCAATCGGTGTTAAGAGTCTGGCAGGTGGGCCGTCATGTCGCGAGGGAGCGGGTGATCCCTTTTTCCTCACCCTTAGGCTTTCAACGGAGGTGCGTGTCCTGCGTCGCGGGATCCGCTTTCTCTGGTCCCCGCTTGGCCTCGGCTTCTCGCAGTAACGGCCAGGGCTCTGCCCTGGACCACTTCCTCGGATTCTCTCAGCCCGACAGTTCGGTGACTCCTTGCGTCCCCGCGGTGTCCATGCACAGAGGTAAAGAGCCCTGATAGGTTTGCCCGGAACTGTCATGTTTTTAGCATTGAAAGGTTTCTGGGGATACAGTCTTTGATTCTATTTTATAGAGAACGATTTTGAGGCCCTGACAGGGACGAGCAGTGAAAAATCTCTCAGGAGAGAAATAACAGTTTGAGTGGGAGAAGGAAACGATCTGGTCACAACCAGAGACACTCACTAAAGAGCATGAGATTGAAGGGCCACAGACAAAGTGGAACTATGGCTCTGCACCCCGACATGGGAAGCAAATTTGATCCAATAAATGCATGTTGGGCCTCATCTACTTGTCAAGACACAGTTACACCTGGAAAACAGCACACTTTATTCTTCAAACAGTGTCCGGTATTGGAGACTGGACACAAACTGGTCATTGCAAAATGGTGTCATAAGAAGATAATATAAAAAGAATGGGCCCTCTCCCTTCTTGACCCCAGCCCTTCCTCCCGTCCCTCCTTCAGAAAAAAAAAAAAAAAGACTGGGAAAGCTTGCAGAGCCTTCATAGCACCCTTAGTAGGGTGAGAGAATGAGAGCTGAGGAAGTATCTGGCTTTGTGTAATCCAGCTTGCTTTCATGTACATACACTTCTCAGGCACAGCTACCCATTATAATTACATGCAGTAATTATTAAGTGCCAGGTATTGTGCTGAGTTGTTTTACACAATTGCAAGTCATCAAAAAAATTATAAGATAAGCTGGTAAGTAGGTACTGTTAATATCAACTCGATTTTACATATGAGAAAACTAAAGGGCTCAGAGAGTTACTTTATAAATTAATGTAAATTAAGGGCCAAACAAAGTCTCAAAGTCAGGTCTAGGTGACTTCAACCTGGTGCATTAATTTTGTACCCCTGCTCCCTTTGTGGGTGGGCAGGAACAAGCACTTGACAGGAAATCCAGATTCCACTATGTCTCACGCCTCTTCCCACTTGCACATAGATGAGCAGGATGTCCTGTTGGTCCATCACCCTGATATGCCTGAGAATCCCCGGGTCCTACGAGTGGTCCTCCTGGGAGCCCCGAATGCAGGGAAGTCAACACTCTCCAACCAGCTACTGGGCCGAAAGGTATGCTACACCCTTGACCATCCTACCCTTTACATCTTTTACTTCCTGCCATGCCTTCAAGGATGGTCTTGGAGGGATCTGGGACCTCACTGAGACGCCTTTGTTCCTGGCAGGTGTTCCCTGTTTCCAAGAAGGTGCATACCACTCGCTGCCAAGCTCTGGGGGTCATCACAGAGAATGAGACCCAGGTGGTGGGTACCTACAAAGGGAGTCCTTGAAACTGGACAGAGGGTGAAGCTAAGAGGGTCTCCCTTACCATCAGCCTTGAAGAAAATGATGGTCACATTCATTTATGTGAGGAAAGGGGGTTTCTGTTTTGTTTTGTTTTTTTTTTTGAGATGGAGTCTTGCTCTGTCGCCCAGGCTGCAGTGCAGTGACGCGATCTTGGCTCACTGCAAGCTCCACCTCCCGGGTTCACGCCATTCTCCTGCCTCGGCCTCCTAAGTAGCTGGGACTACAGGTGCCTGCCACCACAGCCAGCGAATTTTTTGTATTTTTAGTAGAGACGGGGTCTCACCGTGTTAGCCAGGATGGTCTCGATCTGCTGACCTCGTGATCCGCCTGCCTCGGCATCCCAAAGTGCTGGGATTACAGGTGTGAGCTACCGCGCCTGGCCAGGAAAGGGGGTTTCCTTTTCCTTTAGGCATAGTATAGTTCTGTCTCTACCTTGCCCTCCCCTGGCATCTAGTCAGAAAGATTTCATTCTCTCTCTCTTTTTTTTTTTTGAGATGGAGTTTCATTCTTGTTGCCCAGGCTGGAGTTCAATGGCATGATCTCAGCTCACTACAACCTCTGCCTCCCGGGTTTAAGCAGTTCTCCTGCCTCAGCCTCCGGAGTAGCTGAGACTACAGGCATGCGCCACCACGCCCGGCTAATTTTGTATTTTTAGTAGAGATGGGGTTTCACCATGTTGGCCAGGCTAGTCTCAAACTCCTGACCTCAGGTGATCCGCCCGCCTTGGCCTCCCAAAGTGCTGGGATTACAGGCATGAGCCACCACGCCCAGCCGATTTCATTCTGTTTACTGCTTCCTAATCTTCCTTATATTCACAGTCATCATCTTTCTCCCAGATCCCATCAAAGCAGAATGGTAAAAACCTAAGGTCAGCCTGGGCACGGTGGCTCACGTCTGTAATCCCAGCACTTTGGGAGGCCAAAGCGGGTGGATCACTTGAGATCAGGAGTTCCAGACCAGCCTGGCCAACATGGTGAAACCCTGTCTCTAATAAAAAAATACAAAAATTAGCCGGGTGTGGTGGTGCACACCTGTAATCCCAGCTACTCAGGAGGTTGAGGCAGGAGAATTGCTTGAAGCCGGGAGGCAGAGGTTGCAGTGAGCTGAGATTGTGCCACTGCACTCCAGCCTGGGTGACAGAGTGAGACTCCGTCTCAGAAAAAAACAAAAAACAAACCTAAAGTCAATAATAGCTTGACTGAGAAGGGAGGGCAGGTCCTGACATCACAGGTAGCCTCTCTCTCACTTCCCAGTCATAATCTTTTCTCCTGGGGTCTGGGTATCTCACTTTCCTGATTTTAGATTCTACTTGACACACCTGGCATTATCAGTCCTGGTAAACAGAAGAGGTAATGGTGGTGGAATTGGGGTGGATTGGGAGGGAGGTACTGAAAGAGGGTGGGGAGATTCCATTATAGGGGCTGGAAAACCCCTTTACCATACGACATCCCTCATCAGAAATGCCTTAGTCATAAGACCTTTCCTGACTGATGTATGTCTGTCCCTCAGGCATCACCTGGAGCTCTCTTTGTTGGAAGATCCATGGAAGAGCATGGAATCTGCTGATCTTGGTTAGGTTCAGGATGGGAACCTTAAGCCCAGTTTACAGGGGTCATGGCCTTTCATTCCTTGGCAGTTTGGGGGGCGAAAGCCAAGCTCATACCATGGAAGTTTTTGTCAGGGCAGGAGGAAGAGTGACCATTTCCTTTTCCTTCTTCCTGCCTTGCCATCTTCCAGTTGTGGTTCTTGTGGATGTCTCAGACAAATGGACACGGAACCAGCTCAGCCCCCAGTTGCTCAGGTGCTTGACCAAGTTCTCCCAGATCCCTAGTGTCCTGGTCATGAACAAGGTGAGCACTACCCACCTGAGGAAGGGGTCTACTTCCCTCCAAGTCCCCTATCTCTGACCACACACCCTTTGCCCATCCCCCATGTCCAGGTAGATTGTCTGAAACAGAAGTCAGTTCTCCTGGAGCTCACGGCAGCCCTCACTGAAGGTGTGGTCAATGGCAAAAAGCTCAAGATGAGGCAGGCCTTCCACTCACACCCTGGCACCCATTGCCCCAGCCCAGCAGTTAAGGACCCAAACACACAATCTGTGGGAAACCCTCAGAGGACTGGCTGGCCCCACTTCAAGGAGATCTTCATGTTGTCAGCCCTAAGCCAGGAGGATGTGAAAACACTAAAGGTCAGTTAGTCTTGGCCGTAGCCTGGCCCTTGGTTTCTACCATATGAAGACAGCCCTCAAATTTCCTCCTGGAAGCAAAAGTGAGGAGAAAAGTCCTGGTTGGGATTAAGATGCCCATCTATTCCCTCTGTTCCCACAGCAATACCTCCTGACACAGGCCCAGCCAGGGCCCTGGGAGTACCACAGTGCAGTCCTCACTAGCCAGACACCAGAAGAGATCTGCGCCAACATTATCCGAGAGAAGCTCCTAGAGCACCTGCCCCAGGAGGTGCCTTACAATGTACAGCAGGTACAGAGTGAAGGGTTCTGGGGGCTCTCTACCAGACACACACCTCTACCCAGGTGTATGACTGACTAATCATTTGTCTCCCTGTACAGAAGACGGCAGTGTGGGAGGAAGGACCAGGTGGGGAGCTGGTTATCCAACAGAAGCTTTTGGTGCCCAAAGAATCTTATATGGTAAGTGAGACTAGGCTCAGAGGAGAGATCAAGACTGTGTTAGGCAGGAATTCTTCCCCCAGCTTGGAGCCCTGAGAGCAGGACCATATCCTTCTCTCTTTTTTTCTTCTTTTCTTTTTTTTGAGACAGTCTCACTCTGTCACCCAGGCTGGAGTGCAGTGGTGTGATCACAGCTCACTGCAGCCTTGACTTCCCACGCTCAAGCAATCCTCCCGCCTCAGCCCCTGAGGAGCTGGGACCAGCTGATTTTTTTATTTTTTTTATTTTATTTTTTTTGAGACAAAGTCTCACTCTGTCATCCAGGCTGGAGTGCAGTAGCGCGATCTCTGCTCACTGCAACCTCCGCCTCCTGGGCTCAAGTGATTCTCCTGCCTCAGCCTCTCGAGAAGCTGGGATTACAGGTGCCCACCACCAAGCCCAGCTAATTTTTGTATTTTTAGTAGAGACAGGGTTTCACCATGTTGGCCAGGCTGGCTTCGAACGCTTGACCTCAAATTATCCGCCCACCTCAGCCTCCCAAAGTGCCACCTGACCATCCGCTAATTTAAAAAAATTTTTTTGTAGAGAAGGGGTTTCACCATGTTGTCCAGGCTGGTCTCAAACTCCTGGGCCCAAGCAGTCCACCCACCTTGGCCTCCGAAAGTGCTGGGATTAATATGTGTGAGCCACCGCACCTAACCCTCTCTTTTTTTTATTTTTTAATTTTTTTTGAGCCAGGGTCTTTCTCTGTCACTCAGGCTGGGGTGCAGAGGCGCGATCTCAGCTCACTGCAACCTCTGCCTCCCAGGTTCAAGTGATTCTCCTGCCTCAGCCTCCCAAGTAGCTGAGATGACAGGTGCCCGCCACCATGCCCAGCTAATTTTTTGTATTTTTAGTAGAGACAGCGTTTCACCATGTTGGCCAGGCTGGTCTCGAACTCCTGACCTCAGGTGATCTGCCCGCCTCGGCCTCCCAAAGTGCTGGGATTACAGGCGTGAGCCACTGCGCCCGGCCACCTTCTCTTTTTTTTTAAAGAGGGGTCGCACTGTTACCCAGGCTGGACTCAAACTCCTGTGCTCAAAGGATCTTCTCACCTTAGCCCCCCGAGTAGCTGGGACTACAGGCATGTGCCATCATTCCTGGCTTCCTTCTCTTTCACGTATCCTCAGAAACTCCTGATTGGTCCGAAGGGCCACGTGATCTCCCAGATAGCACAGGAGGCAGGCCGTGACCTCATGGACATCTTCCTCTGTGATGTTGACATCCATCTCTCTGTGAAGCTCCTCAAGTGACCACCCTCTACTGACCCTCCCAGGGCATTCCAGCTCAAGCTGCTGGTGGGAACTGACCAGATCTGTCCTTGGCTGGGGACCCTCCAGGCACTGGTGAGAGACATGAACACTGACTGGCCGCTAGCTGGCCTGGCCCTACTGAGTCTGCACAGTCCCTGCTCAGCTGTGTCTTCTGTTGGAAGAAGGAACCTGCCTTAGCTCAGTTTCCAGGTGGTTCCTCTGCCTGGGACCACAGCTACAAAGGTGTAGCTAAGAAGATGGCCCATTGGTGGGAGCAATGTCACCCTGCCTCCAGCTAGCTATGGGCCCAGAGTTTCTCCCTGAGTCGCTGTTGCTAGCAGGGAGATTTCTCTTCCTGCCCTCACTTCCTTCACCTTGAACTTGGATAAAAACTCGTGTCTCCTGAGTGAGGTCGCGCCACCCATCTGCTCCCCAATTCTTGATCTCTCCCACCCCATCCCTCTCCCCAGTCTTGGATACTACTAAAATATAAGCATTCTGGTTCTCATCTTTATTCCTTTTATTTATTTATTTTTATTTTTTAATGTTAGGGACTGAGTCTCACTATGTTGTCTAGGCTGGTCTCAAACTCCTGGGCTCAAGAAATCCTCCTGCCTTGGCCTCTGAAAGCGGTGGGATTACAAGCGTGAGCCACTGTGCCTGGCTTATCTTTATTTTTTTACAACAGGAAAGAGAAAATGTATCTATTCCCTCCCCTACCCCCCATCCCACGCCCCCACCCTTGCCTTGTTTGAGCTGGAGTCTCCCTTCCAGTAGTCTGCTCCAGGGTCCTGAGTTCTCTTCCTGGCACGTTTTCTGGGTATAGCAAGAGAACCATTACCATTACTAAACTCAGTAATGGTAACGGTTTCCTTGCCATTCCCAAGTGCCCTGGCAGTCAGTAGGTTGTGACAGGCTGAGCAGAGAGCTTCTTGGGCTTGCAGCATCTCTCCTGTCCTCCTTGTCAGGCTCCAGAGCTGGGGGTGCCCAGACTAGTACATCATCTATACTGTAGTGTCTCATCGCAAACTTACAGTATATGATGATATCCCAGCCAGGGCCCCACTGGGGGCACAGGAAGCATGGCTTGAAAAGCACTGTGGGGGGCTGGGGGCAGAACAGGACAGGTCAGGGCTGGACACACACAGCTCCCTGCTCCCTGCTCTACGGCTCCCTCCCAGGCCAGCGTCTCCTTGATTCTGTGGTCAGGCACAGCCCAGGTGGGTTATGGGAAGGGGACTGGAGCTAGGGTCTGCTGAGATCTCACAGGGACCCAGGGCCAGTGTTAAACAAGCCAGAGATGGCATAATGATGCAGAAGGTTCCCTTTGGTCAGACCAACAAGCAGACAGGCAGACCCATAGAAGGTGCACTTACCTGGAGCTGGAACTGCAGACTGAGGAGGCCTTTGGATGCAGGGAGGATCTGTCCCTTCCTCTTCCTCAAGCTGCTTGCCTTTTAACATACCAGTCCCTCCCCTGGGTGGGGCACTTTTCCTGGCCCTGCCTCTTAACCCTTGCCCTGCTAGAGTCCATGACAAGGGTCACTGGCCCCTTTCCCTAGAAGGCCTTTTCTCACATACTCTCTCATGGACCACATTAGCCCTGAGATTCACCCTTCACTCCCATCTCCAAGAAGCTCGTCATCTCTGCTGGGCTGGGAAGGAGAAAGAACAGCCTCATCCCATCCACCAGCATTTAATTGCTGGTCAGATCCCTAGTGGAAGGTTTTTCGTTTTTGCTTTTTTTGTTTTTGTTTTTGTTTTGCAGTGGTGGTGGGCAATGTTAGTTGACTCTTTCTGTATAGGGCAGGAAGGGTCCTGGCAACTGGATCTCCAGAATCTGTCTGGCAGCCGAGCTCACAATACCCGTCAGCCTAAATTTCTATTCCCAGCCCCTGCCCCTGTGTTTATGATGAGCCCAAGGAGGCCAGACCTAGGCAGGCAGAGAGACTCTGCCTAGCACTGCCCTGGCAAGGTCCTCTTGGGGGTTGCTCTACTAGGAGATTTGAGAGCAGCTGAATCCCCAGCTGTTGTGGGTCTGCTCTTCAAAGCTCAAGGCACTTCCAGTGAGAGCCTAGCACTGTTTGGTTCTTTGCCTCTGGGGTAGAGGAGAGGCTCCTCAAAGCAAGGCCTCTGCTGTTTAGAATCCGCATTCTGGGGGACACGCCCTTCCCTCTTCCCTATCCTAGACAATCTGGTCTGTGTGCTGGAAGGCAGTTATACTCTTCCTCTGCAGGGGCAGACTAGACCAGGATGGAAGTGGGAGAAGAGACCCAACCTTTTCTGGGTCCTGTGGAGGTGTTCTATTTCCTGAGGCCACAGCACGCTGGCATGCTCTACCCTCTGCTTAGCATGGTCTTCCCTTCTTTTCTTGTCTAGTTAGCTCCTAGCCCCTCTTCAGAGCTCTTTTTTTTTCTTCCTTTTAGACAATTTAACTCTGTCACCCAGGTTGGAGTGCAGTTGTGTCATCACGGCTCCCTGCAAACCCCCCGGGCTCAGGGGTGATCTTCCCACCTCAGCCTCCCAAGTAGCTGGGATTACAGGCGTGCACCACCACACCCGGCTAATTTTTGTATTTTTAGTGGAGACGGGGTTTCGCCATGTTGTCTAGGCTGCTCTCAAACTCCTGGGCTCAAGTGATCCGCCCACATGGGCTCCCAGAGTGCTGGGATTACAGGCGTGAGCCACCGCACCAGCCTCCCTCTTCATATCTCTAAGTGTTACTTCTGCAGGGAAGTCTTCCCAGACTATTTAAGTCTCCCTGATAGGGGCTTATTTATTTGTGTGATTATTCACATTAAGGAAATAATCATGAGGGCCTTGTTTATTCACTGATGTATTTCTGTGTCTTGTTTTTGTTTTTTTGTTTTTTTTGAGCCAGAGTCTTGCTCTGTCACCAGGCTGGAGTACAGTAGCGCAATCTCGGCTCACTGCAACTTCCGCCTCCCAGGTTCAAGCGATTCTCCTGCCTCAGCCTCCTGAGTAGCTGGGACTACAGGCACTCACCGCCATGCCCAGCTAATTTTTTGTATTTTTAGTAGAGACAGACTTTCACCATGTTGCCCAGGCTGGTGTCGAACTCCTGAGCTCAGGCGATCCGCCCGCCTCAGCCTCCCGAAGTGCTGGGATTACAGGCGTGAGCCACCACACCCAGCTCACTGATGTACTTCTATCACATAATTAATGACTAAATAAATGTTCCAGCCTACATCAAGCTGAGCCTAATGTAATATGGGGGTGGAGAGAGACCTTGGCCTCAGGAGGCAGATGGACAAAGCTGTGGCTCTCTCAGGCAAGCCATTTTCTCTCTGGGACCCTCCCTGATCTTATTTGTAAATAGGAATAACAATAGTCCCCAGTTCACGGAGTGGCCAGATCTAGGGGATCAGCTGCTGGTGCTGGTCAACAGAAGGGGTTCAAACAAGTTCATTCCCACCTCACCCCATTCCCTCAGGGACCCCCACAAGGCCTGTCCTTGAACATCTGAAAGCCCATGGAATATTCTTGAAAGCCACCTGGGACCATTGCGAGAACCCAGGTCTAGAGGTGAGAGGTCCCAAGTGACAGTCTTAGCCCTGCTGCATCCAGCTCTGTGACTTTGGACCAAGTGTTCCCACTCTCAGTTTCCTCAAATTTAAAATGGCAGCTGTGAATACCTACCTTATACAGTGATGAAGAGGGTGATATTGAGCACTCATCTCAAACTCCCAGATCAGGTCCTAGCACATATGAAACAAATGTCAGTTTCCTTCTTTACTTCTTTCTTCTGTCTCACAAACTGTGTGACTGGGGACAAATTGCACTTCTCTGAGCTTTGGTGGTTATACATATCTTGCCAAGTTGTAAGAGTCAAGTCAGAAATATGAGTGAGAGCCCAGGCACGGTGGCTCACAATTGTAATCCCAAAACTTTGGGAGGTTGAGGGGGGGCAGGTTGCTTGAGCGCAGGAGTTCAAGACCAGCCTGGGTAACATAGTGAGACCCCATCTCTACTAAAAGTACAAAAAAAAAAAAAAACAAACAAAAACAAATTAGCCAGTTGTGGTGGCATGTGCTTATATAGTCCCAGCTACTTGGTGGGCTGCGGTGAGAGGATCACTTTAGCCTGGAAAGTCGAGGCTGCAATGAGCCATGTTTGCACCACTGCACTTCAGCCTGGGTGACAGAGTGAGACTCTATCTAAAAAAAAAAAAAAAAGAAATATAGAAAGATGAGTGAGGGCCAGGTGCTATGGCTCATGCCTGTAATCCCAGCACTTTGGGAGGCTGAGGTGGGTGGATAATTCGAGGTCAGGAGTTTGAGACCAGCCTGGCCAACATGGAGAAACCCCGTCTCTACTAAAAATACAAAAAATTAGCCGGGCGTGGTGGCATGCACCAGTAATCCCAACTACTCGGGAGGCTGAGGCACAAGAATTGCTTAAACCCAGGAGGCACAGGTTGCTGTGAGCCAAGACTGCACCACTGCCATCTACCCTGGGTGACAGAATGAGACTCCGTTTAAAAAAAAAAAGATGAGTGACAAAGCTTCTGAAATCCAGCTGCTCTAACCAGGTGAGGCATTGTCGTTATGTCTGCTCCTGCTTCCCCTGACCCCCTTTCCTGTCCTGTGTCCCTCCTGCGAGGCCACCTCTACTCAGAGACCCCACAGACAGCTCAAGCTCCTTCAACAAAGCCAGGGCTTCGTGTACTAGGGCAAGCTTCATGCCACTTACTTCCTAGACGTCTGCCTAGTCCCTGGGGGCCAAGTCCAAAGGTGAGCATGGGCAGAACCTAGGGGTCCTGAAGGGAAAGGAGAGAGATTATCTCAGCCAGCCAGAGATCCTGTGGCTGTGGCCTCTGGCCAGGGGTGGGGATTGCTGTGAGTAGGGTGTGGGTTGGAGGAGAGTCTGGGTCTGGGTGGGATAGTCAGGGGGCCCTGATAAGCAGACATTGGGCTATCAGGGTGGGGGCCCAGCAGCCTTCTGTTTATCAGGAGCCAACACAGGCCAAAGTAGGGCTGAGGACACTTCGCTTCCCGCCCAGGGCTGTTTTCCTGGATATTTGTTCTTCCATTCCTCTGCCTCCCCAGTACCTCACAGGGAGTTAGAATGTGAATCCCTCTGCCTCTCTGCAAGGCACATGGAGACTCTCTGGCCAGTACAGAGGTGGGAGGACACCAGCTAGGGCCTTGGGCCTGACTTTTAAATTCTGACAGCTTTTGATTCAAACCAGGAGCTCCATGGCTTTTCTGAGGACAGTGAGGCAAGTCTAGGGCCTTTGTCCTTCTAACTTCAACCCCTGCCACTGCAGCTTTAAGCTCTTGACTGTTCTTTAGGTATTTTTTGGAAGAAGTCCTAAAGTGCATGGTGATGAAGTTAAGGATGGTCAGATCTGCGTAGGTCCTTCAAAATCATGGAGTTCAAGTCTCCTATTTATATAGGAAAGAAACTGAAGCCAGAGAGGAGCAGAGAATTGTCCAAAGCTTGTGGGTTCCCTCCACCTCTCAGCATCGGAGAACAATGCACGACTCAAAGAGGAACAGGAAGCAGCCGTAGACACTCACAGACAGATACACATAATATGCAAAACACACACATACAAATGCACACATGTGCACTGCCCACATGTACGCACACATACAACACATAGAGATACACAGCATACACATTAAAAAAAGAAATTCAGGCCGGGCACAGTGACTCATGCCTGTAATCTCAGCACTTTAGGAGGCTGAGGCAGGAGGGTCGCTTGAACCCAGGAGTTCAGACTGGCCACAACAACATAGCAAGACTTCATCTCTCCAGAAACATTTAAAAATTAGCCACCTGTGGGCCAAGCATGGTGACTCACGCCTGTAATCCCAGTACTTTGGGAGATCGAGGCGGGCGAATCACCTGAGGTCAGGAGTTTGAGACCAGCCTGACCAACATGGAGAAACCCCATCTCTACTAAAAATACAAAATTAGCCGGGCATGATGGTGCATGCCTGTAATCCAAACTACTCAGGAGGCTGAGGCGGGAGAATCATTTGAACCCGGGAGGCAGAGGCAGCAGTGAGCTGAGATCATCCCATTGTACTCCAGCCTGGGCAACAAGAGCAAAACTCCATCTCAAAAAAAAAAAAAAATTAGCCAGCTGTGGTGGCACACATGCCTGTATTCCTAGCTACTTGGGAGGCTGGGGTGAGACCATTTCTTGACCCCGGGAGACTGAGGCTGCAGTGAACTGATTGCAGCAGCACTGAACTCCAGCATGGGAGGCTGGCTGAGTGAGACCCTGTTTCTAAAAAATAAATAATAAATTCAGTGGGTAGAATTACTCTTATTTTCCTCTTGGTTGCTTTACTATGTCTCATGACATTAGCAGTTTTATACAAGGATAAAAGGAGGCCAAATAATATGGTTATTCAAACGGTTATTCAGTGTTTTCTCATTCAATGTCTCATAGCATAGACAGTAGCAAAACTCATTCAGGAACAAAGGACTTTGAGAAATTCTGAGAAGCTGGGAAACTGGTTTTTCGTTTTGTTTTGTTTTGTTTGCTTTTTGAGACCGAGTCTCACTCTGTTGCCAGGCCGGAGTGCAGTGGCACAATCTCAGCTCACTGCAACCTCCGCCTCCCAGGTTCGAGGGATTCTTTGGCCTCAGCCTCCCGAGTAGCTGGGACTACAGGCGCCCGCCACCATGCCCAGCTAATTTTTGTATTTTTAGCAGAGACGGGGTTTCACCGTGTTGGTCAGGATGGTCTTGAATCCCCTACCTCAGGTGATCTGCCTGCCTGGCCACTATTTTTTGTTTTTCTTTTTTTCTTTTAAAAAAGACACGGTCTCATTCTATTGCCCAGGCTGGAGTGCAGTGGTGCAGTGGTGCGGTCATAACTCACTTCTGGGCTCAAGGGATCCCCCTACCTCGGCCTCTCAAGAGTAACTGAATAAGCATTCCTCCCGCATTGGCCTTCCAAAGTGCTGAGATTACAGGTGTGAGCCACTGCACCCAGCCTGGAAAACCATTCTAATCCTTACCCTCCATGTGGTCAATGTGGCTTGAGATTTAGGAGTTTGTCAGAGAGGCCTGTTCCACTTCATCTTGACTGGTCTGTGAAGCTTCTCTTCACTCTCCCTGACACTTGCCTCTCTAGGTCCAGGCTTGGGACCTGCTCTTACTGTTGTCCTCATCACAGTGTGGCAAATTTCCTTGTTTGTCCCCAACCATTCCATGAATGGGCACCTTGTCTGAACCATCTCCCTGGCCCAGCACCCGGGATTTATCCTGGGAGGTGTTCAGAGAATGTCTTACATGGAACAGATGCTCAAGCATATGTTCCCTTATACTCTTTATGCCGTTTAGCCCCATGAGGAAGTGTGCATGTTGAGCACTGTACCCAGATGCCCCTGGAGCCCTTCCAGGGAGTGGGGTCCTAGGAATGGCTTTCCTGGGGGCTTTGCCGATGTCCGTCAGTCTCCAAAAGACACCTGCATGCCATTTTCACGATAGAGAAACTAAGGTTCAGGGAGGAAGTGCTTGGCCGGAGTCTTACAGTGAGCAGAACTACAGCCCTGTTCTCCAGACCCCCCACACCCTGGCTCTATGCACAAACCTGCTAGGAATAGGGTAGATTTTGTGTCTTTGTGAAGCCTTTTTGAGTTTCAATGGAATCAAACCTAAGTTCTGCCAGTTACCAGTAATGTGATTCTGAACCTCCTTATCCATTATAGGGATGAAAATAATACCTGCCTCACAAGATCCTTCAGAAGATTCAGTAAAATCTAGCTGGGAACGGTGGCTCACACTTGTAATCTCAGTACTTTGGGAGGCCAAGGTGGGTGGATCACTTGAAGTTAGGAGTTCGAGACCAGCCTGGTCAACATGGCAAAACCCTGCCTCTACTAAAAATACAAAAAAGGTCGCTGGGTGTGCTGGCGGGCACCTGTAATCCCAGCTACTCAAGAGGCTGAGGCAGGAGAATCACTTGAACCTGGGATGCGGAGGCTGCATTGAGCTGAGATTTGCGTTGCTGTACTCCAGCCAGGGCAACAGAGTGAAACTCCGTCTCAAAACAACAACAAACAAACAAACAAGATTCAGTGAAATCGAGTAAGAAAGCCCCTGAATGATGCAAGGATTCCTTCTGTGTTTCTGCTTATGCAGGCTGACTCCACTCATCTATCAGACCTCTTTTTTTTTTTTTTTTCCCCAGAGACTGGAGTGCAGTGGTACAATCACAGCACGTTGCAACCTTGAATTCCTGGACTCAAGGAATCCTCCTGCCTCAGTCTCCCAAGTAACTGGGACTGCAGGCACATACCACCACACCCAGGTAATTTTTTTTTTCTCGCTCTGTCGCCCAGGCTGAAATGCAGTGGCATAGTCTTGGCTTAATGCAACCTCTGCCTCTGGGTTCAAGAGATTCTCCTGCCTCCGCCTCCCGAGTAGCTGGAATTACAGGCATGCACCACCACTCCTGGCTAATTATTTTTTGTATTTTTAGTAGAGACGGGGTTTCACCACGTTGGCCAGGCTGGTCTCAAATTTCTGACCTCCAGTGATCTGCCTACCTTGGCCTCCCAAAGTACTGGGATTACAGGCATGAGCCACTGCACCCGGCTCCACGTATTTTTTTTGTTTTTTTGTTTTTTGTTTTTTTTTTTGAGAGGGTGTCTTGCTCTGTTCCACAGGCTGGAGTGCAGTGATGCAATCTCAGCTCACTGCAACCTCCATCTTCCGGGTTCAAGCAATTATCTGTCTCAGTCTCCTGAGCAGCTGGGATTACAGGTGTCCGCCACCACGCCTGGCTAATTTTTGTATTTTTAGTAGAGATGGGGTTTCACCATCTTGTCCAGGCTGGTCTTGAACTCCTGACCTCGTGATACACCCGCCTTGGCCTCCCAAAGTGCTGGGATTACAGGCATGAGCCACCACTCCTGGCCTGGCTCCAGGTACAGGTAATATACATTTTTTTAAGACCAAGTCTCGGCCGGGCGCGGTGGCTCACGCCTGTAATCCCAGCACTTTGGGAGGCTGAGGCGGGCGGATCACGAGGTCAGGAGATCGAGACCATCCTGGCTAACACGGTGTGAAACCCCGTCTCTACTAAAAATACAAAAAATTAGCCGGGCGTGGTGGCGGGCACCTGTAGTCCCAGCTACTTGGGAGGCTGAGGCAGGAGAATGGCATGAACCTGGGAGGCGGAGCTTGCAGTGAGCTGAGATCGCGTCACTGCACTCCAGCCTGGGCGACAGAGCGAGACTCCGTCTCAAAAAAAAAGACCGAGTCTCGCTCTGTAGCCAGGCTGGAGTGCAGTGGCATGATTTTGGCTCACTGCAACCTCTGTGTCCTGGGTTCAAGCGATTCTCCTGCCTCAGCCTCCAAGTAGCTGTGACTATAGGCGTGCGCCACCACACCCAGCTAATTTTTGTATTTGTATTTATTATTATTTTTTGAGACGGAGTTTCACTCTTGTCACCCAGGCTGGAGTGCAATGGCACAATCTTGACTCACCACAACCTCCTCCTCCCGGGTCCAAGTGATTCTCCTGCCTCAGCCTCCGGAGTAGCTGGGATTATCGGCACGTGCCACCATGCCCAGCTAATTTTGTATTTTTAGTAGGGTCGGGGTTTCTCCATGTTGGTCAGGCTGGTCTTGAGCTCTCGACTTCAGGTGATCCACCCACCTCAGCCTCCCAAAGTGCTGGGATTACAGGCGTGAGCCACCGTGCCCAGCCCTAATTTTTGTATTTTTAGTAGAGATGGAGTTTTACCATGTTGGGCAGGATGATCTCTATCTGTTGACTTCATGATCCACCCACTTCGGCCTCCCAAAGTGCTGGGATTACAGGCGTGAGCCACCGCGCCCGGCTCCAGGTAATTTTAAAACAAAATTTTTATAGAAGCTTGGTGTGGTGGTTCATGCCTATAATCCTAGCTCTTTGGGAGGCTGAGGCGAGTGGATTGCTTGAGGCCAGGAGCTGGAGACCAGCATAGGCAACATGACAAAATCCATCTCTACAAAAAATACAAAAATTAGCTTGGTGTGGTGGCATGTACCTGTAGTTCCAGCTACTCAGAAGGCTAAGGTGGGAGGATTGCTTGAGCCTGGGAGGTTGAAGCTGCAGTGAGCCGTGATTGCACCACTGCACTTCAGCCTGGGTAACAGAGTGAGACCCTGTCTTAAAAAAAATTTTTTTAGGGCCGGGTGCAGTGGCTCATGCCTGTAATCCCAGCACTTTGGGAGGCCAAGGTGGGTGGATCACGAGGTCAGCAGTTCGAGACTAGCCTGATCAATGTGGTGAAACCCCATCTCTACTAAAAATAAAAAAAATTAGCTGGGCGTGGTGGTGGGCACCTGTAATCCCAGCTACTTGGGAGGCCGAGGCAGGAGAATCTCTTCAAACCAGAAGGTGGAGGTTGCAGTGAGGTGAGATTGGGCCACTGCACTCTAGCCTGGGCAACGAGAGCAAAACTCCATCTCAGAAAAAAATTTTTTTTTTTTTAAATAGAGATAGAGGCCAGGCACAGTGGCATACACCTATAATCCTAGCACTTTGGGAGGCCGAAGCAGGCAGATCACTTGAAGTCAGGAGTTCAAGACCAGCCTGGCCAACGTGGTGAAACCGTGTCTCTACTAAAAATAGAAAAATTAGCTGAGCATGGTGGCAGGCGCCTGTAATCTCAGCTACTCGGGAGGCTGAGACAGGAGAATTGCTGGAACCTGGGAGGCGGAGGTTGCAGTGAGCCGAATCATGCCATTGCACTCCAACCCAGGCTGACAACAGTGACAAAAAAAAAAAAAAAAAAGTTCTCACTGTGGGACCCAGCCTGATCTCAAACTCCTGGCCTCAAGCAAACCTCCCCACCTCAGCCCTTAAAAGTTCTGGGATTACAGGCATGAGCCACCATGCCTAGTCATCTAATCCCTTGTTAAGCCTCTTCCACACACTGCTCTTGGGCAGCTGCAATCCAGCAACAATCCCCTCTCCTTTCTCTGACCTCTTGCAGTTTATGAGCCAAGCCTTCTCATGAAGCTCGCTTGTCCTGAAATCACAGGCCATGTTTGGCTTGAACCAGAGCTTTAGCCTTCACAGTTCAGGGGTTGTGCATTAGGGTTCTTGCTTCCTATCTAGGAGTACTGAGAGCTAGCAGGGAATAAGCACAGCTTCTGATTGACTTGTCAGAGTCCGGGTTCCACCACACTACCGCTGAGTGATTCTGGCCCCTGCACCTGATCTTAGAGTCTTGGCTTCCTCAACAGTAAAATGGGGTTCAGGCCAGGTTCGGTGGCTTATGCCTGTAATCCCAGCACTTTGAAGGCCGAGGTGGGCGGATCCCTTGAGGTCAGGAGTTTGAGACCAGCCTGGACGACATGGCGGAACCCTGTCTCTACTAAAAATACAAAAATTAGCCAGGCGTGGTGGTAGGCACCTGTAATCCCAGCTACTCGAGAGGCTGAGGGAGGAGAATCTCTTGAACCTAGGAGGCAGAAGTTGCAGTGAGCCGAGATAGTGCCATTATACTCCAGCCTGGGTGACAGAGTGAGACTCTGTTTCAAAAAAAAAAAAAAAAAAAAAGGCTGGGCGCGGTGGTTCACACCTATAATCCCAGCACTTTGGGAGCCTGAGGCGGGCAGATCACGAGGTCAGGAATTCGAGACCAGCCTGACCAACATGGTGAAACTCCATCTCTACTAAAAATACAAAAATTAGCTGGGCTTGTTGGCACAGGCCTGTAATCCCAGCTACTGAGGAGGCTGAGGCAGGAGAATTGCTTGAAACCGGGGATGCGGAGGTTGCAGTGAGCTGAGATCGTGCCACTGCACTCCAGCCTGGGCGACAGAGCAAGATTCCGTCTCAAAAAAAAGGGGTTCAAATGCTTTCTTTTCCATGCTGGTGAAGATGAAATGAGACAGTGAAGGTGGATATTTCTAACCTAGAGCCTGGCACGTGAACAACAGGAGCTCAACAGATGCCAAGCTCCTTCCTTCCTGGCTTTGCAGTGGGCTTTCCCTGTTTACTCTCTCCAACGGGGCATACACCTGTGGGCACTCATGCTCACTCATACCTGTGCACGTACACGTGATAGTGTCCCCCTTGCACCCCTGTTGAGACACATACTGAGTCAGAAATGGAAATTTTCCTCTCAACACCTCCCTAACTCTATTCATCAGCTTCCAGTTCCTATTCTCTGGGTCAATGGGGACCCTCAAGTCCAGACTTGGGCCATGACCTTTCCAGTCTCCTGGTACAGTTCTTTCTTTTTTCTTTCTTTCTTTTTTTTTTTTTTGAGATGGAGTCTGGCTGTGTCCCCCAGGCTGGAGTGCAGTGGTGCGATCTCGGCTCACTGCAAGCTCCGCTTCCCAGGTTCACACCATTCTCCTGCCTCAGCCTCCCGAGTAGCTGGAACTACAGGCGCCTGCCACCACGCCTGGCTAATTTTTGTATTTTTAGTAGAGATGGGGTTTCACCATGTTAGCCAGGATGGTCTCGATCTCCTGACCTCGTGATCCGCCTGCCTCGGCCTCCCAAAGTGCTGGGATTACAGGCGTGAGCCACCATGCCCAGCCAAGTACAGTTCTAAAGGTGGCTGTTGAGTGGAGCCTGGGTGTCCCTACTGCCTCAAATCCTTCCCGCCATCAGCCAGGCCTTTACATTCCTCCCTCCCTCCCAGGACAACCTGTTTGCTTCACAGCTGCTGTGGAAACGATAGGCAGCCTGGATTATCAAGACAGACAAGGCTCCTTGCTGACAGTTCCCACCCACCCAGAGGCAAGCGTTCCTGAGCCCTTAACCCCCTCTGTGCTGGGCCTTCAGGCCTAGGGACTGGGCACAGCAGGGAAGATGGGCAGGCCTGGTACCCTCTATACCGAATTCCTAAGGCTGGTGGGGTCATGAGCACAACAGGGTAGGAAACAGCATCACCTGCACGCTCCAGGTGCCCATTTTGTATACTAAGCCCTTTCCTTCCTGGGTTCATGGAAGTTCATGGTAAACAGGGCCTTAGCAGGCCTCTGAAGGCTTAGGCGGAATGCTCTATACTCTCCACTCCCTCTTCCTGAGGCTGGTTCCAGGCTCTGGGGACAGAGGCCTGGCTTTCTCCATTCCAGGGGTCCATTGGCATTAGTACAGGTGCTGGGGCATCCCCTCCTTACTCCCTACCCCAACATCATTGCCCCTTCCTCCTCTCCAGCACCCTTCAGATTTCTTTCAGCAAGGCCCCTCCCATCTTCTTGCTGAAGTCACTGTCCCTGACACTAAGGCCAACCTGGACCATCTACTAGTTGGGTCTCATTGCAGCCACTCCGGCCTTCTTTTCCTGAAGGTCAACAGGAAGCAGTGAAAAGAGCAGTAGTGGGCCAGGCATCGTGGCTCATGCCTGTAATCCCAGCACTTTGGGAGGCTGAGGCAGGTGGATTGCTTGAGCCTCAGGAGTTCGAGACCAGCCTGAGCAACATGGTGAAACCCCATCTCTACTAGAAATACAAAAATTAGCCAGGCGGTGGTATGCGATTGTAGTCTCAGCTACTTTGGAGGCTGAGGCAGGAGAATCGCTTGAACCTGGGAGGTGGAGGTTGCAGTGAGCCGAGATAGCGCCACTGCACTCCAGCCCAGCACAGCGGGACTCCATCTCAAAAAACAAACAAACAAACAAACAAACAAACAAAAATTAGCCAGGTATGGTGGTGCATGCCTGTAGTCCCAGCTACTCAGAAGGCTGAGGTAGGAGGTTCACTTGAGCTTAGGGAGGTCAAAGCTGCAGTAAGTCATGATGGTGCCACTGCACTCCAGCCTAGGAGACAGAGACTATCTCTCTATCTCAAAAAAAAAAGTCTGCTCCCTCAAATGTTTTTCCCATTTCAGTAAATAACAACTCCGTTCTTCTGTTCTTCGAGATGGGACGAAGATCTTGGAGGCAATTTATTTTCTTTTTTTGGACATGTTCCAGATTTTGATCTTCACACTGGTTAGAAAGGTATATGCATTTATGAAATTTTATTATATGTAAAATTCACAAGATTTGTACCCCTTTCGCTATGTAAGTTATACTTCCAATTTAAAAGCAACCACTCAATTCTCTATTTTCTATGTATTAATCACAATTTTTTTTTGTTTTGTTTTTTGAGATAGGGTCTTGCTCTGTCACCCAGGGCAAAATGCAGTGGCATGAACATGGTGTGTCCAGAATTGGTGGGTTCTTGGTCTCACTGACTTCAAGAATGAAGCTGCGGACCCTCGCGGTGAGTGTTACAGTTCTTAAAAATGGTGTGTCCGGAGTTTGTTCCTTCTGATGTTCGGACGTGTTCGGAGTTTCTTCCTTCTGGTGGGTTCGTGGTCTGGCTGGCTTCAAGAGTGAAGCTGCAGACCTTCGCAGTGAGTGTTACAGCTCTTAAGGCGGCGCATCTGGAGTTATTGGTTCCTCCCATCCGGAGTTGTTCATTCCTCCCAGTGGGTTCGTGGTCTTGCTGGCCTCAGGAGTGAAGCTGCAGACTTTCGCAGTGAGTGTTACAGCTCATAAAGGCAGTGCGGACCCAAAGAGTGAGCAGCAGCAAGATTTATTGCAAAGAGCGAAAGAACAAAGCTTCCACAGTGTGGAAGGGGACCTAGCGGGTTGCCCACAATTTATTTTCTTAATTAACATTTTGCTGAAGTAGAGCATATATTCAAAAAGTGCGTGACTCATACATAAGTGAATTATCACAAAGTGAACACACCCATGTAATCACCATCCAGGTCAAGAAACAGGACATTCTCAGGGGGCTCCTGTGCCCACTATCTCAATCTCTTCTTCCCCAAAGGTGACCTTTAACCTGACTTCTAATGTCATAGATTAGCTTTGCCTGCTTTTTGGACTTTATATGGAATGATACAATCTGTATTATTATTATAATTTTTTTTTTTTGAGATGGAGTCTTGCTCTGTTGCCCAGGCTGGAGTGCTATTAATAGTGTGATCTTGGCTCACTGCAACCTTTGCCTCCCAGGTTCAAGCAATTCTCCTGCCTCAGTTTCCCAAGTAGCTGGGACTACAGATGTGTGCCACCATGCCCAGGTAACTTTTGTATTTTTAGTAGAGACGGGGTTTCACTATATGTTGGCCTGGCTGGTCTTGAACTCCTGACCTCAGGTAGTCCACCCGCCTCAGCCTCCCAAAGTGCTGGGATTACAGGCGTGAGCCACTGTACCCGGCTATTATTATTTTTGGGACAGGATCTCACTGTGTCTCCCAGGCTGGAGTGCAATGGTGCAATCTCGACTCACTGCAGCCTCAACCTCCCGGGCTGAAGCAATCCTTCCACCCCAGCCTCCTGAGTAGCTGGGACTATAGGTGCAAACCACCATGCCCAGTTAATTTTTTTTTTGGTATCTTTTGTGGAGACAGGGTTTGCCACACACTCAAGTGATCTGCCCACCTCATCCTCTCGAAGTGCTGGGATTACAGGTGTGAGCCACCGCACCCAGCCCATGTCTGGCTTCTTTCACTCAACATTATGTTTGCAAGATTTATTCAAGTATTTGCATGTAGCAGTAGTTCATTTGTTTTTATTACTGCATAGTATTCAATTTCATGAATATGATACACATTTTTCATTCTACCATTGATGAACATTTGAGTTGTTTGAATTTGGGGGCCATTATTCATAATGCTGCTGCGCGTATTCTTGTACCCATATGTATGTATATTGCTGTTGGGAGTGAGATGGTTGGGTCAAAGGGTATGCTTATGTTCAGCTGTAGTAGATTCTGTCAAACAGGTTTCCAAAGTGGTTGTATTGACATATATTTCTACCAGCAGTGTATGAATGTTCCAATTGCTCTTCCTCCTCACCCATACTTGATATTGTAACTTTTTTTTTTCATTTCAGTCATTCTGGTAGGTGTGAAGTGATAATCTCATTTTGGTTTTAATTTGCATTTCCCTGATGACTAATGAAGTTATGCATGCTATTCCTGCCATTCTTTACTATGTAACAAATCAACCTCCAACTTAGAAGCTTAAACAATGAACAGTCCATTTACTATCTCACACAGTTTCAGGAGTCTGGATTTTAGGAGGTTGGCTGGGCAGAACTGGCTTGGGGTCTCTCCTGCAGATGCAGCCAGATGGTGGCTGGAGCAGCTGCAGGTATCTCTCTCTTTCTCTTCATGTAGCCAGGGCGTAACCCTGTGGTCCCTCTGGGCTTCCTTACAGTACAGTGCCCTCAGAACAGCCACACTGCTTACATGGTGGCTAAAGGCTTAAAGAGAGAGTATTCCAGCAGATAAAGCACAGGCTTTGTCATCTTTTGTGATCTAAACTCAGAAGTCGCATAATGTCACTTCGGCAATACTCTTTATTGGCCTAAATAGCCACAAAAGTCCCACCAGTTTCAAGGGAAGGAAGAATAGGCTCTACCTCTAATTGTAAGGATGGTCAAAGTGATACTGTAAGAGGAACATGTAGGATGGAAGATATTGTTGCCACTATCTGTGGAAAATACAATCTGTCACACACATTTCATACATCTATTGCCCATTCCTTTGTCTATTTTTCTGCGACATTGCCATTTCTTCCCATACTGATTGGTAAAATATATTCTGAATGCTAGTTTTTGTTTTGTTTTTTTTTTTTGCCAGACATATAGCTTGCAAATATTTTTTCCCATTATTCTGAGGCTTGTCTTCTCATTCTTTTTTTTTTTTTTTTTTTGAGACAGGGTCTCTGTCGCCTAGGCTGGGGTGCAGTTATGTGATCATAGTTCACTGCAGCCTCCATCTCCTAGGCTCACGCAATCCTCCCACCTCAGCCACCCAAGTAGCTGGGACTATAGGCACAAACCACCATGCTCAGTTAATTTTTTTTTTGAGATGGAGTTTTGCTCTGTTGCCCAGGCTGGAGTGCAGTGGCGCGATCTCAGCTCACTGCAACCTCCGCCTCCTGGGTTCAAGCAATTCTCTCTGCCTCAGTCTCCTGAGTAGCTGGGATTACAGGAGCCTGCCACCACGCCTGGCTAATTTTTTGTAGTTTTAGTAGAGACAGGGTTTCACCATATTGGTCAGGCTGGTCTCAAACTCCGGACCTCAGGTGATCCACCCACCTCGGCCTCCCAAAGTGCTGAGATTACAGGCATGAGCCACCATGCCTGGCTTGCCAAGACCTATTTTGATGATGCAATATATCAAATTTTTCTTTTATGGGTAGTAGGTTTTTTTTTTTTTTTTGGTCTTAAGAAATCTTGCCTATGTCAAGGTCATAGAAACATTCCCTGCTTGCTCTATGAGCTTTATGTTTTGAGTTTTTACGTTACATCTGTGATCCACCCCAAACCAGATTTGGGTATACGGTGTGAGGTAGGGGTTGCAATTCAATTTTTTTTTCTTTTTTTTTGAGACAGAGTCTCACTCTGTTGCCCAGGCTGGAGTGCAGTGGCATGACCTCAGCTCACTGCAACCTCTGCTGCCTGGGTTCAAGTGATTCTTCTGCCTCAACCTCCCGAGTAACTGGGATTACAGGTGCCTGACACTGCACCCGGCTAATTTTTGTAGTTTTATTTTTTTGAGATGGAGTCTCGCTCTGTCACCTAGGCGGGAGTGCAGTGGCGCGGATCTCAGCTCACTGCAAGCTCCGCCTCCTGGGTTCATGCCATTCTCCTGCCTCAGCCTCCCAAGTAGCTGGGACTACAGGCGCCTGCCACCATGCCCAGCTAATTTTTTGTATTTTTAGTAGAGACGGGGTTTCACTGCGTTAGTCAGGATGGTCTCGATCTCCTGACCTTGTGATCTGCATGCCTCGGCCTCCAAAAGTGCCAGGATTACAGGTGTGAGCCACCATGCCCAGCCCATTTTTGTAGTTTTTAGTAGAGACAGGGTTTCACCATCTTGGCCAGGCTGGTCTTGAACTCCTGACTTCATGATCCACCCACCTAGGCCTCCCAAAGTGCTTGGATTACAGGCATGAACCACTGTGCTCAGCTGCAATTCAATTTTTTTCCCCAATACAGACCCAGTTGTTCTAGCACCATCTGTTCCTTTCTGCCTTGAATTGTCTTGGTGCCTAGAATTACCTTTTAAGGTGTATCAAATGATATCACTCGTTTTTCAAAGCCTTTCAGTGGTTTCCCACCTCAGAGTAAAGACCAAAATATGCCTCATTAAGGTTCTACATGATCTGGAAAGATGAGATCCTGACTCATCTCCTGATACCCTGACTTACTCCCTTGCTCCAAACATCCTGACCTTGCTATTCTTTCATCATGCCAGACACTCTCCTGCCTCAGGGCCTTTGGATGGAAAACTCTTCCTTCAGATATCTGAATGGCTCAATCCTTTACTTTCTTCAGGGCTACCTTCTTAATGAGGCCTTTTTTGGATACCCTAAAATTTCAGCGGCCTCCCACACTTCCTATTATTTCTTTGACTTCTTTTCCCTATGACTTACCATTATCTAACATAGTGTACATTTAATTTTTCTTGTTTCTATCTGAATGTAAGCTTGAACGGCTGTGCATTTATTTTGTTGACTCATTGCTCTGGCATATAAGACAATGCTTGGTACATGGCAAACATTTGATAAATTCATTAAATGAATACGAATATTGAGGCCCAGAAAGATGAAGTTACTCACCTAAGATTACACAGGTAATAAAACAATAAAGCTAAAATCTAAACCTACATTGCCTTACTTCAGAGTCTAAGCTCTTAAGCCTGAGAGATGGGCTCCATTACTGAGTAGGGCTCAGTATACTGGTACAGAGGTGCAGTGAACCTGGCAGTTTCCTCCACCTTTTCTTCTTCTTTTTTTAAGAGATGGAGTCTTGCTATGTTGCCCAGGCTGGACTCAAACTCCTGGGCTCAAGCAATTCTCTCACCTCAGCCTCCTAAGTAGCTGGGACTACAGGCATGTGCAGCTGCGTCCTGCTAGCCCCCTCCACCTTCTGCCTCTGATGGAGCCAGATGTTCCAGGGCTGGGGTTTGGCCTAAGCATCTTAGCCAATCAGTCATGTCCAAGGCGCAACTGGGGGCAAGGCCAGTGTGCTGTTGCTCCCCAGTGGCTAGAATGGAGAAGAACAGGCTAAAAGCTGCCTTGAAGCTGAAGAGGGGTAGAGGACCTGGTTGGTTCTTGGTTCACAGTCTCTCTCCTCACAGAAGACACAATGCAGGAGTGGGCATTAAGAGATCTTTATTTTACCAGAAGGGACAGGCAGTGGGGCAGTGCAACATCCAAGCCCCAGACCAGACATGCAGCATCCACATGCAGGAAGAGCTACACAGGCTGGGGCAGGGCCAGGGTGGGGAGCTGGCACCACTGGAAACTCACAGCACCCCTGCCAAGACGCTTGGGTCCTGGGCTCTTCTGCCTCCATTGGAGCAAGGAGACAGAGGATTGGGTTGCTTCCCCATGGCTGGAACCCCATCACTCTGGCCAGGAAGAAAGATGGCACAAGGGCTCTGGGGTCTGGCCAGGCTATAGCACTCGATTCTGTACAGGGTTGGCACAGCCTTGTCCACCGGAAGGGCCCAACACCCAGGACAGTGCAGCCCTAGCAGGAAGAAGGTCTACACACTTTTCTGTCCCCAACAGGGCTAGACCCTCATCTCAGAAAACTTAGCAGAGTTGGGACCAAACCCCACCGCCCCAGCAGGAACATGCCCATGAAGAGGCCTTCCCTGAGCACAAGCAGGAGCCTCCTAAGGCAGTAGGAAACTGAGGAAGCTGCTGTAGACAGGAGGCCTTGCCTCTGTGTCCTTGGGGTCAGGGAGAAAGGACAGGGTATGAGCGCTGGCTGGGGCCTTGGGTGGATGAGGGGAAAGACAATGTCTCTGGGCCCTGCAGGTCATGGCTGCCCAGACCTAGAGGGGCAGCAGCGGGTGAGGCTGTGAGCTTCCTGGGGCAGGGTTTAGGGCTGGGAAGACCAGTCCAGGAGAGAGGACAGTGACTGTCCTACCCAGAACCCCTGCCCATGCTGAGCTCTGGCCAGGGCCATAGGGAGGATGGACAGATGCACAGAGAACTTCAAGGCACCAGGATTCTGAGGAGCAGCGGGGCCACCCCCTACAGAGAGTGATTGTAATAAACATCTTCAGCTTAATCTACATGATGTGCATAGGGGAGAGAAAAAGACAGACAAAGGAAAAGACACACACGGAGATGAGACACAAACCTGATGAAAGTGGCAGTGAAAGTGGGGTAAAGGAGAGGAAGAGGAGGAGGTGGACCGACAGGAGAGACAGGAAGCCAGCCAGAGATGGCCTGAACACGCAGCACTTCTGGTCCCTTCAAGATAAGGCACCAGAGTCAGTAACGTTCCCGTTGTTCTGTGGGATTAAAACGGGTGCTGGAGGGAGGGCCGGGTGGCTGCTGAAGAGAGTGGGCCTGCAGGAGCCTCACACCTGCACACCAGTGGCCTTCTTGATCAGGGGTATCTGCAAGGATGGGAGATGCCATGAGACCTTGGCTCCAGGGCCCAGGACCACTTTGCCTGGGCCAGTCCGATGGGCTACCCAGGCAACCCCACCGCAGCTAGGCAGGCACAAACCTTAGACAGGTCCACGCCCGTGAGGGCATGCACAGAGGCAGGCAGCTCGGCCAGCAGTCGGTTCACTTCTGATGTGAACTTACTGTTGTCTCCACTGAGGACCACAATCTCATCGACTTTGGTAAGTGGGGCAGCGATTTTGGCAGCAATCTAGGAGGTAAGAGTGGGAGGAGAGCCTGGTTGGCGCTGACTCTGTTCTCAGCCCGGTCCAGCATCTCTCCCTCCCTTCCTTAACTCACTCCAACCCCAAAGCAGCCTGGGTGGCCCTTAGTCTCGAGCCATAGTAAGAGAGGCCCTGTGGGCCAGCGATGGGTTAGGCCTGTTGTAGGGTTCCTGACCCCTGCTGAGGATGCTCCTCATTTAACCCTTCTAGCCATCTGTCCCTGTGTTACTCGCAAGGCCCAGAGAAGTTCTGGCACTTGCCCAGCTTGTCAAGCAAGGACACTTGAACCCTAGGACCTGTTTGGGTGGAAGCCTCACCTGGGGCAGGGCCTCCAGCACCAAGGCCATCTTGGCTGCGTCCCCGTATTTCTGGTAGGCTTCTGCTTTGAGCTTCATCCGCTCAGCCTCCGCCTTGCCCATCGCCTCGATGACTGCTGCTTCCGCCTCCCCGATTTTGCGGATCTTCTCAGCCTCTGCCTGTGCCAAGAGGACCTGCTTCACCCTGGGGGAGCCCAGGCCAGGCAGGATCAGTGGGACGTACCAGGGTCCTCTCAAGCCTTGCCTGGGGGCCAGCAAACCTTCAAACCCTCTGCTCTGGGGGCTGTCAGGGGTGGGAGACATTTGAATGGAGCGGGGTGGCCTGACCTTCCGGCTCTGGCCAGGGAAAGGCCACCAGCTCCCATCTGTAAGTGGGAGGGGACAAACCAGGATGCCATCTATGCCCAAGCACTACACCAGGAACTGGAGCCTCCTTTATCTATTTAGTCTTCCTAACAGCAGTCCCACAGGGGCTGTGGGGTTATCCTCACTTCACAGTGAGTAAGAAGACACAGTGGAGGGGGAGAAGTGCCTTCCAAGCTGTGGTCAGGAGAGGAGAGGGAGTGCACTGAAGGCAGAGGAGCCTGACTTAAGCCCTGACCCCGACACCTGGGCGGCTCTCACTTTTCACCCTCGGCAATCTGCTGGATGCGGTGGGCCTCGGCCTCGGCAGGCCGGCGCACTGTAGCAATGAGCTCCTTGTCCGTACGCAGGATCTCCTGTGCCTCCACGGCAATCTGTTTCTTGCGCTGCACAACCTCAATCTCAATCTCTTCCTGTCGGATCTTCTGCTGTTCACGGGCCCCCTGCAGCTCATAGGCCAACTGGGCCTCAGCTGTCTGTGGCAAGAGGGTGTTTGGCACATTAGAGGCTGGTCACCAAGTCCTGATTCCTGAGCCCCATCCCAGGATGCCCTCAGGCTGCTCACCTTGATGTTAACCTCCTCACTGAAGGCTGACTTTTGCAGCTCGAAGGCTCGCTTAGAGTCAGCAATCTTGGTGTCTGCCATGAACTTCACATCCAGCATCTCCTTCTTGCACTCAGCTTCCTGGGGGCAAAAGGGGCAGAAGGGGCAGGTGAGTGAGTAGAGGTCCTGAGTCATCATGGTCCCATCACCCCTGAGCTTCCCATCCTTGAACCCACGTACCCGGATGCCTGCGTCCCGTTCAGCCTCGGCCACGCCAATGTCAGCATCTCTCTGCACCACGGCAGTCTGTGTCTTGCCCAGGGAGCTCAGATAGTCCACTTTGTCATACACGTCCTGGGGAGGGAAGGGGGTATCAGAGGCTCAAAGGAGCAGCCAGAGGCACAAAGATGCCCCTCTAGCCAAGCCACCATCTCCCAGATGGACGCCAGGAGATACAGCTTCCCATCACATCGTACCTTGATGGTGAAGCTGAGGATCTCAATGCCCATGCGGCCAACATCAGGGGCTGCCACCTCCCGCACCAGCTTGGCAAACTGGTCCCGGTCCTGATAAATCTGCTCCACTGTCAGGGTCCCTAGGGGCAGAGGGATCAGGGGCTGGCTCCCCAGGGACCCAGCCAGCTGGGGAAGGGAGGAGGCATGCATGTAGAGGTCGGGGTGCATGCGGGGTGCTGCACTCTGAGCTGGGTCTTCCTGGGGTATCTTCTCAACAGCACTTAACACTGAGCTTCCTGCTGCACAGTCCAGGCTGAACGAGGAAGTGTCCCAAGCAGCACCAGGTTCCTGAGCAGACCGACAGCCCCCATCCCACCCCTTCACTCATGCCCTCTCCTTCACTCAAGTCACCTGAAGTTTTGAAATTAAATATTTGAGGAAAAACGTTTTAGCTTGAAACTCCTGTGAAACAGGCCCCCTGCCCAGCCCTGCACCCCTCCCTGCCTTGGCTTAGGGGCCCCATGAGGCTCCTCAAAGGCTGAACAGGGCCTCACCGAGGATGGAGCGCAGATGTCCCTCCAGGGTCTGCAGGACGACGTTTTTGATGTCCTGCACATTCTTACCCAGAAACTGCTCACAAGCCACGGCCAGGAGTTCCTTCTCCGTCATGATCTTCACCTGCCAGTGATGACAAAGGTGCTTCAGCCAGGCTGGAGCGAGGCAGACAGAGGCCCCAGACCCAGAGGTAGGCAGGATGGTGGCTGTGCCTCCTCCCTTCCTTTTTTCAGACCTGGAGGCCCTGGGGGGCTGGAATCTGTCTGAGGCCTCTAGTGGGGAGATAGCAGCACAAGGGCTTCTCACACTGTGAAACTTCACCTGCACTGGCAGCCCCAGGCCCTGCCACAGCCTCTCCTGGGCATTCGGGGCTTGTCTCCCCACCCCTCCAGCCTACCGTCCCCTCACCAGCTAATTCCTCCCTTGCAGGCTTCCCACACGTGGGAGACCCTCAGGCTGAGGGGCAGAGAGTATGACAGGCAGAATGAACAATAGGGACACAGACAGAGAAGGAAAGAGCCTGGACAGGGCAGGGGAGGGTTGGGGGATGCAACTGAGGGTACCTCTCCTTCTTGAGTTACTCAGCTAACCCCTTGCCGAGGCCTACAGCATGGCTGAACCTCACTGCCCTGTGAAGCCAAGAGGTGGATCGGGGCAGGAAGCCCTCACCTAGGCCCCCAGCTGGGAATATGACGCAGCCTCCGACTCCCAGAGTCCAGAGCTCCTCTGCCTCACATGGCCTCTCCCTCTGGGCCCCACCCCTCCCACCCCATACCCAGGGAACAAGGAAGGCCTGGATTCTGGGGCTTGACATTTCCAACACCTGCAAAGAATGGGGGTGGGGTTAGTGAGCCAGGAGCCCTCAGCACTGGTTCTGTCCCTCGTGGGCCCGCTGAGGAGAGAAGGGGTGTCTGTTAGTCCTGCTGGGTGGCCAAAAGGGCCCGGTGAGCATGTTCCAGTGGCGACGACCCGACTGGCCCTCTCTTGTGGGACTTGCGGGGGCTGGGGTGCTGGAGAGAGACTGCCCCTGGCTGCTGTCCTCTCCTCCTCCCCCCGAACCCGAGTACGGGACCAGGCAGCTCAACGGACATGCGCAGGGCTGCTGAGTTACTATACCTGGGCGACACCCGTCACAGTTAAAGCTACCCCCTCGGCCGTCTCTACGTCCTCGCAGCGGGGCTGCAACGTCATAATCTCTAGGGAAATCCTGCCAAGAAACGCAAAACAGGGGCATGGGTCTGGGGGCGCAGGGCCTGGTGGTGTTGGGAAAGAGGCCAGTACCTCACTGCTCTGGCTGGGTCCTGGTGAGGAAGGTGGAGGGAGGACTCTCCACGGGGCTGAGATGGGAGTGTCTGAGAAGGAGGCAGGGTGAGAACGAGGGCAGGGTGGGTGCAGGTGGCCCCAGGGGAAGGAGCGGAAGTGGGCTGCGTTATGTGCACACACCCTCCGCTCAAGTCAGCCTGGCTGGAATTGTGAGGAAAAGGAAGTAGAAAGAAATGGCTGTGGGTGGTCAGGGGCTGTTGGTCGGGGGAGAATCCAGGTGTAGCTGTGTGTATGTTCTAGGATAGCAAGTCAGTGCTGGTCCTCCCGGCCCTGCCATGCAGGCCATCCGTGGATGTCAACTGAGCCTCCCGCAGGGGCCCTTGCCCATTCCTTGGTCTACCCAGCACCCCAGGGTGCCCCAGGAAGCTGCTTGGAAAGTTCTGCCTGATTGCCTGGCATCCTGGAGTATGCCCACTGCTGGGCTAAGATGGAAGTGATTCTGTACCTGCCCCTTGCCAGAGAAGCCCTACCTGGTGGCTGCAGCCTTTGACTTGAAACCCACATCTGGTATTAGGCTCAGGTGGGTCACATGGGGAATTTAGACTGAAGTCACACTAGAGCTTCTTGGCCAAGGAGTGTTAATCCTGGAAAGAGCTGTTCTGGCCACGCAATCTGACTCCTCCAGGGTCCACAGTCACCCACTTTAAAAGGGATGTGGGCTTTGCAGGTGTTTCAAGTGTAGGTGTGGGTGTGGAAGGGGAGAGGACTGCATCAAATAGGGTATTGAGGGAGGCCTGGACCCTACCCCTTCCACACAAGGTGCTCCGAGCCTCTCAGGCCTCTGCACCTCCCATGGCTATAAGGGCTAAGGGGATGGGGATGGTCCCCTTCCCCATTAGAGATGGCAGGATGGGTGAAGAAGGGAGTGGTGGTGTAGTGTTTTTGCCTAGGCAGAGGCTGAAGGGCAACTGAATGCAGAGGGAGGGGGTGAGAAAGATGCGGTTCAGGCCTCTTCCAGCCTGGGAACCTGCTGGCACACAGGCTCTGAGGGGGCAGGGGCTTTCTGTTGTTCGCTCCTGCAGTCCACATGCCTCAAACTGAGAAGGTGCTCAGTAGAGAGCTGGTGAATGAAGCAATGAAGAGGGGGAACCCACACATGACAGAGTAAGCATTTGGAGCTAATTAACACCCAAGCCCAAGAATAGATTTCACCAGCTATGGCTGCATGGTAACGAAGGCCTGGCATCCAGGGACACTCACTGGCAGACTTGGCAGAGCTTCCAGAATCCCTTGCTGTTTCCCCGCTTGCAGTCCAATAGGCAAGGGCAAGGGACCTGGGGATCTACAGGGATCCATCCTGGCACCCAGAGCAGTGGAGGAGAGAAAAGAGGAGAGGGAGGAAGGCACGGTCTCAGGAGGGGAGTCCATCGGCTCCTGTCTGCCAGGCCCCGCAGGGCAGGAAGAGAGAAGGTTAGACACGGAGGAGGAAGCAGGTGGGTTATTACCTGTGCAACCCCTGTTACGAATAGTGGAACCCCCTCCGACGTCTCAATATTCTCACAGCGACACAGGATGGTCATAACCTCCAGAGACAGTCTGAGGAGCAGCCAGGGGGTGGGGAGAGGTAGGGACAGGAAGGGAAGGAGGGGACACAGCAAACACACACAGTAGTTACCAGACAAGCAACGATGCCTGATGCCTGGGGGCAGGGGGGGCATGCTGTCAGTAATCCAACCCCCCAACTGCCAGCTCAGCCGAGGGCTGCAGGAGAGCAGTGACCTCCTGTGCTGATCCGAGGCCTCTGGGTCTCTTCTCTAGCCCCCAAACCCTTTTAGTGAGGACCTGCTAGGCTGGGGAAGATGCCTGCTGCCACCCTGGGCCTGCGGCCTGAGGTCAAGAGGCTTGTGCACAGGACACCTGGGTTGCCCGCCACCTCACTTTCCCAGGGATCCTGTCGCAATCTGGGAGACTGAGCCTTAGCCCCCTGTCTTCACACAGGTAAACCTGTGTTTCCAGAAATCGGGAGTGGGAGGCTATTCTGGGGACTCCTGAGCTTTAGCAGATGCTGAATCCGCCAGGTCTGCACTATCTATCACTAAGGCAAGGCGAGGCCAGAAAAGCCCAAATGTTCTGATGTGGGGGGCCAAGGAAGGCTGGGGGAGAAAGTGTGCTCCTGCCAGAATACTCAGGGATAACCGGGAGATAAGGGAGACATTTAATTGGGAATTTCCAAAGTTGGCCAGGGGCAGAGAGAAGATTATTGGCAAAGAAAACAAGGTGCTTCGAAGCTCCCTGGCCCATCCTGGCTGGGCCTCCCTAGGCAGTGTGTGTGCAGGGTGGTTGTCTAGGCAGAGGTCAGGCTGTGGACAGTGTGGAAGGTTTCCCTAAATCAGAGGAAGGAAGAGAGGACAGAGGCCGAGGGTGAAGGGGCAGAAGCAGGTGGAGGGGGTGATAAGGAGCAGCAGTCGATGTGCAGCCCCCATCTCAATCCCAGGAGGGGCCATCCCCACAGTGCCAGCCCTGGGACACTGGCCATGCAGATGTGCAAAAGTTGCCTTCATTCGAGCCCCTAACACTAGCATCCTTGGGCCTGAGAGGATTCCTGACCCGGCTCAGACAGGAACCCACCAAGCTCTCTTCTGGGGAAGGAGAAAGGGAAATAGGGGAGAGGGAGGGAGGGAAGAAGGGAGGCTGCAGCTCAGATGCCAAAGGTGGAAGAATTGCTCAGGTAAGAGGGAGAGAGCTGCCCATATCAGGGCCTCGGGATAGTATAGGATGTGGCAGCAAAGTGCAGCAGGAGGGGTCACGGAGCCTGGAAGAAGAATGGCTGACCCCAAGGGCACGTGACATATAGACAGCTGCGGAAAGGACCTTGAGAGGGAGGCTGAGTATCCAGGCTGAGTTAGAAGCCTCTACTCTGACTTGAGAGGCTCCTGCCAGCCTAGGGAAATAAAGGCCCCAGCCTGTGGAGGTGTCCCCCAAGCAGGCTAGGGACTAGGGAAGAGGCTGCCCCCCAGAAAAGGGGTAAGAAGGGGAAGGATTACTGGCTCAGATTACCCAGCAAGTGAGACCAGAGGGAGGATGTAGAGCCTGGGTGTGAGGTCGGTGTCCTGGGAAGAGATACAACGCCCTTCACCTCTAACTTCCAAACTTGCTGTCAGAAAGGCTCGGCCCTTCTGTCCTGGCTCTGCTCCCTGGAGCAAGAAGGGAGAGCAGGGGACCAAGAATTCGGAGAAAGGACTGCAGGGGAATTGGCCTAGCAGTGGCTGCCCACGCAGGACAGGTGTCTGGACAAGATACTCTGTTGTGCTGGGAATGCACAGTGTGTGGGGTGGCAGTATGTCTGGAGAGGGCTCCCCACGGCTTCTGACAGGCCACTGGCCCACTCAGGTGCCACCAGGATCCTCTCGAGTGGAGGCTGTGGCCACTATTGATTACTCTGACACTTTGAGCCTTGGACCAGAAGAGTCCCCAGCATCGCTCACCTCCGGTCAGGTAAAGTGAGGGGAAGAGGTGGGAGAGTGGAGCGATTACTGGGAACCAGTGAAGTTAATCCATTGTGCCATGCTTCCCATTCCCCCCGACCCTAGCAGATGCCCTCAGACTCCCAGGAGCCTCAAGTGCTAGCAGCTTGGTGCAGACGTGAGCTGCTGACGGGTGGGGGATGGGGCAGAGGGGGTTTCCACTAGAATCTCCATGATTTCCCCTGTGGGGTGACCGACCCCCTTGCAACATGCCCACAGCTCTGCTGCCCTTGTTGCCTGGGTCCTGGTTGGGAAGGGTCTGCTCCTCCCCTCCCCACTGCCCCATCTCCCATAATCAGGAAGGGGGCGATCGTGGAAAGGTAGCTGGCGTGCCTCATCTCCCGGGTGGGCAGTGAGGGTGGCAGGAGAGGCCAGGTCTGACCCTGCCCTAGGCTCTGCAGGCAGTGGCAGGTAGAGCTGGATGGTGGGCCCTCTGGGGAGCTGAAATCTCACTTCCTCTAGTAAGTCTTTCCAGACTGATTTAGGAGGTCCAGACCTGTCTTGCTCAGCCCCAGCACTAATTCGTTAGGTCCCCCTCCCTGTCTAACTTACCACTGTCACAGAACCACTTTTGACTATATGTCCATTCTCTGCCACGTAGTCCCTGCCTGGATTACTCCAGGGCCTGCATAGGTAAGGGTGTGCATGGGGTCCCTCCAGCCTTTCCTCCCTTCATATGCCCACTCCAAACTAGGCGTATAATAAAGACTTCTTAAATAACTTTGAGTTATAATCAAGAAATCAAGATTCTGCCTGGGTTATGACCTTGAATTCTCTGGGACAGAAGTAATGCCACCTCCAGTGGAAAAAAGAACACCCACTAAGGAGGGGGTGCCCCTGACAGACCTTCCTGATGTGTGTCTCCTGCACCCCTGTGCAACCCATCTCACATGCTTCTTAGGAGGTCCCCCCCAACCCCACCCCTCCACCACCAGAATGGAATGTGGAAATGGTAGATGCCCTAGCTGACCCTCAGGGTGAAGCAGAATAACGCTGGAAGCCCCTCTCTCCCTGGCCCACTCCATGACAGGTCCTAGAGCCCCCAGGTGCTTACCTCTGAGTGTCGGAGATACACCACCAGGCCCAGGCCCAGCCTCCAAACACGTACTGTTTATAGTCGGAACCACAACAGCCCCCTGGGGAGCAAAGCAAACCACTGCAGGTCAGTCGGTTCTTGTGTCTGTCTACCCTCCAGCCCACTGATAGCAACTTTTGTCCTTTACCTGCTCTGATACTTGACAACGCCTACTGTTGGGTGCCTAGTGCTGAGGTTACACATAAATGAGAGAGAAGTTCTCCCTACCCTTACGGGAGTTAAAGTCTAGCTTGGTAGACAGGCAATTTACATAAAGAGAAGGATAGCCAATGAATAGTTCAGAATGTAAGTTCTTCCAGAGAAAAGAAGAACAGAACAGGACAACGGGCAGAGGTGATCTGAAAAAGCTTCTTTTTTTTTTTTTTTTTTTTCCCAGACAGAATGTCACTCTGTTGCCCAGGCTAGAGTGCAGTGGCGCAGTCTCGGCTCACTGCAACCTCTGCCTCCTGGTTTCAAGTGGTTCTCCTGCCTCAGCCTCCTGAGTTGCTAGGATCACAGGCGCCCGCCACACCATACCTGGCTAATTTTTGTATTTTTAGTACAGACAGAGTTTCATGTTGGCCAGGCTGGTCTCAAACTCTTGGCCTTAGGCAATCTGCCTGCCTTGGCCTCCCAAAGTGCTGGCATTACAGGTGTGAGCCACCTCGCCAGGCCGGTTTCCTTTTTTTTTGTTTTTCTGGAGACAGAGTTTTGCTCTGTTGCCCAGGCTGGAGTGCAGTCGCGTGATCTCAGCTCACTGCAACCTCTGCCTCCCAGATTCAAGCAAATCTCCTGCCTCAGCCTCCTGAGTAGCTGGGATTATAGGCATGCGCCATCATGCCCGTCTAATTTTTGTATTCTTAGTAGAGACGGGGTTTCACCATGTTGGCCAGGCTGGTCTCGAACTCTTGACCTTGTGATCCACCTGCCTCAGCCTCCCAAAATGCCTGGATTACAGGCATGAGCCACCGCGCCCGGTCCAGCTTCCATTTTTAATTAATTCATTCAATAAACAAGTATGCCCTGGAGTTCACCTGTTATCACGGTGGGTGTAGACAGAGAAGGAACGCAGACAGGGGCAACACTGGGGGGCTGGGAGGGAAGGAAGAGTCTCCCAGCCAAGGCGAGGGGGTTTGCTCTTCTGCCTGGCAGACACATCTCAGTGAGGCTGGTTCTCTACTTCCAAAACATTCAGAATGACTTTGTTCCTCTCGTGGGAACGGGTGGGGAATGCAAGGCCTCAAAACAAAGGCTAACTTGTGGTACCAATGGGAGAAGTGAAGAGAAAGCAAAAAGGTCTAAAAAGGAAGTGGTTCTTGGCAACAGTGTGTCAGCTACACAGAACATCTAATTCAGCCACAACCCAGATCCATGCTGTAGACATGTTCTACATGTTCCCTACACAGAAACGAGAAAAATCAATTCCTGAGATTTCTTTTTTTTTTTTTGAGACGGAGTCTCGCTCTGTCACCCAGGCTGGAGTGCAGTGGTGCGATCTCAGCTCACTGCAAGCTCCAGCTCCCGGGTTCACGCGATTCTCCTGCCTCAGCCTCCCGAATAGCTGGGACTACAGGTGCCCGCCACCACGCCCGGCTAATTTTTTGTATTTTTAGTAGAGACGGGGTTTCACCGTGTTAGCCAGGATGGTCTCGATCTCCTGACCTCATGATCTGCCCGCCTCAGCTTCCCAAAGTGCTGGGATTACAGGCGTGAGCCACCGCGCCCGGCAATTCCTGAGATTCTTGTAGTGAACTCTCTTGTTAATGCCAAAATTCCTCATCAAGTTCAAGGAAACCTCATAAAACTGGACAGGCAGTTAACTTGCAGTGCAAAAAAATGTACAGGAAACAGTATTCAAAGGAAATATGTGATCTGGGAAAAACCAGAGAGTGTTATCATTTCTTTTCTTTTTCTTTTTTTCTTTGAGACAGGGTCTCATTCTGTCGCTCAGGCTGGATGGAGTACACTGCACACGAGTACAGCACTGCTGGAGTACACGGCTCACTGCAGCCTCCACCTCTTGGGCTCAATCGATCCTCCCACCTTAGCTTCTCGAGTAGCTGGAACCACAGGTGTGTGCCCCCATGCCCAGCTAATTTTTGTATTTTTTGTGGAGACAAGGTTTCACCATGTTGCCCAGGCTGTTCTCGAATTCCTGGGCTCAAGCGATCCACATGCGTTGGCCTTTCAAAGTGCTGGGATTACAGGCGTGAGCTGCCGTGCCTGGCCGAGCATCATCATTTCCATGTTCACAAAGTTAGGTTTTCATGAAAGCTTCAAAGAACCTCAAAAGGTTGTCTGACTCCCAAGGTCAAGGGTCTGGGGGAGTTTCATGCAGCTGGGTTAGTGTCTCTGAGGACTCACGGCAGGGAACAAGGCAAGTGGAGGGGCAGAGGGCAGATCACACAGTGTCTTGTGTGTCAGGCCAAGAAGCTGTGTATGTGAGTGACAGGGAGCAAGGTTACCCTTGAGAAACACACACCACTTTGCACGAGGAGGAAGATACTGGGATCAGGGAGACTGGTCTCTTGCAGTAATCCAGGCAAGGCATGGTGGCTGATACTGGCAGACAACTTCTAGAGCAGTCTTATCCATGACAACTTTCTGTGAGGGTAGGAATGTTCTATATCTTCTTCTGTGTTTATGCTGTGCAGTACAGCAGCCGCTAGCAACATATGACTGTTATGCACTTCAAATGAGGCTGGTATGACTGGGGAACTGAATTTTTAAATTAATTTAAATGGCCACCTGTGTCTCCTGTCCACACCAGACAGTGCAGCTATAGAGTCTGGGTTTGGGTGGGTGGTGAGGACAATAATAGAAACAGACACAATGGAGAGAACGGGAAACTGGGGACAAATTTTCGGTGGGTGGAGGCAAAGAAATAAAGAACTGTTCCACCTCACCCCCAGTGGGGAGGGCTTGAAAGGTTGGAGAGCTGGCATCTAATACTGCTTGCCAGGTAGGTAACCCAGTTTTCTGGGTCTGCTGCCATGCATGAAGTTCCAGTAGCAGAGCCAGAGGTCCAGGGATCACAGAGCAGCGTGGGCAGCGAACAGTAAGAGGGGGTCCTGGGTCTCTGTCTGTTTCTCTGGGGTAGAACTACCTGTTAACAGGGCTGCTGTTCAAGGTAAGCCATTCCGGGCTTCTTTGACCTGGGAAGTGGGGTGGGGAGGCCTCTGAGGACAAGCACTCAATCTGAAACCCAAACCATCTCAGGATCAAGTGAAACTGGACGGGGACCAAAAATCACAGCTTATTCTACATCTTCTGGCCTGGTGGGGGCTGGGGCATGGCTGCCTTGGGCTAGCCCCATGGGACTTCTCAATGTGCAGTGGGAAGGTGGTAGTGGTGGGGGTAGGATGAGGGAGTGGGGTGGGGGATGGACAGGGTAGATGGCCACTCTTTTTTTTTAAGATAGAGTCTCGCTCTGTCGCCCAGGCTGGAGTGCACTGGCGCAAGCTCTGCCTCCTGGGTTCACGCCATTCTCCTGCCTCAGCCTCCCGAGCAGCTGGGACTACAGGCGCCCGCCACCTCGCTCAGCTTTTTTTTTTTTTTATTTTTAGTAGAGCCGGGTTTCACTTTGTCAGCCAGGAAGATCTCGATCTCCTGACCTCGTGATCTGCCCGCCTCGGCCTCCCAAAGTGCTGGGATTACAGGCGCGAGCCACCACGCCTGGCCCTAGATGGCCACTCTTTATCTTGTTTGTTTTTTTTTTTTTGAGACAGAGTCTTGCTCTGTTGCCCAGGTTGGAGTGCAGTGGCACAATATCAGCTAAATGCAACTTCTGCCTCCCAGGTTCAAGCGATTCTCCTGCCTCAGCCTCCCAAGTGGCTGGGATTACAGGCAACCACCACCACGTCTGGCTAATTTTAAAATTTTTAGTAGAGATGGGGTTTCGCCATGTTGGCCAGGCTGGTCTCGAACTCCTGACCTCAGGTGATCTGCCTGCCTCAGGCGCCCAAAGTGCTGGGATTACAGGCATGTGCCACCGCACCCAGCCCACCCTTTACCTTTAACTTATTCTTTGGCTTGGGGAGCAGGCTGCCACAGCTCAAGCTGGGCCTTGGCCAAGGGCAACATTGCCAGGTTCCCAAGGGTAGCAACAACAGGAAGCTGAAACTGCCAGATTACCCGCCCCTACCAGCATCCTCCCCTGGAAGGCAACTTCCTGCCAGCTTCCTGGTCACTCAGCCTGAGCACCCCTCCCAAGAGGCCAGTTAGGTGCCTCTTCCTTGATTTCCCTAACTCTTACTCATCTCAAGACCTGGAAGTTTCTCCTAACTGTACCTCACTCTATTCTTTCTAACCCAACTTGCTTTCCCTTTCCACAATTAAGCTGAAGAACCACAAAATACCCCACGATAACCTCTGTTCCACTCCCTTAGCCCTTCCCCGGGACACAGCCCACCACTCTGCCCTCTCAGGAGCATCCGCTGCTCTTCCTGGCCTTCCTCCACCTTATTTATTTATTTACTTTTTTATTTTTTGAGAGACAGTATTGTGCTCTGTCACCCAGGCTGAATGCAGTGGTGTAATCACAGCTCACTGCAGCTTTGAACTCACGGGCTCAAGCGATCCTCCAGCCTCAGCCTTCCATACACCGCAATGCCTGTCTAATTAAAAAGAATTGTTTTTGTAGAGACAGGGTCTCGCTGAGGGAAGAGAGAGACACTCTCATATTGTTTTATACTCAGTACCTGTTTTAAGAAAAAAACAAGGAAGTGAAATCAAAGACAGGCAGCCCGGCGCCAGGCCCAAAACCAGTGAAACCAGGCCTGGGCCTGCCTGGCCTAAACCTAGTAGTTAAAAATCAACTCATAACTTAGAAACCGATGTTATTCATAGATTCCAGACATTGTATAGAACACTGTGAAACTCCCTGCCCTGTTCTGTTTCACTCTGACCAGTGCATGAAACCCCTGTTATGTATCCCCTAGATTGCTCTATCAATCACCACCCTTTCATGTGAAATCTTTAGTATTGTGAGCCCTTAAAAGGGACGGAAATTGGGCACTCGAGGAGCTCGGATTTTAAGGCAGTAGCTTGCCGATGCTCCCAGCTGAATAAAGCCCTTCCTTCTACAACTCGGTATCTGAGAAGTTTTGTCTGCAGCTTGTCCTGTTACATCACTATGTTGCACAAGCTGGTCTCAAACTCTGGGCCTCAAGTTATCCTCCCACCTCGGTCTCCTAAAGTGCTGGGATTACAAGTGTGAGCCACCGTGTCCAGCCCACCTTCTTCCTACTAGTCAAGAAGTCCGTATCCTGGCTGGGCATGATGGCTCATGACTGTAATTCCAGCACTTTGGGAGGCTGAGGTGGGAGGATTGCTTGAGCCCAGGAGTTTGAGACCAGTCTGGGCGACACAGGGAGACCCTGTCTCTACAAAAAATTAAAAATTAGCAGCCAGGCATTGGTGGCTCACACCTGTAATCCCAGCACTTTGGGAGGCCGAGGTGGGCGGATCACTTGAGGCCAGGAGTTTGAGAACAGCCTGGCCAACACGATGAAACCCTGTCTCTACTAAAAATATAAAAATTAGCTGGGCACCGTGGCGTACGCCTGTAATTCCAGCTACTTGGGAGGCTGAGACATGAGAATGGCTTGAACCTGGTGGGTGGAGGCTGCAGTGAGCTGAAGTCACACCACTACACTCCAGCCTGGGCAACAGAGCAAGACCTTGTTTTTTTTTTTTTTTTTTTTTAAATACTGAGTGTGGTGGCGTCCACTTATAGTCTCAGCTACTTGGGAGGCCAAGGTGGGAGGTTTGCTTGAGCCTGGGAGGTCGAAGCTGCAGTGAGCTGTGATCATGCTACTGCACTCTAGTAGCCTGGGTGACAGAGCAAGACTGTATCTCAAAAAAAAAAAAAAAAGTCCATATCCTACTAGGGGGTTTAGTCTTTTTTGAGCCACATACCCCTTTAGCAATCCAGCAATGCCTAAGGACCCCTCCTCAAGAATATTTGTTTATTATTTATTTATTTATTTATTGAAACTGGGTCTCACTCTGTTGCCCAGGCTGGAGTGCAGTGGTGTGATCTTGGCCCAATGCATCCTCTGCCTTCTGGGCTCAAGCGATCCTCCCACCGCAGCCTCCGGAGTAGCTGGGACCACAGGTATGTGCCACCACTCCTGGCTAATTTTTTTTTTTTTTGGTAGAGACAGAGTTTTGCCATGTTGCCCAAGCTGGTCAAACTCCTGGCCTTGAGTGATCCATCTGCCTCAGCGTCTCAAATTGCTGGAATTACAGGCATTAGTCTGGCCAAGAATACTTATAAATTCATAAAATAAATACATAAGAAATTATATTGAAAGTTATCAAAATTTAAAACAACCAAATGTGCAATATTAGTAATATGTCATTCTTTATTAATACATTAAATAGTAAGATCTAGTGGTAAATCTAATTATTAGCTTAATGGCAAAATACAGATGAATTATCTCCCTTTTTTTTGAGACACTTACAAGCGTGCGTCACTATGCGCGGCTAATTTTTTGTATTTTTAACAGAAACGGGGTTTCACCATGTTAGCCAGAATGGTCTCGAACTCCTGACCTCGGTTGATCCTCCCATCTCGGCCTCCCAAAGTCCTGGAATTACAGGCATGAGCCACCGTGCCCGGCCAATAGATTTTCAAGGTACCAGAAATAACTGTAGTGTAGTAGGAAACTTTCTGCTAATACTATCATGAATTGTTGCCAACATTCATAATCACAGAAAACACTAAATTTCAGTTAGGGTGAGTGAAAATAAAATTACGCTTTTCTCCCCCCTTATCCCCATCCCCCGACCCCATCCAAATGAAAAGGACTCCCCTTTAAAATTTTCAAAAGTAGAGAGAAAAAAGGTTTTATGTTACAAACTGAAGGAGGGAAGTTAGATAATAAGAAAGGATGGAAAAGATGACCATGAGATGTATTAGCATCCTCCTGAAACTGGGCTGGGTGAGATGCCTCTGGTCTTAGACGCAGGTCCAAGGAGCAAGGCAGACAGGTGGGGGCAGGGGTGGGAGCAGTTGCTCTGCTCTCTCAGGAGTCCACACACAAAAGGGAGCTGGATCTCAGCTTGATCATCTCAAATCCCAAGGTATCATTGTGCCAGGCATTATCTGCCACCCCCCCAACCTTCTCTGCTTCCCTGACTCCAGCATCCTCAGTTCTCAGCAAGACCTCCTCTTCCCACCCCTAAAATAGCGTTGAAGCTAACAGTGCATTGACTTCTGTTCTGAAGACCAGGTTCTCAGTAACTGGAAGGCACAGAGCAACCCATCTCTGGGGCTCTTCTTGCCCCTCAGTCCCAAGACTTTCCACAAGGATGGAATTGGAGCTTTTGTCTTCTCAGCTCAGAGTCTGGGCTTCCTGAAGGAAATTCCACAAGAAAAACAAACTGCAGTGCAGATTCTGGTCTCTAAAAGCCTTCTCTAAGGGTGGGGACTGGGAGACAGGTCCAGGTCTTATGGAGGAGCAAGTCCGCCTTCAGTGTTCTCTGGGAGTCTCCCTTCTGTCCTCAAGGCTATTTCTGGTCTTCAGGGGGGTAGGGTACTTATCTCCCACATACTGGGGATGTCCCAGTGGAGAGATTGATTTTGAGACCCAAAGTGAGCCTGAAGCCATGTTTTGGAATAAAAATTCCCAGTGGATTTATCACCCCTCTCCAAGGGTTGGCAGCTGTAAGGCCTGGCTCAGGGCTTCTATCCCCTTCTATCTCTTCAGTAACCAGTTCTACCAAATCTGCACGCAGGCTGAAAAAATCAGCACTGATAGTGGGAAGATAGACAAGAGAAATTCCTCTAGCTCCAGGCCTCCAAGCTGTCAGGCACCAGGACCCCCCTCCCCCAGCTCCTGAGAGCAAGGAGCTGCACAACCCGGTGGCTTGCAAGGTGTCAGCCGCTTCTCAAAGCACCCCAAATATAAAATCTCAATAGCAGCTCCTTTTCCCCAGTACCGCAGTCCCCATGCCCCACTTAGACAGAAATTCTGGAACTCGCAGCATTTTGCAATCCCGAGCTGCACAGCCCACAACCGGGTTTCCCAACCTGTAGAGGCCGCACCCGCGTCTCCTGGGCGGGCAGTGCCGGTAATCCCCAACAAGCCCCAGCCTGCTTGGAATTAACGGGTCTGACTGTGCCCAGAAACGACCTCTGTTTCAGGGCCCCTCCCCATACAGGCACCTGCCCTCCAGGGCTGCGCGATCCGCCCCCCTATCTCGGGCGCTGGAATCCAGCCAAACCTCTGCGTTCCCAGAACCACCAGTTCCCTCCCTCCTGCAACCCCGCCGCTTCAGTTCGGGACCCCCAACCTCACAGTAGAGCGGCGGGGAGGCCCGCCTAGGGAGGGGGAGGAGAAGCAAATAAACACAGGAAAACACGCAGCGGGAGGGGGAGCCCCTGGTGGGTGCCCGAGGGTGCGCAGCAAGGAAAGCGTGAGCACAAGGAGATCTCCCTTGGAAGGGGCCTCAGGTGCGGCCCGGGGGCCAGCGCCCTGCGCCGCGCGGTGGACTCAGGCCCAGCTCTTCCCCGTGCACTCCCCAGCCCTGCACCCACCCCGAGCACCCTCCACAGCGCCCACCTTCCTCGCCGCCCCTCACCTGAAACCACCAGCGCCTCGTTGGGCCCCACCGTGTGGCAATTGCCCATGGCGCCGGCGGCACGGAGGGCCCTCGGGACCGCACAGACCCGGACAGCAGCAGCGGGTCCGCAGCGCCGGCCGCGCCCAGCCTATCCCGCCACCCCCAGCGGCCGGCCGCCCGCTCGCCCGCGCCCCTCTGTGGTCGCAGCCCCGCCGGAAGTGTGGCGGCGGAGGGCGGGGCCGGCGCTTTGAGGCAGGAGCGAGCGCAGCCTCGGCAGTCAACGCGCTTTATTCCAAGGGACTCCAGATACAGATGGCCCCAGCCCTGCATCCGCCCGGAAGGCGTCCCCTTACTCCCATGGGGCACCTCGATACCGGCTGCCCTACCCTGACTCACTTCTCAGCACCCATCTTAACGGCAGTCGGCCCTGGCCTCAGACCCTTGGGTTCAAATCCCAGGCCCTCCTCCTACTCACTGTGAGACCTTGGGCGAGTCCCTTAGCTCGGGAGCCTAATTCCGCCTCATTAACATGGGGGTAATTTAACTACCTAGCTAGACGGTTGCAAAGGGATCAATTCACTAATTCTCAATGTTGGCAGTGCATCACATTGCAAACTCCCTGCCTCTGCTCCAGAGCTGACCAGAATCAATGAGGGTGGGGCCTGAAAATACTACATCCAAATTTCCGAGAAGCGCAGTGTCTAGCATACCCCTATTTCTCCATCTGGGGTTACTGTCACTCTCAGGAAGAAATAATCACCCATTATTCCTTCAACCAGGAAAAGAGATGTCCAGGGCACAGCTTGGGGCCCCAGAAAGTAACCATGGAGGTCAAGATCACAAACCCGTCAGTGTCCAGGGCATGGCCTGGCACACATCCGAGGTTTTCAAGGACCATGAAGTGCCATGGAAAGCATCCTGGCCTGAGGGTTAGGAGAGCTGGGTCTCAGGCTCAACTTTAGCCTGAATTCGGTGCGTCATCTTAGACAAATCTGGTGAGCTCTGAGGGCTGGGGTAAGGTTGAGAAACTGTGGGCTCCTCAGGGTGGGGGGTGCTTAGAGAAAATGGGGCCTCTGAGTCCTCAGACTGGGGGTCTTCATCGGGTTCAGCATCCTCCCCAGGCCCAAGCCCTGCCAGCCTCTTGCTGGCCTCCCATAGCCGATGGGCTGCCCGGTCGTCTCGGGCAGCTGGAGGCACCTCTTCCACATGGCAGTTGGCAAAATATCTCCCACTGAGAGGCTCGATGCCCTCTTGTAGAGCACAATACAGGGGTGTCTGGGCACCCCCTCTTGGTGCCCGGAGCACCAGCCAAGCCAATGGGCGCAAAAGTGGGCGCAGCCATCCAGGAACATGGCGCAGGAACAGTTCCGAGTTCACAGGCCCTGTAGGCAGGAAGAAAGAAAGGAGTTGGGCTAGGTGCAGTGGTGTGTATTTACAGTCACAGCTACTCGGGAGGCGGAGCAGGAGGATCACTTCAGCCCAGGAGTTTGAGACCAGCCTGGATAACATAGTCAAGCTCTGTCTCTTTAAAAAAAAAAAAAAAAAAAAAAAATTGAACAGAGCTACAACAGGGACAGAATCTGGTTTCAAGGGAACCAGGATAGTATTTACCAGGCATTCGGGGCTTCTGCGAGGTGACTTCACTCATTTCCTGCATGAAGCCTCTTCCCTTCCATCCAGACTGCTTGTTCACCCCACATCTCAGATTTTGTTCATGCTGTGTCCCATGCCTGAAACAATTCTCAGTCTCTCTCCATCTTTTCTTCTAGCTCAAGTCCTGTTCCTTGTTTAACCAGCATTTATTAAGTACTTGCAGTATACCAGCCACTATTTTGGACATTAGTGATATGGAGTGTAATAAAGGCTTAATAAAGGCTAATTGTGATCATTGCTATTATAATTACTGATGAGCCTTAGGCAGTGACTATCTAAAATGCAGTATGGTAATATGAATATGGCAGATCTTGTTATCCTGGTATAACCTCTTCCATAAGACAAAGTGTGCCTCTGGATCCCCAATTATCTCATTCAGAGTAAAAGCCAGAATGCCTATAGTGAACCTCCCTCCAAACCCTACAGCACCCAGTGCCTCTCTATGACCTCACCTCTTGCCACTCTCCCCCCTCACTCTGTTCCAGCCACATTAGCCTTTCTCAAGCACACCAGGAACTTCTGCCTTAGGGCCTCTGCACTTACTTTTTTCTGTTTTGTAGACAGAGCCTCGCTCTGTCACCCAGGCTGGAGTACAGTGGCGAGATCTCGGCTTACTGCAACGTCCACCTCTAGGTTCAGGCGATTCTCCTGCCTCAGCCTCCTGAGTAGCTGGGATTACAGGCGCGTACCACCACGCATGGCTAATTTTTGTATTTTTAGTAGAGACGGGTTTCACCATGTTGGTCAGGCTGGTCTCGAACTCTTGACCTTGTGATTGCCCGCCTCGGCCTCCCAAAATGCTGGGATTACAGGTGTGAGCCACCACGCCCGGCCTAGAGATGGGGTTTCACCATGTTGCCCAGGTTGGTCTCGAACTCCTGACCTCAAGTGATCTACCAGCCTTGGCCTCCCAAAGTGCTGGGATTACAGGCATGAGCCACCGCTTCCAGCCCCTCTGCACTTATTTGCGCTGTTCTCTCTTTTTCTGGGCATCTCCCCAGTGAGCCATGTATCTTTCAGGCCTCTGTTCAAATGTCACCTTTATAGATATGTCTTCCTTGACTGCCACACCATATTCCCATTCCATTTGCCCCTCACCCTGTTTCCTTTTTCCTCAGAGCACTCTATCACCACCCCTCATCGTACATATTTATTGGCTGTCTCCCTCTCCTTCAAACTAGAAGGCAAACTCTATGAGGGCAGGGTCTTTGTTTTTGTTCACTGCTATGTCCCCAGCACTGCAAATAATGCCTGATACAGAGTAGGTACTCAGTAAATGCTTCTTGGATGTATTATTAGCTATCATCATCATCATTATCAGTTCAGTCAGTGCAGATGGCTCCTGGGGGTGGGAATCCAGGTCTCATTCATGGCCAGATACCGGCCCCCCAGGGCTCAGGACCCAGGCTTGTGGTGTGAGAGGAAGAAAATAAACCAGGAGAGCCTGGTTCTAAGATCAGCAAGGAACAGGTCTCTCCTTGGACTATGCTTCCTTCCTGCTCTGAGATTCTGTGACTTAGTGAGGGATGGGGGGCGGGGAGGTGGTAGTGATGTGGGGGGCGCAGGATGGGGCAAGGAAAGGAGAGGGGAATCGGAAGCCAAAGAACCAGACCTCACCTGGGTGGGCTGCATAGCAGGTGACGCCAGTGCCCTCAAGCTGGTTGGCAAGCTCCCGGGCAAACAGTACATTAGCCAGCTTAGTGTCAGCATATGCCCGCAGCTCCTGTCGCCAGCCCACCACTGGGCGGTCCAGGCGTTTGAAGTCAAGACGTCCCCGACGGTGGGCAGCTGAGGCTACCACCACCACGCGACTAGGGGCACATGCCTTCAGGCAAGGCAGCAGCAGATGTGTCAGCAGAAAGGGACCGATATGGTTCACCCGAAGCAGCAGGTTAAATGCCTCGCGGGTCCGGCCACAGGAACTGATCCCTGGGGCAGAGGCTAGATGTGAGCGGCTGCTCCAGAAGGAGCTCTGCAGCCTTGGCATACCTATCTGTGAGATGGGAGTAGGGGGCATCCTTCCCATGTGTCCACTGGCCTCAGCAGCAGGGTCCCCGCTGGAGGGGGCAGCTGCCTCTGGCCACCCGCCACCCACCCCCCCCACGCAGGGCCTGCTGCCCCTCACCGGCATTGTGGATGAGGATGTCCAACCGTGGCTCAGAGCTCAGGAAGGCAGTGGCAAAGGCCCGCACCGAGGCCAGACTGGCCAAGTCCAAGGCCATGAAGATGACCTCATTGTTCCCACTCTCCTGTGGAGCGGCAAGGGCTGGGCTTGTCACCAGGCATCTCTCTCCTCTTCCCTCTCCCCAGGCACCAAATTCTGAGAGTCCATCTCCTACTGTTTACTAAAATCTGCCCCTATGTCTCAGAGTGTACTACATAAGTGTGTGGATTCAAATCCTGACTTTGCCTTTTACTAAAGTGTGCCCTTGGGCAAGATACTTAATCTCTCTGGGCCTCAGTTCTCTCACTGCATAAAGGGAATAATAATAACAACAGTCCCAATCTCACTGAGCTGTTGTGAGGATGAAAGGAGTTAACACGTGTAAAATACACTCCAGCAGCATTGGGTAGGTACCTGCTATTATTATTATCACCTTCTTTCCCCATTACCATTTACCCTAAAATCTGTAACTTCTCACTGGTCTCCTCTCTCCCGCTCTTGCCCCTCCACTCCAGGCACCACGCAGCCACAAACGGGTTCCTTTCAAAGGCTATTCTGACAGTCCGGAGCCTACTGAGGGCCGTTCATGGTCTCCACTGGTCTCTGCTGCCCAATCTATAAAATCCAAGCTTCTCAATGGGCTCTAGAAGGTTCTCCAGCCCCCTCACTTGTCCATCTTCCTCATACTTTGTGCTCCAGCCTCATTAAATCTTTTTCTCAGTTTTTCAGATCAGTCCAGCTCTCTTGCCTCAGAGCCTTTGCTTATGCTGTGCCCTCTGCTGTTCCCTTTCCTACTAATCATTAACCCAACTTCTACTGATGCTTAAACGTCTCAGAACTGCAATTACGGCCTTCAGGAAGCCCCTCCCCCACTCGGCTCTGGTGCGCCTTCCTCGGGTGACCCCAGAGCTCCGTGCACTCCCTCTTCGCGCTCAGCCGCCAGCGCCGCACTCTCCTCCCTGGACCTGGATCCTCCGCAGCCCCTTTGCTGGCTTCTCTGTGTCCCGGCGGGTTCTCGGCTCACCGTCCCACGCGCCCCCGCTGCCTCTCACCTGGCGGAGGTCAAAGGCAGCCGCCTCCCCGCGCTCCCGGCTGCGGCAGGCCAGCACCACGCGCGCTCCCCGGCGCGCCAGCTCCAGCGCCGTCATCTTCCCGATGCCGCTGTTGGCGCCTGCGGACCGCGGGCGGGAGCCGAGCTGAGCTGAGCCCGGCGGGCCGCTGCTACCGCCGGCCCGGCCTCCTCTCCGCGCGCCCCGCCAGCTCGCACTCACCCGCCTCCGCACTCACCCGTGACCACTGCCGTGCGGCCCCGCAGGTTGCCCATGCCGCCGCACGGCGGGGCCTTCACCAGGTTGTAGTAGACAAGCACGTAAGCGCCCAGCAGCAACCCCGCGCCCAGCAGCAGCGCCTCCATGCCGGCCGCGCCTCCCGGCTCCCGCCCAGGCCCCGCGCCGCCCTGGATCGCCGCCAGGAGGCTGCCGATCCGCCCTGCACAGGCCTGGAACGGCGCCGGGACGCGTCAGCCTCCGAAGGCGGAGGCGGGCAGGAGGCTGGGCAGGGGTGTGTGCGCGTGCGGGTGCGCGCCGGCCCTGCGAGCGCCCCCTAGGCGTGCGTCGGCGTCCTGGGGGCGTGTGCCTCTGTGGACACCTTTGAGGTGCGTGTGTGCACCTGGTCCCTGGGAGCGCCCCCTAGGTGTGTGCCTGTGTGAACTCCTAGGTGTGTGTGTCCATGTACACCTTGGGAGTGCACGCTAGGTATGTGCATGCATCTGCAACGCTTATATGTGAATGATCTCTAGGTGTGTATGTGCCCATGTCCCCGAGGATCACCCTTTGGGTTGTGTGCGTGCCTCTGGATCCTGTGTGTGAGCCCATGTAAGCACTTTGCAGGTGTTTGTGTGCATTCCGGCAGAGTCCCTCCAGGTATGTGCCTGCATCTGTAGTCTCTGCCAATGCATGTGCTTGCATATCTCCATATGTTTACTCGAGGTGTATGTAGCACAGTCCCTCCCTTCTGAATTTAGGTGTGTACATGAATACACGTGTGTCTTTGAGTCTAGTCCTAGATGCTTTTCCCTCTAGGAACAAATCCTTCTCCTTCCTTCCCTTCTTCCCTTCCTTCCTTCCTTCCGAACAAATCCTTCTCCTTCCTTCCCTTCCGAACAAATCCTTCTCCTTCCTTTCCTTCCTTCCTTCCCTCCCTCCTTTCCTTTCTTTCTTTTGAGACGGAGTTTCGCTCTCGTTGCCCAGGCTGGAGTGCAGTGGCATGATCTCGGCTCACTGCAACCTCTGCTTTCCGGGTTCAAGCAATTCTCCTGCCTCAGAATCCAGAGTACCTGGGATTACAGGTGTGTGACACCACAGCCAGCTAATTTTTGTATTTTAGTAGAGAAGGGTTTTCACTGTGTTGGCCAGGTTGGTCTCAAACTTCTGACCTTAAGTGACCCACCTGCCTCAGCCTCTCAAAGTGCTGGGATTACAGGTGTGAGCCTCTGCACTGGGCCAAATCCTTCGTTTTCTTATCTTCACATCCAGCCCCCAGCTTCTAGGATTCTTCCCTGTTCTCCCCACACAGGCTAGAGGGGACACTGTTAAAGGTGGCACAGGCAGTTAAGGGGTGTCAGAATTCACTCCTTCATTCCCCCTCTGTATCTCCCTACCTCAACCCCACTAGTGCCTTCCATGGCTGAAGGGAAGCAGGAAGAGATAGAGAGTAAAATCTGTTATTGCCTTTCAGGAGGAAATTTGCCTTTGGAATGGTTCTCACAGGTGATAAGAGACAGGCAGGGAAGCTCCATCACTCAGTTACAAGTGACCATGATGGCAGGAAGGGTGGGGCCGGCTAGGAACAAATGGGTAAGAGCATTCCAGGGCAGAAGACCATTGCCTGATACATTCAGTACAACTTAGAACCTGGTATTTGGCACTTATGGTGTGCCCAGCAGTGTAGTTAGACTTGGAAATTCTGAGCAGAAGATATACAAGTTTCTGTCCTTAGGGAGTTCAAAAAGCCCATTAGGGCACCCATTAGGGAGCAGAGTGATGACGCCTACATGGGCAGATGAAAGTCAGAGACAGACCTCAGATTCCAGGGCCAGTTTCCTATTTAGCTGCACTGCGGATTCGGGTTTCCATTGTAGATGCTGTGGGATGAGGCTGGGGGTAGAATATTCATTCTCTATCCCTAAGGCAAAATCCTGACACACAAGCAGATGCACCTACACAAACAGTGCTGGAATATACACAGAGGTGCTCTCCATCTGAGGAGGCTGTCCTCAGGAAAACTTCCTGGAGGGTTTTTCACTAAGATCTGGGAGGAAAGCATAGAATTTGGTTTAATGAAGGTCCCCGGGACTTGAGAATTAAGGTAATGCAGCAGACTCGTTTTTTGATGAGGAATAGCAGTTGTAGAGAAGTGTGACTGCAGATCACATGACTAGAAGTGACAGGTCAAGACTAGATTCCACTAGCAGCCAGGGTTCTCTGGAGAAACAGCCCCTCCACCGGCCAGCAGATGCACCCATGTCGTTCCATCGTCGTCCACCCACCCTGGCTCACTTTTCTCCAACACCTCCCCTACCAAACTTCCCTATGGGAAGGAGACCTGTTCAAAAGGCCCCCCACCTGCTAGACCCAGATCTAAGGGAGGGTCTCCTCTAAGGGTGATGACAGGTAGGACAGACAGTCAGAAAACATAATTTGAAGTATTTTTGTTTTTTATATACAGAATACAGGAAAGTTTCTGTAAAGTCTAAAACATTACAATTACTATGTACATTGGTACTGGTCGTGGGGGTGGGAGAAGAGGAGGGAACCAGGGGCAGGAGGAAGAGGAGAGAAGTGGCAAGAGAACAAAAAAAGGAGACAAAACAGGTTTACGACAAAAACATTTTTGCTACAATAGACAATTTGAGAAAACGCTCTACCACATGTAGTACTGTACACGGTTTTTAAAAACATTGAAAAAATGTCATCACTAGATGTATTTACACAAAATCCAAATACACTTTTCCTTATTTGAAATAAAATAGATGGACAGCCAGAAAAAGAATTCATTTCTCATTTGTCCGTAATACACAGTAGCTACCTGTAGTGCAACCGCTGCAGAAAGGGAAAATAACGTGGGGGGCGGGAACCACGGAAGGAAGGTGGGTAGCGATCTTTATATTAAATAAAACAATGATATTGTATAGATTTTGCTGTATGAAAACTGTATTTTTTCTTTTAATATAAAACTATTGTCACTGCCACAAAATAGAACAAGTTTCTGATTATTTTACAACGGCGGGCGAGGGGGAGGGAGCAGGAGGTGTGTGGGGAAGGGTTTGTGTTGGAGGAAGTGTCCAGACCCTGGGTCTTTCCCTCCCTGCCCACGCTGTTCCTCAGCTCGGGTCTGCCGCTTTCCCATGAAATGTTGAGTAGAAATATATGTGCAAATGCCCCCAGAACTTGAGAAAAGAAAAAGGATTTTTAAAAAACAGTCAAAAGGTTTTCTTCATTTCATGCAAAGATTGTAGTTGAAGGGTTTCTGGTAGAGTATAGAAAACACCCGGGCTTGGTTTGTGTACATTTTTGCATTGCAGGAGTCTTGGGTGGGTGTACAGGCCAGTGGCGGGGTAGCCGCCAGTCCTAAGGAACGGAGTTGGAGCGCAGCACAGGGCCCTGGTGGGGCTTGAGAGAGAGCTTCTCGGCCAAGACCCCATCCTGCAGCAGGCTGGCATCGCCTTTGGGCTGTTTGGTCGCAAACTCAGTGATGCTGAAGACAAACTGCAGGCAGCCCAGCTTGATGTAGCTGCCATGGTGCAGTAAGGCCGTGCCCTCCCAGCCGGCCCCACTGCCCCCAATCAAGCTCGAGCTGCTGGCTTTGCAATTGCAGGGTCTCCGCTGCGGCCCCTGGGCCTGGGAACTCATCATGGCTGCCTCTTCACTTGGCTCTTCATCCTGTTTCTGGTGCTGGCGGCGCCCTGGGAAAAAGGGGGATGGTCACAGAAGAGGAACAGTGAGCAGCCAACCCATGTGGGCTGTCTGCCAAGGTTGGGCTCCTGCATCTCCCCATTCCAACTGCTGCATGACTAAGGATGAAGGATGCTCAGAAAGGGTTGGGTGGAGTCTGAAGTCCCCACAGGTGTGTACACACATGAGGGTACTCAGCACTTGCTTCTCCATGGCCTGCCCTGGGCCCATGAGGAAGTAGAGCTTGGCCAATAGGACTGGGAAGGCAAGAGACAGACCATGAGCAGCAAGTCAGAACCACCCTGACTGGGGCCTCAGCTTTGTGGCCACAGACCTCTGCTCCAACTTACTGATGACACTCTGCACTTTGGCAACAATACTGCTTGGGGGGGTTGGCGGGGTCTTCTCCGAGAAGTCACATGAATACAGCACATTGTCCACCGTTGTCCCATGCTCACTGTAGTTTAACAGCTCATAATGTTTGGTATTCTGAGGAGGAGGAGGGGAGATAAGATGTGTGGTCTGCTGTGTGGGGCCTGGGGTTAAGGGGAGAGAGGACTTACGGAGAAAGCCGTGCTGCTCTACCTAGGGAGTCCTTACTTGCCTCCCCAGTCACGGCCCCTGTCCTTTCAGAAGGGGGCTGGAGACACCTCCTCAGGGAAGCCTTCCTTCCAGTGTCCCACCTTCCCCACTCTCCCACTCCTCCTTCACTCTGCCCTCTCAGCACCACTCCTCTTGGTATGATACTCACTGGCCCGTGATGATAATGAAATTCACAGGGACACACCCACAAGGCTTGGCTTCCTTCTATGCTGGTCCCCTCCCTTGCTTTAGGGTAGGCTCCCTCTGTTGTGCCTGTGACTAACCTCAGGAAAAATGGTAGCCCTGCTCCTGGGAAGCAGGTAGCTTCCCAGGTAGGATGCCATTTCACATCAAGACTCTCCTCCTCCAGGAATGACGGGGAGGGAAGAAAAGGAGAGGACCCCCAATCCCTCTTCCCTCCCCCTCAGGGCACTGAACAAAAACCTACTGCCTGGGAGAGGCCTCACGTTGGGAAAGCTCCCTCCCACCGCATCTCCAGCCCTCACCTCATCGTAGAATATGCAGGCATGTTTCCCGGACACGTAGTTACAGTGACCATAGTTTGTAAGGCACACATCCATGTCAGCTCCTGCAAGGTGGCAGGAGTAGAGGAAAAGGAAGGCAGAGAACAGATTGTAAGGTGCATGTGTCGGGGAGGTGAGACAGGGAGGGAGTTAGCTTCTGGGTTGGCACTAGCAGAGACTTCAAGGGTGAGTAGCTCAGGGCCCTCCCCTTTTATTTTTGAACAAAAACTGTTGTCTTTTCCAAGCTCCTGATAAAGAACAGCTGTCCCTGCCAGCTGATCTGCTTTAGAACATGTGGCTGCTACCCAGAAGGGAACAGTGAGCTACTGAAGAGGATGGGATATTTCTATGAAAATACAGCATCGGGGTGCAAAGCCTAGAAAATCATATCACCTTAAAGAAAGGGAAGTTTCTAGGGTAAGGGCTAATCTGTCTGTCCTTCTGTACCAGATATAGAGCTATCGGTCTCTAGGACTTTTAGGGAAAACAAAACAAAACAAAGAACAGATACAGGGCTAACTGAAGATTGGGTATGTGTGAGTCTATCACTCTTTCAAAGACCACCAGGGACAAAGCATCTGCCTTCTCCTTGGGTTCTTCCCTGCAGTGTTTAAAGTGCCTCCCTGGGCAGTAGTCAGAGCTGACTTTCATCTCTGCTGTTGCAACACTGGGCAAAGACAAAGCAAAAGGGCCTGAACAAGGGAAGACAAGGAACTGATGGTCTCTTTTATTTCTGAGACAGGGTCTCACTCTGTTGCCTGGGCTGGAGTGCAGTGGCACGAAAAGGATCACTGCCTGGACCTCCCAGGCTCAGGTGATCTTCCCACCTCAGCCTCCCAAGTAGCTGGGACTATAGGCATGTGCGCCCAGCTAATTTTTTATATTTGTTTTTGGTAGAGATAGGGTTTCACCATGTTGCCCAGGCTGGTCTCGAAGTCCTGGGCTCAAGTGTTCCTCCTGCCTTGTCCTCCCAAAGTGCTGGGATTATAGGTGTGAGCCACCGTGACTGGCTGATTGTCTCTTAGTTTCTCTTGTCTAGCTATCCACTGATTTAAAGCAGTCAACTCTGGAAAGGGCTTCCCTCACCCCTTTCTAACTTCTGTGGGTAAGGGTGTCAGTCTTTAGGGCTGAACAGATTCAGTGTCTCTCCCAGCTTCCTGGCTGGCTCACCTGTCCCGATGTAGAGGGTTCGATAGCACATGTTCACAGCTCCTCCCAACCCTAAGAGGGGGTAGAACACAGCTCGGGCCTGTACCTCCTTTCTTTGCACTACAAGACAAACATAGGAATAGGATCATTCAGAAACTCAGATCCTGTGATCGAAACATAAACCAACAAAATCTGGACCTTTGGCTCATGGCCTGGAGAAAATCCCGCTGGATGACTCATCTTTCCAAACTCACATCCAACACTGAGCTGCAGCAGGGTAAGGCTTTCTCTCCCCACCCACAGCATTTCCAACACAGGGTACATCTTTGAAGATGGTCAGAGAAGTCAGAGATAACAGTACTGTGTAAGTGCCTGGGCTCCTGGTTGGCTAATCCGGGATATTCCAGCTGGTACTACAGGGAGAATATGGAAGAACAGACGGCATGGACCAGTGTTTCTCAAACTTTAATGTGCATAAGAATCGCCTACAGATCTTGTTGAAATGCAGACTCTGATTCAATAGGTCTGAGGAGGGGCCTTAGCTCTGCATTTCTTTTGCTGTTTTCTTTAAAAATAGGCAAAAAACCAATGCACTGAGCTCTGCATTTCTAACAAGCTCTCAGGGGCTGCTGATGCTGCTGGTCTGAGAACCACACTTTGAAGCAGCAAGGCTCTTAATGGCCAATGCTCAGACATATCTGAAACACAGTTAACCACTTGGGGAAAATTTCCTGAGGGTTGGCCTAGTGTTATCCTATTTCTCACCTTGAACTTGAAAAGTTTCCTCTCGGGAAGCCATTCTTTTAAAAATTTTATTTATTTATTTATTTACTTATTTATTTGGAGACAGGGTCTCACTCTGTCACCCAGGCTGGAGTGCAGTGGCACAATCATAGCTCACTGCAGCCTTGACCTCCCAGGCTCAAGCGATCCTCCCACCTTAGCCTTCCAAGCAGCTGGGACTACAGGTATATGCCACCATGCCTGGGTAAGTTTAAAATTATTTGTAGAGATAGGGTCTCACTGTGTTGCCCAGGCTGGTCTCCAACTCCTGGGCTCAAGTGATCCTCCCACCTCAGCCTCCCAAAGTGCTGGGATTACAGGTGTGAGCCACTGCACTCAGTCAGGAAGCCCTTCTATCAAATATTTGAAAGCAAGTAAGCAGAAAGTACACTACATATACCCAAAGGTACTGGTAGCTGCTTTGCTGTGTCTCGAAGTAGACTTATATATGAAAGAAAGTTACAGCAGACTTCCCCAAGTCTGATCAGAAAGCTGTGGTTGCCATCTTGTTCCTGCTCTCTTCAGAAAAAAACCATGGTGCTTTATTAAGCCCATGAAAAGCACACAAGGAGGTTTGAGATACTGGAAGCTCAGATTCTCCATGGAGGCAAGGTGACCATTCGCACACGTAGAGGGGAGATCTGATGATGTGGTGACAGGTGTGTACATGCGCACCTTCTGTGTGGTGCCCTCCAGAAGCCAGCTGATGTGTCCCGACACTGCCCGGTGAAGGTTGGACCCGGGAGGGGAAAAGCTGATGTATTCTCTGCAAGGCCAGAAACTTGATCAGCTTCTCGTCCAGCATATTTATCTCGATTTCTATTAGCCAAAGAGAAAGATTAAAAAGCAGCTGAGATGGGAAGTGGAATGTGGAAGCAAATCAGGGTCACAGAGCAAATAGTTTGGCATTTCTAAAATCCAGCCAAGTGATTTTTACTCAAACAGCATTGAGTGCAGAGCGTACAAGGAACTGCAGCTGGGCATCTCACTTGCCATTTGCAGTGAGATGGGCCCCAATGCAGCCTGTGCAGCTGCCTCCTGTAGTTGGGTGGACTGATTTTAATTAAAGTGCTCCTAGAAAGGCAGAGTGGAATAAACCACTTGCCTGTCTGTGGAGGAGGGCCTGGATGTCTGATATTGAGACTTGAATTTTCTACCCACCTTGTGTTCACAGAGATCAGGATCTGTCCCTGTTCTCCTGGACTTTGGGGGTTTCTCACAGATGAGGTCCCTCCTTTGGGAGTGAGGATCTTAGTTTTATTCTGCAAATCCAGGTGATCTGCCTAAAGTGATTTTGTTCTCATCTCACTGGTTCAGCTTGGCTCTGTCCTCCCTTCATCTCTGATTATGTGTATATGCACATGTAGAAGGCAGAGCTATAGAAGGAGCTTTCTTTTTCACCCCACCCCCTCTATCCAAAAGGATACTCCTCATTCCCATCTCCCTCTAGGCCTCTGGGATCAGGTGTCTCTTCCCTCCCTTTCTGAAAAGAGCTGAATGCTGCAAAGGAATAGCACCTTCAACATAGCAAATGGTGGAACAGCAGCAGCTCATTCACTCACCTCCATTGACATCCATAAATGCTCGAAGTGAGTTGGTGAGGTCCACCATGGCAGTAGAGTTGGCTGGGAAAGAGGGTACGGTTAAAGCGCTTCCTATGGATAACGTGCCGGGGCTGACCTTGCCATCTGGGGACGGAGCAGGAAGACTGTTACTTACGTCGCCTGAGGGAAACCCACCGTCCAATCCCCCACTGCTGAGACAGGTCTGGATTTCGGACCCAAGGTGATGTTCCCTTCTTGATTCTCAACCCATAGGCTCTGGAACTCCTAGAGCTAAAAACGTGTGGTGAGGAAGGGCAGATGGAATGACAAAGCACCCAGGCACGCAGGAGTCTCCAGAGCACTGAGAACCATTGAAATCCACTGCTCTGGGGAAAGTGGTGGGGCAGCTTCATTCTTTGGGCCATGACCACCTCCCTGCTGCCTCTACTTTTAAATAAGTGGTGCCTGCCCTTATAATTCTTGCCTACTGAAATATGACTCACAGCATGGAAAATCTACCCACACTGGTATTAAGTGATAAACAGAGACGGGAAAACAGCCTGGGAGTGGGGCCATCCTGGGACCAGGGGCCCCCATGCAGAGAAATCACAATCACCTGGTTACCGAGACTCCCAGCTGACTAGGAGGCCGGCTTCAGTTCAGACGGGAGAGACCACAGGGGGTTCCGGCAGCATCTGAAACCTGGTTCAGATGCCGGGGTCAGCAACCTCAAGGTCCTGAGTGCTGTCTGGGGACAGCTGAGAGAGCAGGTTCACAGTAGGCCAAGTACAGACCTAAAGGACCGCCCTTTGGCATGTGGCCTGAGGGCACGCTTCTGGGCTAGACCAAACCCTGTGGGCATCCCACTCTACAGCTCTTCTGAAAGACGGTGCTGCTGTCTGTCCCTGCTTCCTGACATGGAAGTTCATCAGATTAACTCTTTCTGAGAATATGCATCAGGCATGAATCAATTCTTTTGTGTGGATCTGACAATACTGAGGCCATCACGCAGAACCTCAGGCTGATCACAGTAATTCCAGAGAGCACCCTGCCTTCTTTTAAGGTGACAGAACAAAACAGGCAGGGGCCTAGGCCTGGAAGGTATGGGATGGAGTCAGGAGACCTGGGCTGTGTTTCCAATCCTGCCACTGACTCAGTAGGTCATTTTAAGGAAATCATTGAAGCTTTCAGAGTCTAAGCAGTCCCATTTATAAACGGGACAAGTTAACATGTGCTTTCTCTTCTATTATGGAAATGAGAGTAAGACAAACTATACAAAGGCCAAAGTCCTCTGAAGTATTCACAGGCATATAAGTGCTTTTAGAATCTTGTCTTATTTGCCAGAAAGAGCATAAAATTATTCCAAATCAACCCAAGGCTGAGCAGCACTCACCTGACGATGGCGCTGGTGAGCTGAATCGTTGGTTGGCTGCTGTGGCCAAGATACCATCTCCTGCTGCTTGCGGGGGAGTGAGCACCCGGGTGGCGTTTGGGGGTGAGCCCAGTGGCCTTGAATCTGTCAACGGAGGTCCTATCTGTGATTGGACAGTCTTTCTTTGCAAAGTGCTGGTGTTCTCGATGCTGGCACAAGAGCTGGGAATGGAAGGGGGCAGGCTTGGGACAGGAACCAAACTCCTCTGGGGGCAAGAGCTGGGGCCAGTGGCATTCTCTGTCTTCACAATGATGCCGACGGTGTGGTTCTGAAGGCCCCCAGCCGCTGGTGGCGTGAGGGGCCGGGGCCAGCCTTGCCGATGTGAGAGGCCTGGTAGTGGGGTGTTAGCGCCTGGAAGTCGCCGGGGGTCCGTGGAATCAGTAGGGCTGCTGTAGAGGTGTGGGCCATTAGCTTTCACCTCTGTGTTCACTGGCCCATTGGCAGTCCCACAAGGGGTTTTCTTGGATTTTTCCGCACAAGAACTGCAGCCGATGTCCTCTAGGGCTGGGGGCTGGTGGGGTGGAGAGCAGCTCAGGGAATTCTGGGTGCTAATCCCTGAGGGGCAGGACAAGGGGTAGTGGGAAGGTGTAGGTGTCTTGTCAGCTGTTTGCAGGGAGGTGGTGATTGAGCTGTCAGTCACAATAACAGGCTTAATATCAGCCTTCTCTGTCTGTTCAGAGTCCCAATGCGAAGGCATCTGCTTAGCAGATAAATGTTTCAATATGCTGCACTGGAGCGCAACAACACTACAGAGCCACTGCAATGGAAGCAGAGGAGAGGAGAGGGGGTGAGAGGCCTGAGAGGCGCCGGTCCTTCCTGCCACAGTGGCCAGGGCTGCAGCAGAGCTGACAAGCAGTTTCCGAGGTCCCATCACGAATGCTCACAAAGGGTGTGCTTGACTCCTGATAGAATTCCATTTCCATTCCCAAGCAAGACTTATAGGTAGCCTCAGCAGGCCAACACTCCCTCTGGCCGACAGAGCTTGGGATCTGCATTTTGACTCTGCCTTTAAGGCTTACTTGTGACCAATATTCAGCAATTACCCCGAGCACCTGTGGTATGTCCAGCACTATCACCTAACCTCTCTATGGGTCTACTACTCATCTCTTTCTACAGTATAGATTTGCCCATCTCACAGTGCACTGGCGTAATGATGGAGAGAAGCAGACCAGGTGCCTTTGTAGATCTCTTACTTGCCTTTGGGATTTGAGCCAGAAGTTCCCCCTGGAATACTCAACTCTTGAGGGGTTAGGATCAGGGTGGGTGGGGACTGGAATGAGAATGACACTGAGGCTACTTCCGATAACAGCTGTGGTGACACGGAAGGAAAGCTGGATTTGGAATCCCCGCCCCGTCTTCACTCACCTCTTGCTGCTCTGCTTGGGTGGCTAAGTGCTCAGAGTTCAAAAGGTGCATCTGTGATTCCTCAGGGATCCCATTGCAGATAAGCTCCCCGTCCCGAATGGCCGCAGGTGCAATGAGAGGGGGTGGAAATTGGTACTGAGATTTTATAGCATCGGGAACCTGTTCAGGATAGATAGAAGGAGGAAGGAGAGGGAGATAGTTCCAACATGTCTAGTTGATTCTGCCCTGGTATGCTGTTCTGTCTGTGGTGCTGGTGCTCAAGGGACCATCCACTCTGGGGTCTGCTGAGGAAAAGGAAGCTCAGAAATGGAAATAGCAGGTGGGGCCTCCACTTTTCTTCATCAAGGTCTAAAGCCTGCAGAACACAGAAACCACTGCATTCTGTCTTCTGCTTCAGCCTGAAAGGTGTAAGACTGGCACTGGACAGGGCTTCAGAGTGGTACTCTATGTTCTTATTGCTCAGTGTCAAGTTTGGGAGTGGGTGAGAAGTCACTGAGAGATAAAAAAGCTTGACATGAGGCCTGGCTCATGATAAGCACTCAATCAATGTTAGTTTCCTTCATCCATTCATTCATGACTCATGAAACAACTAAAGACATCTTTGTGCAACAAAAACAGAAGACACACTCTGAATCACCCCATGTAAGAATGAAAGAGCCACACAAGCAAAGAGTCATTCATACATTCAACCAACATTTATTGAGCACCTCCTGTGTCTGGGCACTGTTTCAAGTTCTAGAGATCCAGAGATGAATAAAAGTTAAGACTTGCCCTCAAGGAGCTCACAGTCTAGTGGGGAGATAAACACAGAAATATTACAACACAAGGTAATGGGTTCTAGAAGAGAAGCATGTCTAAGGTGCTATTAAAAACATAAAGAGTGCTTATTTTAGTTTGGGGGACAGGAATTTGGGATTAGGGACAATTTTATAGGAAGTCAGTATTTGAGTTGACACTTGGAAGTTGAGATGGATCTTCCAGGCAGATAAAGGAAAAATAAGGGAGGGGGAGAAGCATGTAAGGCATAGAGATGTGATAGCACTTTGTGGATTTGGAAAACATCCAGAGAACCAACAGATTTGGTGACAAAATCCTTATGGTAGACAAGGGAAGAACTGAAAATGGTTCCCAGAATTTTAGTTTGAGGGACTGAGTAGTGATCATTGTTATTTACTGCAATAGGAGATACAGGAGGAAGAGCAGATGTGGAGAGGCAGAAGACTTTTGGTCTTAGGGAGGTTCATCCTGAGATATCTGTGGGATGGCAGGCAGATATGAGTCTGGATATAAGGAGAAAGGCATGGAATATGGAGTTGAGAGTCATCACCATGGGCTGGTGATGGCCTTAGCTGGTGCCATGGGCTTTCTGAGATCACCCAGGAATGAGAGGAGGAGGAATGAATAGTGGACTAGTCTAAGGCTACCCCTGGGGAAGAGTGAAGAGAAATTTGCAATGAAGATACAAAGTTCTCAGCAGATTTTTCCTGAATTGCTAGAATCAAGTGCAAAGGCTAATGTTCCAGGAGAGAGCTGGGGTTCTTCACCAATGTTCTATGGTGCTACCATCCTCATTTCACTCTCAAACTATCCAAGTACAAAATGCTTTGCAGGTAACTCATGCCCTTTGAGTTTCCTCACTAGAGAAACACTTAAAAAGGGGGGAGGGGCACCATACAACAACAGGATTTTTATCAAGGTCTCCTGGCCCGTTCACTTCAGCAGCCATGCTCTCTGACAAATCTACACAGTGAATTACACAGTCTGGATTACTTTTAGGTCTGTTTCACTGAGATGAGGCATACTACCTTTAATATCATCCATCCCCAAAATATTTGAATCTAGTTTTGGAAAACCTGTGTCTCCACTGATGTATAAATATTTGCCCAGTTAAGTTTGTTATACAATCTTCAACAGTTAGCAACTTGCTAGTGCTGATACCCACTGAAGGTGATGGCAGTGGTGTGACTGACCTTTTTTTTTTTTTTTTTTTTTTTTGAGACAGAGTTTCACTCTTGTTGTCCAGGCTGGAGTGCAATGGCGTGATCTCGGCTCACTGCAACCTCCACCTCCCAGGTTCTGATTCTCCTGCCTCAGCCTCCTGAGTAGCTGGTATTACAGGTACCTGCCACAATGCCAGGCTAATGTTTTATATTTTTAGCAGAGACAGGGTTTCGCCATGTTGGTCAGGCTGGTCTCAAATTCCTGACCTCAGGTGATCCCCCTGCCTCGGTCTCCCAAAGTGCTGGGATTACAGGCGTGAGCCACGGCGCCTGGCCAGTGTGATTGATTTTAAAATGTGGCTGCCACCAAGTGGCCATACTTGAGAAGTGCTGGTTTCTGCTAGCACATAAGACTGTGGGATCATTTCAAAAGAGAAAAACAAGTTTATATATGGGTATATAGTGCTGGACCCTCTAGGTTGATTGAATGGTTTAAAAACATCCTCACTACCACCAAATGCTTTTCAAGGAGGGAAATTTTTCTGTCAATCTCTGTAAACACACTTTGGCCAATGTCAAGAGCATATAAATGTTAGGTATTATTACAGCTATGCTACAATTTGGAGCATTGGTGATATATTAACAGCAGCCTGCAAAAATAGATTCAAATTCCCTTTAGATATTTTCCACTTAAGTTCCTGAGCTGGGATTAGCTCTTCACCTTCCACATGGCTCTTTCTGCTTAATCACCCCCACCTTTCCCTTGCTTCTTGGACAGAGGCCATCTAACAGGAACAGATAGAATGAGTGTTAGGTGAGGGTGGCAGTAACAACAGAGCACATTTGGGTATGGTGGGATGGGCTGAAGAGTGCTTATCCTTTGGAAAACTAGAGACTGGTAGACTTCGAAGCCTAACTTGAGGTTTGGCCCTCATAATCCTGACCATCATCCCCAAGTATTAAAATGAAGGTCACACTCATTACTCACTAGACACCACAAACCTATTTCTGGGGCTTCAGTTTCCCTGCCTGTAAAATTGGGACAGTGATCCTCTGTTTAACCCATGATGGCAGGCAGACCACCATCTTGCCTGCACCTGATTGTGACTCACCTTCAAGCTTCTTCTTTTGACCGACTGGAGCACACGCCGGTTAGGGGGGTGCTTCTTGTGGATTCGGTTCAGGAAGTCCACTTTGACAACATGCTGCGAAACGGTGTCCTGGAAACGATCAAACACCTGGCACCGATTGCTCAGTGTCATATTCTTCTGGTTCAGCTAGGGACAAAGCAGACACAACCTTGTGGTAGCCTCAAAAGGCACCTCCTGTCCCAGTTAACCCCATTCCCTGTGTTTAAAAACTAGAAGCCCTCAGCCACATGGGTTCCCTCAATTAGGGACCAGGATGTCGGCACTCTTTGTCAGAGAGCAAGGGAACATGGATGAGACTTCCTACTCAGCCCTGCCCAGTCCAGTGGAAGACAGCCAATATGTTCCTGCTCCCTAGAGAGCCTTAAGGAAGGCGGAGAAATTAGCCAAGACGTGCCCTTCCAAATTCAGCCTCTGACAGTCTTCTGTTCCAGCTCAGAGAAGCCTCTGTCAGGGCCCTCTAATAGCAGCACTAGGTTTCAGAGAAGACGTATGCTTCAACCCTTAAGAGACCCAGACTCCCTTCCCAGGAAGGGCCTCTCTCTCATAGGAAAAGCAGGACCGTGTCCTACATAGGAGCTTGGCTGACAACTGGGTCAGAACCAGAAATCTGTGTGCTCTGCTCTATTCCTACTCCGTGGTACCAAGGAGCATAAGTTAACCCATCTTGATATCAGTCTTCCTCTACCGGAAGGGAAAACCTTGGATTGCTCTTAGAGGCCAAAAGGAGAAAAGAAAGAAGAGTTTCTGCAATAATATACGAAGGCATACAGAAATTATGCCACTTTTCCTATTCTACATCTGGGCTCCTACATTTTAATTCAAAAGAAAGGACCTGCTGTGGCAGCTTCCTAATTCATAAATCAGGAAAAACCTTTAAGTGGCTAACAAAAATTTAACCAACTAAGAATTTCTCAACTGCTAGAAAGCTGCTCTTTAAGTTTCACATTTGGGTAAACTGCTTATGGTCATTTTTTTTCTGGTTCATCAGGAAGCAAAACAAGACTAGGAGAGAAACAAGGAAGCAAAACAAGACTAGATTTTCCTCCTAGAAAAATCTTTGAGTGGCATGAGTCAAAAGAACACAAAGTAACTCTTCTCTTCCATGTGTGCAAGTCTTTAACAGAGGTTCCTCTCAGTGCAAGGTCAGCAGCACACTGCCATGAAGGCCAACGGTCATTCCATGGTTATCATCATTTGACAGACAGTGTCTTAAGCAGTAGCCTTTTTAATTTGGAAGGCCGCTCTTATGAGGGAGCTCCTCCTCCTCAAATCCTCTCCCATTCAATCTTGTGAGTGACTGTTCTAACTGCCTATAAAGAGATGTCCTAAACTTCTTTTGGAGATAGCAAGTGACAGCTCTTTTCTAGCCTCAGTCTGGAAAATAAACCCAAGACTCTTGGAAGAGAAAGCAATAGGACCTTCACACTATTATTCATTCAACAGCTTATTTACTGAACTTCATTTGGTGCCTGGGACACATGTACCCCAGACAGCCAACGATTTATTTCCTTAAGGTTGGATCTAATATACTCCTCTTTTAGGGCTGTAACATCAACTGCTTAATTCCCTATAGGAGAAGTCACTTACAAACAACCAAGCACTAGTGAGTTAAGTCTGTGTGGGCAGCTGGAACAAAACATTGTGAGAAAAAGCATAGCTGAAATATGTCAAAATGATCAGAATTGAGTAGGGTGGCCTGCAGAAACCAGTACCTATGACAATGTGGTGAACTTGGCACCAAGCTGACCTTAATATGCTTTCTACTAATCAGTCCATGCTCCAGCTATGCCTGTTGAGGACTGAATGGACACTGTTGTGCTTACCACCACATGTTCGATGTGATTCGGACACATCCATCTGCCCAGGGGCATGGCAGTGAGCGGCGGCTCGAGGCAATCCATGTGAAACAGGAGAGGGCAATAGTCACACTGGATGAGAGGAGCCACACGGCAACTCCTGCAAAAAAGAGATGTAGGCCATTTCTGTGGCAAGAAAAGGAAAATTCAAACTAACTTTGACCTGTGGAACAGCCTCCCCTCCTTGATCCTAACATTCTCCCATATCTTCCTCCAGTGATTCAGTTACATTTATGATTAGAAAGATGGATGGGGCTGGTGCGATGGCTCACGCCTGTAATCCCTGCACTTTGGGAGGCCGAGGTGGGCGGACTGCCTGAGGTCAGGAGATTGAGATTAGCCTGATCAACATGGTGAAACCCCATCTCTACTAAAAATACAAAAAATTAGCTGGGCGTGGTGGTGGGCGCCTGTAATTCCAGCTACTCGGGAGGCTGAGGCATGAGAATCGCTTGAACCCAGGAGGCCGGAGGTTGCAGTGAGCCAAGATGGCGCCACTGCACTCCAGTCTGGGTGACAGAGAGAGACTCTATCTCAAAAAAAAAAAAAAAAAAAAAAAAAAGATGGATGGATTTGGGGGCTCCCATTAGGTTCTCCATTATTCTCTCTTCTAAGAAGAACATGTCTTGTGGGAAAGTGAATGTTTATTTGGAGTACAGCTAAAGTGGCAGAGCAGGGATGATCGACGCTCAGTACTCACTGGGGGAAAACAGTGAACTCTGCTCTGATCTTCCTACTTCTTAAAAGAGAGTCTACTTCATTAAAGAAAATCACTAGCAACCTTTCTGGAGTCTTAACTATAGCAAGAAAATATTTCTCTTCTGCATGAAGCACTCAGCAGAACTGACAATTAGAGGTGTGCTGGAAAGATGATTTTGTAATGTATTCATGTAAGCAGGGTTCAAGGGAGGATTAAGCAAATGACAAAAGTGAAGGGAAGACTAAGCAAATGACAACTACAATTTGTAACTACAATACTCCTGGGGTCCCCAAGATGCACTGGAGCCACAATTTGTCCTGGCTCAGAGTTCTGCCACTCTACTGTCTAGTTCCCCTTCCCTATACCTTTTGCTGTGAAACACTTCTTTTTGATAGTTACTTTCTCTTGCTACCCTGCTCTGACCGTAATACAGTCCTTCTAACACACCTAAGCCAACAAGTCCAGCTTCAGTAACTGAAGCAGCTGGTTTCTGTCAAAGAGATCCTATTTGAAGGAAACCTGTGCCCAGAGACTATAACTGGGGCAGCCCTAGGGGCTTTTGGAAGTCATCCAATCCAATACACACTATCATAGATCCTTATACTACTTTTAAACTTATCTTTAGTGATTCAAGTTAATGTTTAGTTTAAGTCCAACTCCTCTCGTTCTAGTGTGTAAACAGTTTTTTTTGAGATGGAGTCTTGCTCCGTCACCAGCGTAGAGTGCAGTGGCGCGACCTCAGCTCACCGCAACCTCCGCCTCCTGGGTTCAAGTGATTCTCCTGCCTCAGCCTCCGGAGTAGCTGGGACTACAGGCGCGTGCCATCACATCCAGCTAATTTTTCTATTTTTAATAGAGATGGAGTTTTACCATGTTGACCAGGATGATCTTGATCTCCCGACCTCGTGCCCAAAGTGCTGGGATTACAGGCGTGAGCCACCGCACCGGGCCATTGTTTTTATTTATTTTTATTTATTTTTTTGAGACAGAGTCTTGCTCTGTCGCCCAGGCTGGAGTGCAGTGGCATGATCTTGGCTCACTGCAAGCTCCGTCTCCCAGGTTCATGCCATTCTCCTGCCTCAGCCTCTGGAGTAGCTAGGATTACAGACGCCTGCCACCACGCCCGGCTAATTTTTTTTTTTTTTTGAATTTTTAGTTGAGACAGGGTTTCACCATGTTAGCCAGGATAGTCTCGATATCCTGACCTTGTGATCCGCCTGCCTCGGCCTCCCAAAGTGTTGGGATTACAGGTGCGTGCCACGGTGCCCGGCCCCTTGTTTTTGTTTTAAAATACAGGGTCTCGCTCTGTTGACCAGGCTGGAGTGCAGTGGCATGATCACAGTTTAGCCTCCAGGGCGAATCTGCTTAAGCCTCCCGAGTAGCTGGGACTACAGGTACGTATCACCATACCTGGCTCAATAAAAAAATTTTTTTTTTGTAGAGACAAGGTTTCACTATGTTGCCCAGGCTGGTCTCAAGCTCCCAGGTTCCAACAATCTGACCGCCTCGGCCTCCCAAATTGCTGGGATTACAGGCATAGGCCACCGTGCTCGGCCTCAACACAGTTCAGAGTACTCCTGTACTGTGATTCTTCAGAAAATTTGTTAACACATACACATTCAAGGCTCTCGTCAGTCCATTAGTCAGTTAGTCTCCATGTACTCATACTATCAGAATATGGGCTGTTCACATTTAACATACATGGTCTGGAAGAGGTGATGAGAGAAAAAGTATCATTTGCTAAATATGATAAAGAGCCCCTTAGTATGAAAGAAAATACCTGTTACACGTGAAGCAGACTTTGACGGGTAAGGGAACGAGACCATTGTGATCTAATTCATGCTGTGTCTTCTTAACATTTTTCCCTGTGGTTTCCTCCTTTCTTCTCCTCTTGCTAGAACCTAGAAAAGAAAATGATGGTGCTGAGCTATCCCTGGCTTCAGAGTTCCTAGCCTGCAATATGGAAATAACATTAAGTGACAAAAACAGATCTTAAGCATGTGTCATGGCCTAGGCATGAATTGCTCTCTGAGGCCCCTGGGGTTGATTTTAAGTTAGAAAAAAGAATGAGAAGGGAGGAAAAAAAAGAGACTAATACATAAGTCAGAACCAGAAGTCACCTGTTCTATGGCAGAAACACATCTAACTGTTTTGCAAACATAAAATGGTCAGAAATGCTAGGTTAGATACAGGCAACTTAAGAAATGTAAATGTCCAAAGTCACATAGTCAATAAGGACTACTCTGTGGAGTTGGCCTGCAGCCTTGAACTACTGGGCTCAAGCAACCTTCCTGCCTCAGCCTCCATATTAGCCAGGACTACAGGTGTGGGCCACCAAACTCAGCTAACTTTTTTATTTTTATTTTTTGAGAGATGAGGTTTCATTATGTTGCCAAGACTGGTCTCCAATTCCTGGCCTTAAGCAATCCTCCTGCCTTGATCTCTCAAAGTACTAGGATTACAGGTGTGAGCCACCACACCTGGCCCACATTTTCCTAAAAATCAGAGAAGCTTTGATTCTATATGCATCCTTCTTAAGCCTACCAATTTCACTTTCTTTGGGAATAAAAAGTAAGACCTAGAAGCTTTACGGTATCAAGAAGCCAGGACTTAAAAAAAAAGAAGAAAAAAGAATGGAGGACAATTTGACAGTATCTATCAAAACTATAAATGCATAGTTTTGACCCAGCAATTTTATTGTCCTATAGACATAGTCACACATCTATACATGTATACAATGATGTGATGTATTTACAAAGTTATTCACTGAAGCACTAACAGTAGTAACAAAAGATTTGGAACCTAAATGTTCATTAATAGAAAATTGGTTAAATAAATTATGACGTATCTGTACAATGAACTACTATGCAATCATTAAAAAAAGCGAGAAGGCCAGGTGCAGTGGCTCATGTCTATAATCCCAGCACTTTGGGATCCTCTGAGGCGGGAGGATCATGTGAGCACAGTTCGAGACCAGCCCTGGCAACATAGTGAGACTCTGTCTTTACAAAAAATATAAAAATTAGCTGGGTGTGGTGGTGTGCACCTGTGGTCCCAGCTACTTGGGAGGCTGAGGTGGGAGGATTGCTTGAGCTGTGGTCACACCACTGCACCACAGTGCAGTGCAGCCTGGGTGATAGAGCAAGACTCTATCTCAAAAAAAAAAAAAAAAAAAAATTCTATATTAATATGAAAGACTTCTAGAACATATTTTAAAGTGAGAAAAAAAAGCAACGTGTAGAATGGTTTAACTAGCACGTTACTTAAGGGGAAATTAATCAGCATATATCTGTATTTGCTTTTACATGCACAAAGAAATTTGAGAAGAGTAAGAATCAACCAGTGGTTACCTGTGAAGAGCAAGAAGGTGGAAAGTAGGCAAATGGCAGACGGGTGGGAGGGAAAATTTTCATTGTGGCCCTTAATATTTTTTGATTTTTGAACCATGTGAATGTATAATACTTTTTTTAAAAAAAAAGATAATTCTGGGGCCGGGCGTGGTGACTCACACCTGTAATCCCAGCACTTTGGGAGGCCGAGGTGGGCAGATCACCTGAAGTCAGTTCAAGACCAGCCTGACCAACATGGTGAAATCCTGTCTCTACTATAAATACAAAAATTAGCCAGGCATGGCAGCATGCGCCTGTAGTCCCAGCTACTTGGAAGGCTGAAGCACGAGAATCGCTTGAACCTAGGAGGCGAAGGTTGCAGTAAGCCGAGATCGTGCTACTGCATTCTAGCCTGAGTGACAAAGTGAGACTCACAAAAAAAAAAAAAAAAAAAAGAAAGAAAAAAGGAAAAAGATAATTCTGGGGGAGGGGTAGGAAAGAAGTTGAGAAACTGAGAAAATGGAAAACTGAGTAAGCTCTGTAATGGCTAAGACCTTCAAAGATCTCTCCAAGCAGAACCAGGAACAGGAACCCAAGACAGTAGCTACATGAACAGTGACTCCACAGGCAGCACTGCTCTTGTGCTGGTCCTTTGGGGAAACTGGGATTGGGGAGGGATATGATGATGGTTTGGCTGACCTGGTAGTGCAGTGGTACAAGTCAGTTCATTGGGCAACTGAAATTGGGTGGGGTTCCGCTCCATGGCGGCAGCAATCAGCAGCTCAAAGGGCCGCCTCAGCTGGGGCTGCACATAGTCTGGCTCCGCTGCTACTGGTTCCTCATCCACGTCAATGATGTCTTCGTCGACATCATTCTGCTCAGAGGTGGGGGTCTCTGTGCTGGCGCTGGATGTGGGCGTGCCAGGCCTGCTGGCTCTCCTTTCCAGGATCCGGGCATGGGCAATGGCCTTTAGTTCAGTTTTGCTGGCCGATCTGTCCAACAAGTCAGTGTCACTGCTGGGGGATGTAGTCCGTTTGCCAGATTTGTCCACCAGTCCATTGACATGACCCAGCTCCTTTTTCTGCTCTCGTTTCTGTGCAAATGAACAGGTGGGCCCATCATGAAAAGTACCATGAAACAAAGAGATGGGTGCTACGAAGTCCTGGTAGACCACTAACCAAAATCGTAAAAGGCCTTCACATATCACAGACTCATCTACCTGGTCACTTGGAACACTGGTCTGTTAAAGTTGACACAACTATAACTGAACTAAAGCTGACAAAACTGTTGCATCAGAGAATCACCAAAAAGCGTGGTAAGTTAGGCATAACTATACAAAATATACATCATTAACATTAACTCATCATATGACATACAACATCTATAAAGTATAGGGTAAAGGGCTAAAAAGGTAACACAGTGAGAATAAATTTATTGAGACCAATAGTAAAAATCAATGGGGCAGGCATGGTGGCTCACGCCTGTAATACCAGCACTTTGGGAGGCCGAGGCAGGCAGATCACCTGAGGTCAGGAGTTTGAGACCAGCCTGGCCAACATGGTGAAACCCCATCTCTACTGAAAACACAAAAATTAGCTGGGTGTGGTGGCACGCGCCTGCAATCCCAGCTACTCAGGAGGCTGAGGCAGGAGAATCGCTTGAACCTGGGAGGCAGAGATTGCAGTGAACTGACATTGCGCCACTGCACTCCAGCTTGGGCGACAGAGCAAGATTCCATCTCGAAAAAAAAAATCAATAATGAGATCACTATGAGCCTCCTGACCTCCTGAATGGTTTTAAAAACTTTGCTCAAAATAAGTGACACTTCTTAGAAAGTGGGGAAATGGAAAAAGATTAAGTGTACTCAGTAGGACTGGATATCTGATAGTACATTTTCCTCCAAGACTCCCAATAGAGTGGTCAAATGAAGGTTTAACACTGATCTCCAGGTAGGAGACCTGTGATCTTGTCCTATTTCTGCCTCTGATCCCCTCTGACCTTGTGGTGACTCAGGCTGGTGGGCAGGAATTTCTTCATCTGTAAAATGAGACAGAAAAATCTTTCCCCTCCTCCTCTCAGGGATATGGTGGAGGGAGATAAAAAGGGTCATATATATGAAAGGGATAATTTGGAGTTGGAGTAGGACCTAGTGCTTCCACTACAAATCATGATAGGGCCTGAATGTCAGGAGCTGATGAAGGCCAGAGGATGTATTATTTCAAACCACTTCAGTGTAAATACAAGAGGCCAAAGGGGAGTAGTGCTGGTGATAGTGGAAAAGGCAGACTTGGCACTGGTAGGCAAAGAGGTCTACGTGAAAGCTAAGAGAGGCATCTCAGGAGAAGTGCCATGTTAGAAAAGGGCATACTGTAATCCCCAACAAGTAGCTCTCCTTCTAGAAAACTGATGAAGAGGTAACAGAGGTTTGGAATGACAGAATTTGGTTCAAATATTGGTTCTGTCAATTCCTTTGAGTCCTTGGGAAAGTTAATCTACATTTTTGAGCCTCCGTTTCTTCCTTTCTAAAATGGAAACCTACTGCCAGCATTCGGTATCCATCTATGGCTGGATGGATAGATAATGGGATAACGTAATAAAACACTTGGCATACGATGGTCACTAACATAATATTTCCTTTTCTCCACTGTCTTTACCTCTTTTCCTTCAGCTCCCCTAAACCTTTTCAGGTCCAGCTTTTTTGAGTGGCAAGTTTGAGAGGGCTCCTAGCTGGCAGGTGCCTCTAACAGGCCCTGCTCTAACCTAATTAGGGATGCACAGGAAAGGATCTTGGAAGGTGGAAAGGCTGGAAGACAGCCTGGTTTATGGAGAAATTTAACTACAGCTGTGGTTAGGTGGTTGACTTGGCTTTGGCTTGCTTTTAAATATGAATCCTTATGCACGTATTTGAAAAATAATGTCTGCTTGTTTACTTTCTTTCTTAAAGGCTGAAACTGTTACACACATAAACCACAATCTGAATCATCTCATCCTGTTTCTGCAACCAAGGAAGTCATCATTCACTGTGACATCATGTTCGGGGACCAGGCAAATAGAGGTGAGGTCACAACATAGGAAAGTTGCTTGGTGTATAATTAGTGTGGGGAGCACAGGAGGGTGGATTACAATGCACAGACAAATTCTAATCCATAGTCTGTAATTTGAGGGTTGGGTCAATCATAATTTGGGTGCAAGCACACCTACTTCCTTTTTTAATAAGGGAGAATTTAGTTCTTGTTACCCACAAGAGTTCTCAAAGTAGAAAATAATAAACCATGTTCTTGAAGCCAGTACTGAATTATCAAAGCTGAAGGAAGGGAAGCTAAAGAAAGATTAGGCAACTTGGGGTACAAATGGGTTCAAAATCCTCTCCATCAGTATGCCAAGTCTCTGGATACCAGTGACTTATTTGCCCTGGGGTGAGAGAAAACTCCATTTTCCATCAACCTGGAGAAGCAGCCTTCGTTTTCCAGCTATGGATAAGGCCACTTATTAGGAGGACAACAAGAAGGTAAGACTACTCCTGTCACTAGTGACTAAACATGGCTCAGTAAGTTAACACACCTCTTCTGCCCATTTCAGCAGCCCATGTTTGGATTTTTAGGCCCTACTGGATTCCAAACAGTCACCATGGGAAGAGTGGGGTGATTCCAGGGCTGGAAGAGACAAGAAGAAGGGACAAGAATGCCTTCAGGGCTAGGCCATCTTAGCTCTAGCGTATCAGTGCTCTGGATCAGGCTTTCTGGACAGTCTTCAGAAAGCAGCATTATTACCTTTCGGCGAACAGTGCACCGGTGACACATCCACTCTCCAGGAGGCAACATTTCTTCACTCAGTGGAGGGTTACTGTGGGGAACAGACAAGGGCAAGACTAAATAACTAGCCCTTTGAGGCAGTAGGAAAAGCCTAGCTAGGTTTGCATGTTCCTAAACTCCTATTGTGGCCAGTCCTGCAGGACTGCTAGGGTTGTCTCCTCCTTCAAAATGCCTAAGTCAGCATCACTCATAATAACCTAAGGAGTGAGCATCCCTTCCCACACCTTAGAGAGAGAAGCCAAATCCAGAGCTATTAACACTGGGTTTGTAGGGAAAGGTATAATAAAATAACTGAGAGGTCCTCCACACTGTTTTCTTAAAGCCTGTTAGTGTAGGGCTAAGCTTTTCTAACTGCTGTTCAAAGCCCTGTCACATGGTCCCATTCCATCTTCCCAGACCCCTTCAGGTGCTCTTCCCACTATTCAAATGGAAGACTTCCTATTTCTTCCTCTAGAATACCCTTCCTTTAGAAAGCTATGCCTGTCAAAACTCTATTCATCCTTTCATACCTGCCTCAATCAGTGTGATGGATTAAAGACAGCTGCAAATTATTTGCTCTGTCTCCCATCCACAGGTAGTCCCTTTCCCTCCTCTTGAATTGTGCTTGTCTTATGACTTGCTTTGACCACAGAATGCAGCAGAGGTGACAATGTTGCAACTTCCAAAGCTGGGCCTTCAGAGATCTGCAGATTCTATTTTTTAAAAAATATGCTTGGAAAGTTCCACCTCAGAGCACTGCTGTCATGCTATGAGAGAGGACATGGAGGAGACAAGGTATTCCAATCAACAGTTTTGGGCTGGGCGCAGTGGCTCATACCTGGAATCCCAGCACTTTGGGAGGCCGAGGCTGGTGGATCACTTGAGGTCAGGAGTTCAAGACCAGCCTGGCCAACATGGCGAAACCCCATCTCGACTAAAAATATAAAAATCAGCCAAGTATGGTGGCACATGCCTGTAATCCCAGCTATTTGGGAGGCTGAGGCAGAAGAATTGCTTGAACTTGGGAGGTGGAGGTTGCAGTGAACCAAGATCGCACCACTGCACTCTAGCCTGGGCAACAGAGCGAAACTCCATCTTGAGAAAACAAAAAACAAAAAACCAGCTTCAGCTGAACTCCAAGCCAACACGCAGCAGCAACTACTGCTATGTGAGTGAGTCATCTTGGACATACCAGTTCAGTGAAGCCTCCAAATGACTGCACTCCCAGCCAACATCATGTGAAACAGAAAAATCACCCAGCAGAGCCCAGGCAACCCTCAGAACTGTGAGAGATAATAACAAGTTTCTGTACCAGGCCACTGAGTTTTGGCGTAGTTTGTTATGCGACAATAGATAACCAAACAGCTTTTCCATGAGTTCATATTACTGCTGTATCTTGGACCTCTTGCTGCATGGGTTAGTTCTCTTTTGGCACTTCTCATGCTTTGCCCATTTCAGCAGTTCTCTTATTTATTTTATTAGAGGGACTAGGACAATGATTGGATCTCTTCCCTCCTTGTATTTTTATAATATAGAGGTTGTGCACACAGCGGATCACCTGAGATTGGAAGTTCAAGACCAACCTGGCTAACATGGTGAAACCCCATCTCTATTACAAATACAAAAATTAGCTGGGTGTGGTGGTGGGCACCTGTAATCCCAGCTACTTGGGAGGCTGAGGCAGGACAATCCTTTGAACTCGGGAGGCAGAAGTTGCAGTGAGCCGAGATTATGTCATTGCACTCCAGCCTGCGTGACAAAACTCGATCTCAAAACAAACAAACAAACAAACAAAAACAAAAAACAGGCCAGGCATGGTGGCTCACACCTGTAATCCCAGCACTTTGGGAGGCCAAGGCAGGCAGAACACGAGGTCAGGAGTTTGAGAATAGCCTGGCCAACACGGTGAAAACCTGTCTCTACTAATAATACAAAAATTAGCCAGGTGTGGTGGCGCACGCCTGTAGTCCCAGCTACTCAGGAGGCTGAGGCAGGAGAATCGCTTGAACCTGGGAAGTGGAGGTTGCAGTGAGCCGAGATAGTGCCACTGCACTCCAGCCTGGGCGACAGAGTGAGACTCCGTCTCAAAAACAAAAACAAAAAAACAACAAAACAAACCACATTTATGCTTAAGAAATTCCTACCTTTGAGTTCTTGGCTAAGTCACCTACTTGGAATGCTATGTAGGAAATTTTTCTTCAAATAATGGGGGAAATGGTTAAAAAAAAAAAAAAATTGAGTATTTTTTTTTTGAGATGGAGTTTTGCTCTTGTTGCCCAGGCTGGAGTGCAATGGCGCGATCTCAGCTCACTGCAACCTCCACCTCCCAGGTTCAAGCAATTCTCCTGCCTCAGCCTCCTGAGTAGCTAGGATTACAGGCATGCGCCACCATGCCTGGCAAATTTTTTAGTGTTTTTAGTAGAGACGGGGTTTCTCCATGTTGGTCAGCCTGGTCTCGAACTCCTGACCTCAGATGATCCGCCAACCTCGGCCTCCCAAAGTGCTGGGATTACAGGCGTGAGCCACCACGCCCAGCCAAACTTGAGTATCTCAGAGCTTAAAGCTATGCTGTTTTACCATTTCTACATAAAACAGCACTTGACTTGGCAAATTTTCTTAGCTCCCTGTTTCCCCAGAGCCCTAAGCATACATGTCAGATGCCCACCAAGGCTTCACAGCTCATTACTTCCCTTCCTCCCTGTTTCCTTAGTGAAATCTCAGGAGGATGCTTACCAGGAATCAGGAAACTGGAAAAACAATCGCCTGCTGGGACAGATCTCCAAGCCCTAGAGGACCACAGGTGAATGTCACCTGTAAGTCTCCGCTCATTCTCGCCAATGTAATTCTGCAAAAGGCCACATCTAAACTACTGAAATGCGTGCAAGTAATTTTCAAAGGCCTACAGACTCTGCTATGCTTCAGTAGCTGTCCTATCAAAATTAACCCTGAAGGGTGTCACTTCTGATTCTGTTTCTCATCATTTCTGTTCGTCTGCCCACTGGCTTTATACCAAGATATCCTACCTCAAACATTTAAAACATTTAAAGTAGAGAAGATAAGACCCCTGTGGCCAGAACCCTCTTCTTTCTCCAGCTCAATCAGTTGGCCGGCTCCCTACACAGACCATACTGTTTCTCATCTGTGTCTCTGCTCACTCCAGGGCTGCTACCCACAACTACACCACTCTTCCCTAACTACTTCACCTGGTAAACTCTTTATCTTTTGAGACTCAAGTAAGGTATTCTTTCCAGGAAGCTTTCTCTGAAAGTCTCTGGTTCCCCAAAGCACTTCTGCACCACTGTATTCAACCCATTACATGTCTGAATCCCCTTCTCCATGCCTCATTTGCCTTTGTACCTCCACACACTGTACAATGCCTGGCATGTAGTAGGTACTCAATAAAGCTTTAAAGAACTGGGGAACACTAAGGAATGGGCTTCTAGGAAGTGAGTGTAATCCTTCAAAGCTATGAGGCAAGGTAATGCAATGGGGCAGGCAACTGTTTTGTGGGTTAAATCACACATGAAATTACTTATGTTTCCTAAGTTACTACACAATGAGACGCAATAGGAGTCCAAGTCCATACTGGCAAGCCTGTACTTATTGAACCATCCCACCTCTACTCATTTTAATCTTCTTTAAACAATTTGATTTTTAATCTCGTTTATCTTAACACAAGGTAAAATGCTTAAAACTTGTATTAAGAGGCTCTCAGAAGTAGCATCTTGCTGGTTTCTAAAGGATCACTTTTAGAGTTACCAAGTTTAAGAACACACTTCTGGCCAGGTGCAGTAGCTCATGCCTGTAATACCAGCACTTTGTGAGGCCGAGGTGGGTGGATTGCTTGAGCCCAGGAGTTCAAGACCAGCCTGGACAACATGGTGAAACCCCACCTCTACTAAAAATACAAAAAATTAGCCAGGTCAGGTGGCATGAGCCTATAGCCCCAGCTACTTGTGGGGCTGAGGTGGGAGGATCACCTGAGCCTGGGAGGTAGTGCCGTGATCGTGCCACTGCACTCCAGTTTGGGCAACAGAGTGAGACCCTGTCTCAAAAATAACAACAACAAAAAACAAACAAAGAAAACCACACATTTCTCAGAATTCTAGATAATGACCTTAGGCTCCTTTTGTTAAGCCTGCCCTAAAGTATGGATAGGGGCTATGAATTTAGGGAGTAGTCCAGGGAAACCCAAACATTGTCTCCCAGATGAAGACAAAACATTTAAAAGACTGAGGCCATCATTCCTTTTTTTTTTTTTTTTTTGAGATGGAGTCTTGCTCAGTTGCCCAGGCTGGAGTGCAGTGGCGTGATCTTGGCTCACTGCAACCTCTGCCTCTGGGGTTCAAGCGATTCCCTTGCCTCAGCCGCCTGAGTAGCTGGGATTACAGGTTGCCCTCCATCGCACCCGGCTAATTTTTATATTTTTAGTAGAGATGGGGTTTCACCATGTTGGCCAGGCTGGTCTTGACCTCCTAACCTCAAGTGATCCGCCCACCTTGGCCTCCCAAAGTACTGGGATTACAGGCGTGAGCCACTGCACCTGGCTGAGGCCATCACTTCTTAAGATTTGCTTTTTTTTTGTTTGTTTTGAGATGTAGTCTCACTGTATCACCCAAGCTGGAGTTCAGTGGCGTGATCTCGGCTCACTGCAACCTCTGCTTCCTGGGTTCAAGTGATTCTCCTGCCTCAGCCTCCTGAGTAGCTGGGATTACAGGTGCCCGCCCCCATGTCCAGCTAATTTTTGTTTTTTTTTTTTAGAGATGGGGTTTCACCATGTTGGCCAGGCTGGTCTCGAACTCCTGACCTCAAGTAATCTGCCTACCTCGGCCTCCCAAAGTACTGGGATTACAGGCGTGAGCCACTGCGCCTGGCCAAGATCTGCTGCTTTCTTAGGGACAGAACATGCATCTTGAAATAACAAATTTGAAAAGATGGTATCTTGGGAGAAGACAGTAATATCTAAGATTAGATGGATAGGAAAGAAAGGTCTTAGAAAATGATCATCATAGACATAGCTGGAATACAAGAATCACCCATCATAAAGCTTTCTCATGACCATGTTTCCTCTCTGCTTCAAGCAATTAATTCCTTTCAAGCTATTTAGAAGGCAGCTTTTCAATTCAAACTTCTATCTTTTTTTTGAGGCAGGGTCTCACTCTGTTGCCCAGTCTGGAGTGCAGTGGGGCAATCTTGGCTCACTGAAGCCCTGACCCCCTAGGCTCAAGCAGTCCTCCCACCTCAGCCTCCCGAGTAGCTGGGACCACAAGCGCATACCACTACACTGGGCTAAGTTTTGTATTTTTTGTAGAGATAGGGTTTCACTATGTTGCCGAAGGCTGGGTCTTGAACTCCTGGGCTCAAATGGTCCGCTTGCCTCTGCCTTCCAAAGTGCTGGGATTACACGTGTGAGCCACCACGCCCGGCTCAATGCAAATTTTTTAGAGGAAAGGGATTCATGAAATGGTTCCAGGAAAGACACTGTCATTGGGGTAAGCTCAGGAACCAATTCTGAAAGAGGCTGTTTTGCTCCATATCAGAAATACTGCTGACAGGGAAAGGACTCCAGGGAGAAAGGAGATTCTGCAGCCTCACGGTACTCATGTACTTATTCTGAGGACTCCCCACCTCAGCTGCCCATCTCAAAACTCCTTCTGCAGGTGGGTGTGGTGGCTCACGCCTGTAATCCCAGCACTTTGGGAGGCCAAGGTGGGTGGGTCACTTTAGGTCAGGAATTCGAGACCAGCCTGGCCAACATGGCAAAACCCTGTCTGTACTAAAAATACAAAAATTGGCTGGGTGTGGTGGTGCGCACTTGTAGTCCCAGCTACTGGGGAAGCTGAGGCAAGAGAATTGCTTGAACCCAGGAGGTAGAGGTTGCAGTGAGCCGAGACCGCATCACTGCACTCTAGCCTGGGTAATGGAACGAGATTCTTCCTAAAAACAAAAACAAAAACAAAAACCCCTCCTTCCTTGGAAGAATGGTATTCCCATAAGCCTAGTGGGCAACTCTGAAAACAATTACATGCACACCAGAGTCTTTAAATCATGATATGCTTGTCAAGAAAAAAAGGCTCTGCCCTCGCTCCCTCTCATCCTCATATATCAATGAAGACAGGGTGCTGGAGGCCATCCTTTATAAGAAAAAATCATTAAAAGTTAAAAGTCACATAACACTGAGATTACTCTACCAGTTTCAGCTGCTCAGCAGTGAACACACTATAATGAGCCAATGCTGCTTTTGTAAAGACATCAATGTGTTTCTTAAACTAAAGCCTAGAAATAGCACAGTGATAATTTCATTGACATCTAGGTATTACAGTTCACAAAGTATCTTAACAGATGTTCTTATTTGACCTTCACTGCCACACTCTGAGATAATTCTTGTTCCCATCATACAGGTGAGGAAACTGACTTATCTAAAGCCACTAAGTAGCAGAACTGGAACCCGAATCAGTTTCCTGGCTCTTTGAAATCTTGAGCCTAAGCTATTTTTGTTGTTGTTGTTGTTTTGTTTTTGGTTCACTCTCAGGATATGCTTCAGAGCCCAAGTTGTTTTTTAAGAACCTTTAGTAGTTTTCTTATTTCTGGGGTACACAGTGAAATATCCATCAGGGTACCCTCCTTAACCTCAAGGCTGAGCATTTCCTTCTACATCAGTCAATATTTATTGAGTACCCATGACTTTCTCATCAATGTACTAGGTACCACACTGAAAAATGAATGCAAAGCAAACAAATTATCATCTACCCCATCAAAAAAGTAGCCTAGGCCAGGCTGTAGCTCATACCTGTAATCCCAGCACTTTGGGAGGCTAAGGTGGGAGAACTGCTTGACCCCAGGAGTTAGAGGCCAGGCTGGGCAACATGGTGAGACCCCGTTTCTACAAAAATACAAAAATGAGCTAGATATGGTGGCATGCGTCTGTAGTCCCAGCTACTTGGGAGGCTGAGGCAGGAGGATCACTTGAGTCCAGGAGGGCAAAACTGAAGTGAGCCATGTCCACACCACTGCACCCCAACCTGGGCTTCAGAGCAAGACCCTGCCTCAAAAAAAAAGTAGCCTTGCGGAGAGAAGATCAAAGTCATCCATCCACTCAAACATTATTGGATGTTTATTTTAGACTAGACAATGTGCTAAGTGCTGGTATTTCAGACATGGTTCTTGATTTTAGGGATCATGGGCTGGAGACAAGGTGAAAAGGACATGCAGTAATGAGAACATACATAATCAACTACAAACTGATTCTTACCATAAAGACCCACGTAAAACTCAATTGCTTATGGATGCCAGAATCAATGAAGAGCCCCAAAGTTTGGACATTTGGTACCTGAAGGTGACATGGGATTTTTTCCTACTCTTTTCATAATTCAGAGCTATTTAACAAATGGTAACTCAGCCACTGAGCCTTTAAAGACAGTGAAGTTAAGGATCGTGAGGAGTTCAGGAGGAAGCCATAGTTTCAGAAGCAGGTATATTTCTGCATTTTGATAAAATACCTGATAAAAGGAAGGTTCTAGGAGTGGGGACATTTCTCCTGAAAATGAATGTTTAAGTCTGTCTAGAGCACAATAGTGTTTGAACCTTTCTTTTCTTTCTTTTTTTCTTATTTTTTTTTTTTGAGATGGAGTCTTGCTCTGTTGCCCAGGCTGGAGTGCAATGGTGCGATCTCTGCTCACTGCAACCTCCGCCTCCCGAGTTCAAGCGATTCTCCTCTGGAGTAGCTGGGATTGCAGGCACCCGCTACCACACCCAGCTACTTTTTGTATTTTTAGTAGAGATGGGGTTTCACTATTTTGGTCAGGCTGGTCTCGAACTCCTGACCTAAGGTGATCTACCCGCCTATGCCTTCCAAAGTGCTGAGATTACAGGCGTGAGCCACTGCGCCCAGAGTATTTGAACCTTTCGATTCCTTCTGAGAATTATCTGAGTATTTGGGATGGTGAGCTCTGGAATAGTTGTCTTCTGTACCTGAACTGGCTTGTCTTGGAAAACTGGTAGCTTTTTAGCCAACAGGCCAAGGACCTCTACTTTATTTTCTGGCTTCAGAAGAGCATAGCCTGCATTGCTATGGGACAGGCATTCTCTTCCATAGGCAGAGATGACAGTGCCCTCTGAAGACAGAGCTCTTGCAGAGTATCTTCCCATTTTCACTGCTGTTGATAAGTTTCCTCCCAGATCATTTGTTAAAAGGCCCTGGCCTACAATTCCTGGCCAGAAAGCGACCGTTGACTGCTTTTACAACTCACTATTTTATTTTGTTTATTTTATTTTTTTATTTTGAGATAGAGCCTCACCCTGTCGCCCAGGCTGGAATGCAGTGGTGCGATCTCAGCTCATTGTAGCCTCTGCCTCCCGGGTTCAAGAGATTGTTGTGCCTCAGCCTCCTGAGTAGCTGGGATTACAGGCATGCGCCACCACACTGGGCTAATTTTTGTATTTTTAGTAGAGAGATGGGGTTTCACCATGTTGGCCAGGCTGGTCTTGAACTCCTGACCTCAAGTGATCCGCCCTCCTCAGCCTCCCAAAGTCTTGGGATTACAGGTGTGAGCCACCACTCCTGGCCCCAGCTCACTATTTTAACCACTACCTGATCTTAAAGACATGCTGTTAGTTATAAAGCTGTTCATAACAATAAAGCCCTAAATCTTCAGAGACTGTACATTCAATTGGAGGGTGTGTTTCTCAGTTTGGTGTGGCTCTCTGTGAGGCCTAGAGGGCCTACAAAGTGTTAAGAGTAATATTTACATACAAACCAATTCCTAAAGCCAACCTCTTCAGCATGACTCCAACATACCTAGACTCCCATAAACAAATCCAAATGGCCCATCTCTATTGCTGAGGAGGGTATCTAGATCAGTCTATTTCTGGACATCAAGGAGAAAACCACAAACACACATCCCTCAGCTAACTGTAATACCTATACTGACAGACCTCTGTTTCAAAGATTCAAATCAAAGCCCAGAGCCAGATGATCCCAACTCTCAGCCCGAGGTTAAAGTCCAGTTTTAATTTAGAATGCCTTGCATTCACTAATAAGGCTGCAGCTCAACACTGCAAGTGGAAGATGTTGGTAGTTGTCATGGTGCTTGGCTCTCTAATTAAGAGGATCTATTTCAAGTCATATACCAGTGTGGTTGATCTGAGTCTAACCTCACTCATCTCCCTCGCCTATTAATACATGTGAACCTGCACAACATTAACATTTACTTCAGATTTAGCCGCTACCAGTGGGACCTGTTGCTCCACAGCACCATGTTAATTATCCATCCAGCACAAGCAGTTTCTCAGTCTGGAATTGGAGGGTAGAGGGGGGATGGGGGAATAAGAGAACAAAGGGAAGAGGCAAGAGGCAGAGGGAGAGAAAGCAAGTAGATAAAAAATATTTAAGAAAAAGCACACTCCATTTTCTCTTTCTGGATTAACAAAATAATTCTATTTAATACAAATACTTAACAGGAACACTATGTAAATAGCATATCCATATACAATACACCAACAGCCTACTAAGCGGGTTCTCTTCCAAAAGAGGTCAGTCACATGAACTGGTAGGGTCCTTCTTGTCAGAACCCATAATTCTTCAGAAATCAGAAGCTCTCTAGCCATCTACGGCAGTTTCAGTCGAAATAAAACATCAGTTGGACTAAGGAAGAGTTCACTGCCCCTATCATCATCTGTATGCCTCCCCACCCTTTTTTTTGGTGGGGGAAGAAGTGTTCAGCAAGCAAACAATAGGACTGAGCAGTTTTGATTTTTAATTTCACAGTTCACAGGGCTCATCCATCTATCTGAGGACCACTACCAGATAAAAATCCTGCAATTATATTTAGTCTCACTGTGTAAGACAAACTGCAAAACATAATACATGCTCAGAACTAGCCTACTCTCCCTCAGACTGGCCCTGCGGCCCTCATCCAGCTCAGAAAATGTGTTGGTACTAGCCAAAATGGAGAGTGAAGGTGATCACTGAAAGGACCGCAATCATGTCTCAGCCTCCTAGCAGCCATCTTGCTCTATAAAGGGACCCATGAGCACAGAGAACCAGCCTTTTATAAATGAAAACAAACTTATGTCATGGAAAAGCTAAGTGGTGCTGGGTAAAGTTTAATTTAAATTTTAATTTAAATTAAAAGTTGCATTAATACACCCAAATTTTAAAGTGTATGCCTTGAGGGAACAACATTTAATGAAATGTAAATGTCAGCAGAAATAGCTAGCTTCCTCTGGACACTTGTGTGGGCATCAGCTTTTCTCTTCAAGTATGGCCTGTCTTTTGCAGGAAGATAGCTATATTGAAGGATATTAAAGAGATGGAAGGAGAAAATTCACAGGGTCCCTCAACTTTAATCCCTTATCCTCCTTCATCTTGGCTACTGACTCAAACACCACTAATGCCACAAAGTACATAAAAAGGTACAAGGACTGCTGGTTTTCTCATGCAAAGCCTCAGTGAGAGTGTTAACAAGGAAACAAATGAAGTGCCAGAACATTACAAATGCCCCATTGAGAAACTTAGCTAGTTGCGTCACTTCCACAGGCAAACAATCCTTTTAAACTGGCTGACTGTGCTCCCAAGTTTTATCGTCTTCTATGTAGAGCTGGCTGGTGGCATCTTCCCAGTAAAGGACACCTGGATATGAGTGTTACTAGTTAGTACAGGGAAAAAAAGATGCAGGGAGGGTAGAGCACGGACAGTTATACCAGGTGTTTGCCTCTGCTAACTTTTCTACAAGCTGAGCCTCAGTCTCAAGGGCCTGATCTATCACTAGCCTGGTTTGGCTATTCTTGCAATTCTGGCTTCTCTACAAAGAAAGATGGGCTGGGGTGCAAACATTTTAAAACCGGGCTTCATTAATTCACCTCATGATAGATGCTAGAGCCCACCTGTTTTGGAAACGGGACAAAATTCTGGCCTCAACAGTAATTTTCTCACACTCTTGGGAACATTCCATTGGAAGGAAGAACCAACAACTGCCAACTCTGTATTCTGGAAGAGTCTCAGAGGTATGGAAAACTGGGTACTATTCTATTGCCAAATTTTAGCAGACTATCAAGAAAAAGGAAATAGCCAGGTAACACACTTCTTGCAGACACAGCTCAGGAAGGTGGGCCAGTTTACAGTTTATATATATTGGACTTAAAATTCTATAAAGGCTCAGAAAACAAAAAATACTAACAATGTATTTAAAACCCAACAAAATCAAGAGAGCAGGTTTCTTTCTTTTCTTTTGAGATGGAATCTCACTCTGTCATCCAGGTTGGAGTGCAGTGGCACAATCTCAGCTTACTGCAACCTCCACCTCCCGGCTCAACTGATTCTTCTGCCTCAGCCTCCTGAGTGGCTGGGATTACAGGCAGGTGCCACCACACCCGGCTAATTTTTGTATTTTTAGTAGAGATGGGGTTTCACCATGTTGGTCAGGCTGGTCTTGAACTCCTGACCTTGTGATCCATCCACCTCAGCCTCCCAAAGTGCTAGGATTACAGGTATGAACCACCACACCCGGCCTGAGAGCAGGTTTCTACTTAAGACCCAGCAGTTTTTTCCTAAGGAGAGACTTCGGTTTAATTTACCCTTCCCTGTCAGGGTCTATAGAAACAGGAAAAAGGGAGAATAATATTATTTGGGCCATGCCTGCATAGGGATTATACCCCCCTACTTTTACCCTTACCCTTTCCCATCCCCCAATTCTACTCATAAACATCAAAGCTCCCCACCCTACAGGACTGAAGTAATCTCCTGGGCATGCTGTCAAACTGTGCTGTCATGGTCTGATGCCACAGCTAAGTGCTGACTTGGGCTTCCAAAGCCTTCCAGTTATACCCACCAGTGACCTATTTATGAGTTGAACATACTTCTCCAGAGCCATGATTTTCCCCTTTGGTCCACTTTTCTTTCAGATGGTCCCTAACCAAAGAACGATCACCCTAAAGGTCTGCATGTGTACACACAAACGGTGAGCGCTAAGGAGAGCCCTCAAAGAAAGGCAGCAAGCATATAAACCTTGGACATGTGTTATTTGCTATAACAAACAAAATGGAGATACTTTTCTTAACATAGAGCTTACTTCAACACCAACAAACTGCAGCCCGCAGTCAGATGCCTGATATCATAGAATTAGGCATTTCCTTTGGTATGACAGTTTGCTAAGTTAAAATGGTTAAGTGTCACCCATGCCAGGCAAAACCACAAGGACCACAAAGGAGGGATACAGCAAAACAAAAATGACAAAGCAAAACAATGTTTATTAAAAAGCCAAAATTACTGACAACTCTCCCTACATTTTAGATGATGCTTTTGCAAAAAATGGCAAATAAGATCAAGGAAAGTTAAATATAGCCAACCTATGTATAGAACTATGACAAGTTACAGGTTTAGACACATTTAATGAGATTAATGGAGTATAATTTTCATAATTATAATGTATTCTGACCAGTAATTGATGACTGCTAATTGAAAAAGTTCACTGTAGAGTTTTCCTCTAAAGCTGAGAATCAGCAGAACTATGATGGTTTAGTGAACGTGGGAATTAACAAGCACTCAGCTCATCACAGGAGCCTAGGGGTAGTGGAAAGAAAAGCAAGAGTAGGTCATCATTGCCTCATTTCATAATGCAGAGGCTTCTTTAAACTCACTTGAAGCTCTGTGCATTTCATTAGTTTCTCTGCTCTGTTCTCTGCACAAATGCAGACAGGAGAAAAATAATATTCAACATCCCTCTGAGGACCATAGCTGAGTAAAAAAGGTGCTTGTGCTGCCACAAACTGGGGTCCACCTGGAACTCAAGCTTGCTAGTAATTCTGAGAGGTTCCCCTATCCCTGCCTGGCTTGGAGGTAAAGTGATGTCTTTGGGCTACCATTAAATTCAAACCCTGCAGAGAGTCCTCTTTTGCTCACTCAAGCTTATTTCAAAAAGAGCCTCACGCAGAGAGCCCAGATCAGTGGGTAAGACTGACGCTACATTCAGGCACGGAGTTTCTCCCTGCCCTGCTGTTATTCTATATGTCTTTTGTCCTGTCAAGGCTGAGAAACATTTCTTGGGAGATATCCTGTAAAATTCGTCAGAAAACAGGGGAGAGGCAAAAATTAAACACCAAAGTCACTAACTTAAAAGAAAGCAAATGTAATTAGGGGAAAAGAAATTTTCACCTTGTGTTTGTGTTAACAAAGGTATCATCCACTTGGAATAACCCAGATATCATTTTTGTTCCCCAACTACTGTTTACCTTTGCATGTCTCTCATCTGTAATACCACTAGGAATTACACGGCAGTGAGAAGAGGAAATGGGTCAGGCTCCCGCTTTCAAGTAGTTTAGTGAGCATTTATGTAGTACGATTATAGCAAAAGGGAAAGTAGGCAGCAGAGCAAAAGGGACTCACTCTTTGAGTGAGCAAGTCAAGTTTTTCATTACTTTGAAAATTGCATCAACCTGCAAGGTACACTTGTAATTTACTTATTGTGAATTCCACAACAGCTCTACGTAGTAGTCAAGTTCCTTCTTGCTGATGGGTCAACTCATGGATTCCTCCTTTTATTAGTGTCTATTGTATGTCTCAGCTTTTGCCTCACACAAAATGTGCTAAAACCTCATCTTTGTTCTTATTTGCTGAGACTTAGATTTAGGAATAACCTTAGGCTTAAAGGATAAGGATTTTGATATCTGGAAATGGCAGGCAGAAAAAGGAGTCACATTCTCATTCTTCTTAACCGTTCTCAAGTCCTGGGAAAAGCAGTCAGCTAGTGACCTGTGCATGCGTCCTGGGCATGGTGACAAATCTGCAATACCAAAGTGCCTTTCTGAAATTTGGTCTAGGACTTGCACTGAATACAATGTCCTCCTCTTTCAGGAAACTGGCAGGGGGACAGCCGTGCTCCTGTCCTGTGTTCTCTTGGGAGGCACGCATTATGCAGAGGTTCTCTTCTAAGTGTCACTCATTGAATGGCAATGCAGCTGGCCATGTTGTACTCCCTGGGGCCTCTAAGTCAAAGGAGGAGCCCAGTGGAGGGGGGAAAACAGACCTTTTTTTTTTTTTTTCTCTGTTCTGGTGACTTAAAACGCTGGCACCTTAAAACTTGAATGAATTTCCAGGAGCTTGTGCTGCATTAATATATAAGGGCTACCATAAACCCAAACGGAATCTTTTATCAGGGTGGCCTACTTAACTGTATACCCAAGGAATTGTCTCTGTGTTGGGGTTGGGACAAGAAAGTTGAGAGATGGATTTCAGTATGCTTACCTATTATCAAAAGCCCAGAGTATTAATCTATTTTCTATTACTCTTCGCTTGTTGGAGAAAAGATGCACCCATTTCTGTTCAAGAAGCAGGACATCTGCATTTTTAGGTAGCAAAAATCCTCTTGGGAGGATCAAAGCAGACGGTTTCTTTTTATGAGCCTTATAAAACTGTCCAGTAAATATTCTCTGCTCTCTCTTTATTTACTGTTATCTGGGCTTATATAAAGATACAAATAAACAGGTGAGTTTGCTGCAATATACAAACAACTTTTTGTTCTTGTTAACTGGGCTCAAAAGACAGCACATTTTAATTGACCTGAAGTTCTGAAGTTATTTCCACCACAACCAATAAAACTGAGACAATTAAAATCTTTTTTTTTTTTTTTTTTTTGAGATGGAGTTTCACTCTTGGTGCCCAGGCTAGAGTGCAATGGCATGATCTTGGCTCACTGCAACCTCCACCTCCCAGGTTCAAGCGATTTTCCTGCCTCAGCCTCCCAAGTACTTGGGACTCCCAAGTAGCGTGCATCACCACGCCCGGCTAATTTTATATTTTTAGTAGAGGTGGGGTTTCACCATGTTGGTCAGGCTGGTCTTGAACTCCTGACCTCAAGTGATCCACCTGCCTCGGCTCCCCAAAGTGCTGGGATTACAGGTGTGAGTCACTGCCCTCAGCCAGCATCTTCTTTCTTAAACTAGGGTCCTCCAAGTATGAGAAGTGCTCAAACACAGAAATTTTCTGTTGTGGCTTGTGGGTGACAGGTGATCATCCTATCTAAAGGCAGATGGTGGATTTTTTGTACTTCCTCTAAGGCAACAATACAGCTTTAGACTTCTTTGCTAGGAAGGGACATCCAGAAAAGTTGAAACAACAACATACCAAATCACATTGTAAGGTTCTCTTCACTGGGATGTACTATCCTAACTGGAGCTCACAGAAGAAACTCTTCATTTACTGACATTACAGAGGTAATACAGGCATAGATATTAAAGTGTGCTTAAATCAACCATCTTTTGCTAAGTTAAGACTAAAAAATAAAAAATAGAGGCTGAGGCAGGAGGATCGGTTGAGGCCAGGACAGGAGTTTGAGAACAGCCTAGGTAACACAGTGAGACCCTATCTCTACAAAAAAAAGAAAAAAATTAGCCGGGTGTAGTGGCAAATGCCTGTAGTCCCAGCTACTCAGGAGGCTGAGGTGGGAGGATTGCTTGAGACTAGGAGTTCGAGGTTACTGTGAGTTATGACTGTGCCACTGCCCTCCAGCCTGGGAGACACAGCAAGACTCTGCCTCTAAAAATAAATAAATAGGCTGGGTGCAGTGGCTCACACCTGTAATCTCAGCACTTTGCGAGGCCAAGGAGGGCAGATCACGAGGTCAGGAGTTTGAGACCAGCCTGACCAACATGGTGAAACCCCATCTCAACAAAAAATACAAAAATTAGCCGGGTGTGGTGGCAGGCGCCTGTAATCCCAGCTACTTGGGAGGCTGAGGCAGGAGAACCGCTTGAACCTGGGAGGTGAAGGCTGCAGTGAGCTGAGATCACACCACTGTACTCCAGCCTCGGTGACAGAGGGAGACTCTGTTCCAAAAAAATAATAAGTAAAATAAAATAAATAAATAAATAAAAGATGGGGGAAGGGTAAAGACAACCCACAAAATGGAAGAATACTTGCAAATCATATATGCGACAAGGAACTTATACTTACAACATATAAAGAACTCTCATAACTCAATTAAAAAACCAAATAACTCAATTAAAAATGGACAAAAATCTGAGTAGAGATCTCCAAGTAAATATACAAATGGCAAATAACCGCTTGAAAAAAAGTTTAACATCACTAACCTTCAGGGAAATCTGATTCAAAACCACAGTGTGATACCACTTCACGCTCACTAGGATGGCTTTAATCAAGAAGGCAGAAAATAACAAGTGTTGTCAAGGAAGTGGAGAAATTAGAACCCTCCCACACTACTGGTGGGAAAGTAAAGTAATGCAGCTTCTTTGGAAAACAGGCAGTTCCTCCAAAGGTTAAGAGTTACCATAAGACCCAGCAATTCTGCCTCAAGGTGTACATCCAAGAGAAATGAAAACTTGCACATAAAAACTTGCACCCTGGCTGGCGCGGTGGCTCACACCTGTAATCCCAGCACTTTGGGAGGCTGAAGTAGGCAGATCACTTGAGGTCAGGAGTATGAGACCAGTCTGACCAACATGGTGAAACCCCGTTTCTACTAAAATTACAAAAATTAGTCGGGCGTGGTGGCGGACATCTGTAATCCCAGCTACCCGGGAGGCTGAGGCAGGAGAATCACTTGAACCTGGGAGGTGGAGGCTGCAGTGAGCCGAGATCACTCTACTGCACTTCAGCCTGGGCAACGAAGCTAGACTCTGTCTCAAAAAACAAACGAACAAACAAACAAACAAAACCAAAACTAACAACAAAGAAAACTGGCACCCAAATGTTCACAACATTATTTACAACACCAAAAAGTAGAAACTACCCAAGTGTCTACCAACTAATGAACTAATAAATAAAATGTACACCCATACAATGGAATATTGTTTAGCCATTAAAAAGCAATGTAAGTATTGATAAATGCTACAACCAGGATGAACCTTGGAAAGATTCACTGAGCTCCTCTGAGTAATTTTAGGTATCACTTGTACTTTCACTCAGGTTAGCAAAAACCAGTGTTTTATTCAACACATTAATAGTGACTAGTTGAATTCCTTTTAAATTAAGATTAGACAATTTATTGAACATTACTGATTTAGCTTTCAAAAATACTCCTGGAGGCATACTTGACCAAGAACTTACAACAGACCAACATGAATCCCATCTCCAGATTCAAATCAGTACCTAAATATTCCTTTGAACCTTTATATCTATTAAAAATACACAAGTCACTTACAAAGGCCAAAACTGTCCTAATATATTATTAGTGGAGCTATATGTAAAGCACTTAGTGAGCCTTAAGGAACAGCAGCAGATTGATGAGATTATAACTGCATCCTACCTTTTACTGAATATGGTAATTACTTTTGGGACAGGCCTTAAGTGAAAAATTTCCCATAACAGTACTACTAAGTACTTGACTTACTTTACACAAAAACTGTCATCTTTCAAGAGTATAACCTCCTTTTCCACTTTAAATACTTCTGACACTTGCACTCATTTCATAAGAATTAGCCCCTAAGCCCTACATTAAGCATGCATCTGAACCTGAGTTAAAATTGAACATTACCGTATCTTCCATATTTAGGTGGACCATTAAGACAACATGACACGTAAGGCAGGAGAATCACTTGAACCTGGAAGGCGGAGATTGCAGTGAACTGAGATCACACCAATGCACTCTAGCCTGGGCAACAGAGTGAGACTGTCTCAAAAAAGAAAAAAAACAAAGACAATACGACATACCTAGATTCTAATTCAACACAGAAAATGCAAAACAAATAAATAAATAAAATAAACATAAAACCAAATTAGGTTTGTTTACTGTAGGATCATTTTACTACGGATAGGGCCGGGTGAGGGGAAGGAATCTAGACGTTGTCACCTCCAGTTCGTCAGTGCTAGGCTTCTAAGCACTTACAATGTCAAAAACAACATACTGACAAGATAATGTTAAAATTAATATATTTTAATCTGTCAATTGCCTGATACTATTCTAATGAGGAGCTAAACACAACAAAATCAGAAAAACCACCTCCTTAAAAGTTCAAACAGGTTGGGCATGGCAGCTCACTCCTGTAATCTCAACACTTTGGGAGGCCAAGGCGAGAGGACTGCTTGACCTGCCTGGGCAGCATAGTGAGACCCTGTTTCTACAAAAAAATTTTAAAAATTAGCCCAGCATGGTGGAACGTTCCTGTGGTCCCACTGCTTGGGAGGCTTAGGTGGGAGGATCACTTGAGCCCAGAGTTTGAGGCTGCAGGGAGCTAGGATCAAGCCTTGGAGACCCTGTATCCAAAAACAAACAAACAACCCCACTTCAAACATTAAACATTTTCTGCAAGGCAGTTTTCTACTCTATGTGTGAAACCTTTGTTACGACTCACTGAAAATATGCAAAACTCCAAGCTGAGCTTAGTTTTGCCTGTGCACAGAGACCTTTTTACTCTCATTCTTCGAAAACCTCATTTTGGATCTCGCTGCCAACACCAGAGAGAGGAAAGCTAGCCAACAATTCCAAATATAACACGCGGAGGCAAATGCTACAGAAATCTGTCTGACGGGAAGGGACCATGCTGAGGTCTGCCGAGGTAGATGCACTTCTCTACCAGACCATTTTGGTCCCTGTCTGTTTGGAGCAAAATGCCATGAGAAGGTAATCACAGGAAACCGGTCAGTTTTATCATCCTGATTACTGATGCCCCATGGTATTCACTCTGTCAATGACAACAATCCTACCGATCTCAAACAGAAAGATGGGTCAGCGGCAACTAAAGCTGTACTGGTTATTTTAATTTTTAACAGATTTTTTTGGGATCAGTCCAGAGACCTTTCAGAAAGCTCAACTCATGGCATGATAATGATGATGAAGTCAGACTCACCAAGGGACACTTAAAAACATATCTTTCCATGGCCGGGTGTGGTGGCTCACGCCTGTAATCCCAGCTCTTTGGGAGGCCGAGGCGGGTGGATCACGAGGTCAGGAGTTCGAGACCAGCCTGACCAACATGGTGAAACCCTGTCTCTACTAAAAATACAAAAAAATTAGCCAGGCCTGGTGGCGTGCGCCTGTAATCCCAGCTACTCAGGAGGCTGAGAAAGGAGAATCGCTTGAGCCCGGGAGGCGTTGCAGTGAGCTGAGATTGCACTACTGCACTCCAGCCTGGGCTACAGAGCAAGACTCCATCTCAAAAAAACAAAAACAAAAACACCACACACGCATCTCTTTCCAATTCTTTAGGGACAGGTTTAGTAACCCCTACTATCACTCTGAATAATTGATAAACCAGTTGAACTTGGATAAAATGATTACACTATCACTTAATCAAAAAGACATCAGTTCTTCAAGTTTAATTCTTTGGTGAGGTCATGGTACTGAGCACAAGACAATTCATTCCTTCACCCAGAGAATCATTACAGAAAACCCAGAAATAGGTTCCCAGTCTAATTGGGAAGAGATGATGTGCCTCATACAAAGCATTGGCTCCTGAGAAAAGACAGAACAATTAAAACAGCTTATTTGACTAGTCATTTCCTTACTATTTATCTTAGAAAGATCTCCTGTGGTTTATAGCTGTGTTACCAAGCCCAGGAGGTAAAGTTTGCCTAGAACCACTTCTGGAACACTTGTACTGGATTCCGTTCACAGTGAGGCAGACTGGCAAGGAATACTAGAGACTGAAAAAAGACTTATCCCACAGAGCTTTGGATGGAGAACCACAGCAGCACTGCAATTAAGATCTACAGCATTTGCAAAATTTAAATTTCACTTTTTCTTTAAATTTTGTAGAGATGGAGTCTTGCTATGTTGCCCAGATTGGTCTTGAACTCCTGGCCTCAGGCGATCCTCCCACCTTGGCCCCTTTAAGTGCTGGGATTACAGGCATGAGCCATCATACTCGGCTTCAACCTTACTCTTGTACTTACCGTATGTAAGGAAAATTATCATTATCATGCCTACCTAAATAATTCAGTCTTAGCCAGTTTAAAAGGGAAGCAAGAAGAAATATAACCTTACTCTCATATGATAAAAGTAAGCAGTAATAGGACAATTTTTTTTTTTCTTCCTGAGATGGGGTCTTACTCTGTCACCTAGGCTGGAGTGCAGTGGTGTGATCTCGGCTCACTGCAACCTCCGCTGCCTGGGTTCAAGTGATTCTCCTGCCTCAGCCTCCCGAGTAGCTGGAACTACAGGCTCGTGCCACCACACCCGGCTAATTTTGTATTTTTAGTAGAGACGGGGTTTCACTATGTTGGCCAGGCTGGTCTCGAACTCCTGACCTCGTGATCCACCCTCCTTGGCCTCCCAAAGTGCTGAGATTACAGGTGTGAGCCACAGCACCCAGCTGGGACAAATTCATGAAAACATATTCAAGAATAAAAATGTTCTGAGACATTAACTACTTGATCTAACTACTCTGATTGAGTTAATAAAATACTTCACTCTCCAGCCTGGCCAATGTGGTAAAACCCCGTCTCTACTAAAAATACAAAAATTAGCTGGGTGTGGTGGTGGGCACCTGTAATCCCAGCTACTTGGGAGGCTGAGGCAGAAGAATCCGTTGAACCTGGGAGATGGAGGTTGCAATGAGCCGAGACTGCACCACTGCACTCCAGCCTGGGTGACAAAGTGAAGACGCCTGTCTCAGAAAAAAAAAAAAAAAAAAAAAAAAAAACCAAAAAACTTCACTCTTGGTGGAAAGAGTGTGGCTTCAGACGCAGAAAAGTGGGATAAGCCTCACTAAATGAAATTCGTCTAGGGCATTCCTACTTAAAAGACTTCCTGCCTTTGCACCAATATCTACAATGCTTTGTGATTTAGATAATAACTCAGATAAGTCAATGGTACATTCAGTATTGACATCTTCAAAGGGAGAATTGGAGATGTGAAACAAGCACTACTTCATTTACTACTATTCACAAATCTCTGATTACCAGTTCCTATTCAATGCCTCAAGAAAAAAAAAATTCAATGAAATGCACAGTCTAGGCAAGTCTGAATCTCACGAACAGCTAGAGTCCCTCCTTCTCTCTCCTTTCATCTAAAGTGGAAACTGTTAATTGTTACAACTTGACAAGACTTTAGACTCATCTAATTAAAAAATTCAGAGGTTAGATTTTAGAGTTTAAAAGCCCAATCTCAGCCAAAACAGACAGCACACTTTTCCCATACCTGAGGTTTCTAATAAACAATTTCAGCTTTATCAAATAAGTGAGCTTATCAAATTCTCACTCAACATGCATGTCAACAATCATGGTTAACACCAATTTCATCCTAGGAGTAGGACGTAAGCCCACATTTTAAATCAAGAAGTCTACAACTCAGTCCTGGTATACATACCAAACACACACACTAAAAAAATGTAAGCAACTGGGAATAACTGGTAAGCAACACAACGTATATTCAGGCACAAATTTCTCCTAAGAACAGCAAAGGAAATGTGACCAGAAATATCTTCTCCAGGTGGATTACACCTTATAGGAAGTAAAGGCTAAAAACCACAGACCCTCAGTCACTTCATAATAAAAATTTTAAAGCCAGCAGCAAAACTTCCTCTATGATAATCATTTTTGTCCCAGCAATTTTACAAGCTGGGATGGGGTGCCCTCCTGGGCAAAAGTATCTTGGGAATGGTAATGGGAGCTTCCTACATAACTTCTGACCACAGACTTAATTTGCTCAGTATCAGTCATCTGTCTAATAAGTGTTCCCAAACCTACAATTAGTACAAATATACAGTAGACACTACTCCACAAACCGAGAGATGGAACGTGAATGGAACTGTTGAGAGACCTTCGGTGAAATTTCACTTAAAACAAAATAAAACAAAAACAGAGGGCTAAAAAAGGCAACATCAAAAAACTGGTGGGAACACAGAAACAGCCCCCTCTTCCTCTCTCCAACCCCTGCCTCAGTCAACTGTTGCAGAACAACAGAACGAGACCCAGTAGAACAAGACGAAATCTGGGTTTGCTGCCGCAGATGTGGGATTTCTGTGGAGGGCAGAGGTGATTTCGGCCGGCAGAAGATGGAGTTTAAACTCTTCTTTGCCGGATTGTTCTGGGCTGAGCCGCTGAGGAGGATCACGCAGCGGGCGATCAACCCAGGTCCCTCCCTCTCGATTCGGTCTCTCCCCTCCCCTCACGTCCAGTAAGGGGGAAAAAAGCGTACGGCTTTCCAGCTCAGTTCCTTAAAAATGCCTTTCCAGTGCCACCGCACACAATCCTCCCCTGGCAGCAAAGAATTTTGCAGCGAAGGGCTCGCCGATCCAGAGCGGAGAAATGAAATCGGCGCCCAAGGGCAATTTTAATTGTCTAACCCGGCCCGATTTCCTAAGAGGCAGCGGCGCCGGGAGGGAGGAGGGAAGAGGGAGGAAGGAGGCAGGCAGCTCTGAGAGGCAACAGGGGGCAAGCGGAGGCAGAGAAAGGGGACCAAAGCGGCGAGATCCCAGCCTGGGCCCCCGAGGAGCTTCTGCAGAAAGGACTCTGGGGCTGTCCCCACCGTTCCCCGAGAGACGTTTGCAAATCATATATGCAGCCAAAATGGCGCTGAGAATAAAAATATAATTTAAAGGCAGGTCGCCATATTGTAAACAGAGAGGCAAAGAAGAGGCGGACTCGAGAGACACCCTCCATGATTTCTTCTACAGCCACAAGCGCCCGGTTGCCGGGGTCTGGACCAAGGCGACTCAGGTGGCCGAGGGCTCCACGCACCCACCCCGAGGAGAGCCCGGCCGGGCAGGAGCCCCGAGGGCAGCGGGCGCGCGGGCAGACAAGCGGCACTGGGCCTGGAGCTCCTCCCCTTCCTCCCCCGCCACTGCCGGCTGTCCCCGGCCGGCACTGTCCCGGCTCCCCAGCGACTTCTAATCTCATATCGGGTTCTCTTCACTCCTCCCAACCCCCACCTCGGGGTCCGGACCCACCGCTGCTCCTCCCCCCTAAACTGCCAGAACCCGGCGGACACCTGGGGGCGGGGAGGTGCTCGCCCTGGCAGCTGCAGAAAGTCAACTAGCGGCTGCAAGCGCCCGTTATTTCGGCAGGCAGGGGCAGGCCGGGTGAAGGAATGCGCAGAGAAGGGTCCGCCAAGAAGCTCCAAAAGGGTCCCCAGACCTTACCAGCACTGGAGGTGGAAGGCAGCCGGGCAGTGGTCGCAGCACAGGAGATCTCCACCTTCCTTGCAGCTATCGCAGCTGTCGTGGTTGGTGGCCCTGCCGCTTCTCCGGGGCTCCTTCTCAGGCTTCCGACTCCGCTTTTCTGCCTCGTCCGTCTTGGGGGGAGCCAGAAGAGCTTGGATTTGCTGCACGCACATACAAACGGCGTGTGTGCACACTCGGAGCTCCCGGGCGGTCCGTCGCCCCCCCGGCGCGGCTTCTCCGTCACCCACCCCTCTCCCCCCTTTTGTCCTTCTTCCTCCCATCCAGGCTGCTCCCAGAATCTCTCAGCCCCCGGAACCAGGGGGAGCCCACCCTAACCGCGTTCCTGCAGCACAACAACGAGAACAGCTTCTTCCAAATGGGGAGGTTCAAGGGTAGGGGGATGGGAAGAGGGTGCGCGGTTCCCTTCTTGCCACTTCCTTGTATGGACAGTGGGGGACTCCAAAGACCGGCTCGGGAGAGGCCCGAAGCCCGGTACCCGGACGTGCTGGGGGAAACACAAAGGGGCCAACAAGAAGGGGGTGGGGAGGCCTGCCGGTGCAACGAGATGGAGTGGGCTGGCGCCTTGGGAGAGCGAATCGAGGGCGGCGGGTAGGTGAAACTGCTGCAAACGTCCTCGGAGGCTGAGCTCAGCCCCCTAAATTGCAAAGAGGGGAGGGAGAGGCTAGGTGAGGAAGAATCCCCCTCCCTTGGCCCTCTAGGCGCTTCGAGTTTAGGACCGGCTTTGTGGGGCGGAGGGCGGAGGTTCCCTCCCGGCGCTGGGGGAAGGAGATGAGGAGGGCCACTCTTACCTCCATCAGCCCCCCTGATGTGTCCAAGTCGTACACGATCGTCTTGGTCTCCATTTTCTCCCACATTCATCCACCTCCCGGGCTGGGTGCTCTCTGCTCCGGCCCCCCCAACCCCGGGGGGAGGGGGGAGGTGAGGGGAGGGGGCGCTCCTGACCCCGGCCCCGCTTTTTTCCCAGCGCGGGTCCCGACTTCCTCGCCCTGGCTCCCCCCCACCCCCCGGCCCCCAGTCCCCGGGACGACAGCGTCCTCCCGACGGGCCGCGAGGGGGGAGCGGCCCCTCAGTCCCGGCCGGGCTGCTGGCTGCACAGTGGGTCCCGGCTCCGGGGGTCAGGCCTCGGCGGGGCCTAGTCCCACAGGCTAAAGCCGGCACTGGCGACCGCCGGTCCGGCCGGGAAGGCTGGCGGGCGCTGCCATCCCGGGGCTGGGGGTATCGGAGGGGGGGGTGAGAGGTTAGGTGAGGTTGTGGTACGTGAGGTGACTGGGGGGAGGGTGATGGGGGGTGGTCCCCGGGCTCCGCCTCTCGCCGCCGCCGCCGTCTGCGTCCCGGCTGCCGCGCACTTGGCGCAAACTTACCGCGAGCGCCCGCAAAGCCACCCGCGCAGGCGCCCCGGGATCGGCGCTCGCCGCGCGCAACCGCAGTGACAGCCGGCGGCCTGGCTCCCGCGCAGCCGCAGTGAGGGAGTACCCCCCAGCGCGCAGCCGCGCTGGCATTCGTCTGGAGGACCGAAGCCCCACCTTTCTGCCCTGCGCCAGCGCACTGAGACAAAAGGGCGGGACCTGAGGTCTCGCGCAGGCGCTTGAGAAAGCTTGTAGGGGTCAAGGCGCAGCCGCAGGAAGCTAGGGACTTTTCATCCATTGGTGTTTGTGTGCAAACTAAGAAGACTCTGTTCTGCGCAGGCGTGTTGGTGGTGCTCCCCTCCCACTCCATAACACAGACGCCTCCCGCGCAGGCGTATTGCCTTCCGCAGGCCCTCACAAGAAAGCTGCTCCTTTCGCCATTTTGGTAATGGGATATGGGCTATCATGCCCTTGGAGTCCTCAGGCATGAACACAAACGAGCAAGGTGTGGTGTTGGATGGAGCTGGTCGCCTGTCGGTGACAGCAGTATTCCTAGGGATGTTGTACTGGACCGTTTGGTTCTAGCATCAGGTGTGGCTGGACCAGGCCACCATATTGGTAAAGAGAAAAGCCATTTGAGACAGAAAATGACGCTTTTGGAGGCGTGTTGTATGACTGTGGTTCCTAATTCTCTCCCGCTCCTGACAGTTAATTTTATCAGTTAATTGTATCCTGAGCATCCCTGCCTTGCGTGGTGGTGGCACTGGAGAGTTCCGCCTGCCCGTTACCACCCTCTCTTCACCACTGTCCCTGAGATCTGCTCTTCAAGAGGAAGCCTAAAGTGGAGAGTTTGTAATCCTGACAACGCCCAGCTACCTGCATACCCCGGACTCCAACTCCCAGTTTGCAATGCCAAAGGGTCTAAAGGGCGAACGGGGGCGCATTGCATCCTGGGAGCAACAATCGCGATAGGTCTGATGGATTGTGGGAGCTGTAGTTCCATGTGCGTGCGATGCACTCTATGGTAGGATAGACCGGGGGAAAGAGTCATTTGCCGGCCAGGAAGGGATACTTTTGAGAGCGTTAGTGCTGCATGCCGGGATTTGTAGTCTGAGGGCCCGCCTCGCATTCTGGGCGGGGATTCATGCTCCTTTTCAGGGCGCCCGCTCCTCCCCTTGGTATCGCCGTCAGAGATGGGCGGTTGGTTATTGCTGCCTGATGGTGGATGAAGCAGTGTAGAAGAGAACTGTATCGTTGTTCTTGACACTAGGGGTTTAGTTGGAATTGTCGCTTCGTAGCTGTGCTCGGCCCACTTTTAATGTTAAGGGACACTTAGCATTCTCAGAGTCGTAAAACTAGAAAGGGTTTAGAGACCATCTGATTTAATCCCCTCGTTTCCAGATGCACAGGGAGGCGCAGTGATTTGCCTAGGTCACATAGTGCATTTATGGCAGACCTAAGAATTAGATTTCTTGATTTTCAAGCCAGACACTGTCCATTACACCATGTCGACTGTGTCTAAGGAATTACTATGCTTGCTTTGGGGACAGTAAGGAGGATGAGTTAGATAGAGTGCGGATGTCAGTGTATGGAGTCTTAGGTTTCTGTTTTCCTGACTTTTCGCTTTTCTGATGACCCTCTTGGTGCCTGGAAAGAATGATAAGGTCATGAATGGTGGGGTGGAGAATGTCATCTGAATTGGCTGCTTTCTGCTTTCTACCATCCTGAGCCAACAATAAACTTCAGGAGCTGTGGACCAGAGATGTGGCCCTCAGAGAGGGGAGGGCTGAGCTAGATTGTTTGTATGAAAGAGGCAAGATTTTCTATCTCCTATGGCTATGTTTTATGTCACAGGCTCTCAGAGCTTAGAACCTCATGTGCCCTCTCTCTTTGGCTTGTTTTCCTACTGCTCAGGGCCCAGCTGTGCTGCTGTGTCAACCTGAAGGCATTATGGAACAGGTAAGTAAGCCATTGGCGTCCATCCACTGGACAAGGCTTTGCTTTGATCAACACCATCAGTTGCAGCTGATAATAGGAACTATGGGCTAATGAGGGAAATAAGACTTGGCTCTGTTGACAGGAGCCAGGGAAACTTCACACATCTTCCTCTTGGAACTTGGAGGATGAGGTTAGGCCAGTGGGGCCAAGGAATGCTGCCACCTTGGAGAGCTCCCGCCCTGACAGTTGAGGGGGGATTGAGGGGCGAGCAGGTGGGATACAGACGCCTTTGGAAGTGACCTCTCGTGGCTAATCTAGGCACTGCACTCTGCATGGACAAGAGCTTCTCCATCCTTCAAGGTGGCTTGTGCTGGAGCCAGGGGTAGGCAGCATGAGTGGTCAAGACCTCCCTTTTGGAAGACTGTAGAAGCAGAAGGTGCTGTTGCTGCTATTATTTCTTTCATGGATTTTTCTCTACTGGTTTCTGAGCTCCCATAATTTCCTGTTGCCTGCCTCTTGCTGTTACTCTTGGAGAGCAGCAATGCAGGGCACACCTCTCAGCATGGAATGTGCATATTGGGGGCCAACGCTGGGCACTTTCCATCTTGGTAGGTGCTGGGGCCCATAGGGAAGGGGCAAACTTAAGCAGATCCTCCCAGCCACCTTTTTCCAGAGCCACGGTTAGGGCCTTTGCCTAACTTAGGATCCAAGCCCCTAAGCTGCATTACCACTGCTCCTGACAATCTAAGGGTTTTCTAAGACCAAGCCAGATTAGGGCTTCATGTTCCGGGGATCAGTCTCTGTTTCCTATTCTAATTTCCCAAGCCTTCCTTACTTAGAAATAAGGGGAAGGAGAGATGCATCAGACTTCCTGAGCCTAGTTAGCATTGAGAAGGGCATCAGTGGCATTGAGAAGGGATTTGGGAGTGTGCCAGCCTGTAGTTCTGGACCTGGCAAAGAGGAGGAAATAAGGCATTGGGTGGATGTGCAGTGGTGTTCCTGGGCTCCCACATCCCTGCAACACCAGCCACTGGGGCCTCTGATTTCGCCTGCTCTCTGTTGCACTGTCCCTTTTGGGACAGGGGACCCTGTTCAACTGCACGTAATAATTTCTTTTAAAATAAAATCTGAGCACTTTGGGTGGCTGAGGTGGGAGGATCACTTGAGCCCAGGAGTTGGAGACCAGCCTGGGCAACATAGTAAAACCCCGTCTCTACAATAATTTTTTTAAAAATTAGTCATGTGTGGTGGCCTGCGCCTGTAGTCTTAACTATTCAGGAGGCTGAGGTGGATCACTTGAGCCTTGGAGGTCGAGGCTGCAGAGAACCGTGATCCAGCCGCTGCACTCCACCCTGGATGACAGAATGAGACCCTATCTCAAAAACAGTAGTAATAAAATAAAATCTGAAGATGATTGATTGGTGGGTCTAGAATGCCTTCTGGTCCTGAAGTCCATATCCCATTTATGTCCCACCTCCTGTCCCTCCAAGAAAGCATCATTCACCTGGCCATTGCTTGTTTTTTTTTTTTTTCAAAAACACCATTTTAATAAGGAAACAACAGAAATAAAAGATTGTTCTCTGGCTGGAGCCCAGACCCCATATAATACATCACATGTACAAAGTGGCTTTCAGCCAGCTCCTGGGCGTCTCCCTGGGGCTCTCCTACCACCTGTTCCATGCCAAATTCCTGGGTCCTTGGACCTCTGCTCCTCTCCAGAATATGCCCACCCCCTCCCCTTACCCATAACACAGTGGCCAAGAGGAGAGCCTGACAAGTGGCTGGAATTGGAGGAGGGACTATTAGGGTGAAGATGTTTGTAACAGCCAAATAAACATCGGAGGAAAGTCTCCCTCTCCTCAGGGTATAGGGTGGTCAGTGGAAAATGGCATGTCCTGCTTTGGTGTGAAGCATGAGTGCCCAGGGAAGCCCAACCTGAGGTGGGGGTAGGGTCCCCTGAACCCCTTAGGATCTCCTAGAATTACTGCCTCCACAGGGACAGGGCAGGAGGCAGAACTGTCTGGAACTTTAGAGAACTAGAGACCTCCCAAGAGGCTGATGTTGGCAGGCCAGGACTACCCAGAGGTCACCATTGAGAGGAGTTTTGGCCATTGGTGATGGCGCTGTGAGGAGTACCCTGGTGCAGTTCCCACCATGGTCAAGTTGATCCTGCTGCAGGTTGCCATGCCAGGGCGGGATGGTGGTCATATGGAGAAAGGTACTCCTGCTCTGCTCGTGTGTTCCAGGCTGATCCAGGGCATGAGGAGGCTCAGGATGCTGGCTGTTGATGCTTGTGCTCCAGCTGTGTTCTGCCCACAGGTAGATGCCCCCTGACATGGGCCCAATGAAGGGCCCCAAGTGGGCAATGACACCAAGAAAATAGGCCATGGTGGGCATCACAGGCGGGGAAGGGCACAACTTCTTGAGGGATTGGTGGCGTCTCCTCCTAGGTGGTATGTACAGGATGTGGAGGGACAGCAGGAAGCAAGGAGCCTTGCTGCTGGACTGTGGTGCAGGTCTGAGTTGACTTCCCTAGGCTGCCCCCACCTAGATGGAGACTTCATATTCTCTCGTCTCCTGCAAAGGAAAGAGACTGCTGGGAGTTGGAAACTTGTATTAGGTTTGCCAGGCCATAATTCACCTTCCCCAGGAAAAGGGAAAAAGTGAGAGGGCTTGGCAGGACCCTCAGGGTTATCTGCCCAAAGAAGCAAAGAACTGGGTCTTGGATAGGGTGGCAAGGCTGGCATGGTTACTTACTCCAGTCTCGTAAGTTGGATTGTCAAACGCTGACTCTATGGTAATGCGGTTGTAGGGGCGGGGGCGTGTGCGGGGCAGCTGCAGGGAGCTTTTTCCCTGGAGCCTGTGGGGCAGAGAAGCCTGCAAGTCAGGAGCACTGGGTAGGAGTGAGGTATGCAGGTATGCAGAGCAGAAAGAGAAGCCAGACTCACCTGGAGAAGTAGAAGTATACACCTCCTACCAACAACACCATCGCCACCAGTGGCAAGAAGATGGCAGCTGCAATGTGGGCAGCATCCAGGGTGCTGGAGGCAGCAGGTGCCTTGGCAACTGAAGATACAGAGGGTGGGACTGGAGCAGAGGTCTCTGTCACCTGGAGCCCATATTCTGTCACCTCTGCCAAAGGGCATCTGGCTACCAGCTCCCTCTAGCTGGCTGGGTGCAGGAAAGGAGCTTTTTATCCTGCTAGGCCCAAACCTCTCTCTTTCTCTGCCCTCCCTCCTTGGGAAGCCCATGACCTGGGAGCTGTGAGAACCAGGGCCAGGGAGACCATTTCTCTGGCCCTCAAGGGTGGAGACTCACCATCCAGGCTGCGACTGTTGTAGAACCCATCCAGAGAGGCTGGAACAAAAGGGGAGGGCCAAGGGCAGTGGGTGAGCCCAATGGGCCAAACCACTAAGGCAGGGAGAGGAGGTAGTGGGATGATCATGGGAAGGATTTGTCCAAGGAGAGGCCACTCCAACATTTGTCTTGGTGATGCCAGGTCAGAAGGATCTGGCAGAGACTGGGGAGACCAAGGGTAACATGAAGGTGGCATGGGCAGGTGGTTCTGGTTCTCAACATTGGACATCTTTGCCAGAGCAGCTCTATAGGCCAGGGAGGGTTTTGAGGGGTGACAGGGCACTCACCAGCCCTACAGATGGGTGGGGGGTCACTCCAATGCGAGGGGTGCCCAGGCACACACTTGATGCTGGCCTGGCCCTTCAGCACATAGCCAGGGGCACACGAGAAGTGGATGGTGGCCCCTGCTGGGTGTAGCCGCTTCTCAGGACTTCGGGCACCATTCTCAGGGGCACTGAGACCATGGCATGGCTTGAGCTGTTCCACTGCAAAGCAGGCAGAGCGCAGTGAGGGTGTCATGCCCTTGGCCTCCAGGGCAGCATCTTTTATCTCCAGCTAGAGGTTTTCCCTCCTACTCAATTGACACTTACAGAGACATTTAGGGGCCCGGTCACTCCACTTGGGGCTGCCAGCCTGGCGATCATGACAGGTGAGGATGGAGCTGCCCGTCAGCACAAAACCCTGGTCACAGATATATTGCACAGTGGCCCCCACGGGAAACTTGGGGCTGGATATGAGGCGTCGGCTGTGCTCCACATCTCCAGGATCATGGCAGGAAGTCACTATGGGTAGGGGATGATGGAGAGAAGTAGCCCAAGGAGAACTAAGCAGAGGCCAGTCCACCCTGGCTTTGTTCCAGGCCAGCTAACTTCTTCATGTCATATGGGTCTACCCACTATGTATCTGTCCCTACCATTATGCTGGTGTGTCCCCCCATTTGTCCCCTTCCCATCTATTAGGTTCGATAAACACTGATTGGCCATCTACCAGGAATGAAATACTTAGAGTACGTGGCTGATAACCCCACGAAAAGGTATCATCCCCATTTCACAGATGAGGAAACTGAGGCTATAAGAGGTGAAGGAACTTTGAGGATACTAGCTAATAACAGCTACAGTCTGGTTCGGAATCCAGGAGAGAGGTTTGGAGGTTGTGTTGGGAAGGGGAGCATGGGGAACAGGTATACTCACCCCTCTGGCATGAGGGCAGGTCCTCACTCCAAGTTAGGTCCCATTGGCACATGAGGACACTGGATCCGACCACCTGGTAGCCAGGGTAGCACTGGTAAGTGACCACGGTGCCATGCACTAGCTCAGGCTGCGATGGGCTCTTCCAGCCATTGGGGATCTCAGGCAACTCCGGACATGTGTCATTGCGGGGCACCTCTGGGGGCACAGAGGCACAAGATGCAGGCCCTCAGCCAGCACCAAAGTGACTGTCCCCCTCACCTTGAGGGCACTCTGGCTCCTGCTAGTTTGTCTTGGACCTAGACTGTCCTGGGCGGCCTCAGGGATCCATTCCTCCCTGCTCAAGGGCCCCTCCTTGACTGCCTCTGACATTGCTCTGTCTCCTAGATTCCAGGGTTACCATTTAAGCTTTGGCCTTACTTCCAAAAGCACCTTGACCAGTTCCTTAGGCCTGAGAGATGGGGCCAGGTAGGGTGAGGGAAACTGTCACTTCTATGAAAGATTGTCAGAAAGATAGAAGCCAGCACCTTTCCTTAGTTCCCCCATTTTTGCTTGAAAGTTGTTCTGGCCAGCTGCAGTGGCTCAGAGCTGTAATCCCAGCACTTTGGGAGGCTGAGGTGGGCAGATCACTTGAAGCCAGGAGTTCGAGACCAGCCAGGCCAACATGGCAAAACCCTGTCTCCACTAAAAATACAAAAATTAGCCAGGCGTGGTGGCGTGTGCCTGTAATTCTAGCTACTCAGGAGGATGAGGCACGAGGATCGCTTGAGCCCAGGGGGTGGAGGTTGCAATGAGCAGAGCTCGCACCATGGTCTGGGTGACAGAGAGAAACTGTCTCAGAAAAAAAAAAAAACAAAAGGAAGAAAAAGAAAGTTGTTCTGCTGCCTACCCAAACCCCTCTTGCCACTATAGAATTCTGGCCCCCCCTCAGGGCAGATGGAGAACAGGACTAGCTTCCTCCAGGTGATCCCTGGTGCTTTTCCAGCTTCCTTTTGTCTGAGACAGCATTCAGGCACCTCACTGCCCTGGCCTCTTTGACTTGCCATGGCTTGCTGTCTGCACTCTGAGTGGGGTAGGGACAAGCTCACCAAAGAAGTGGATGACGAAGCCCTGCTGGTAGCCCAGCACTGAGGTCCCGGGGTCCGACTGGAACTGAATGGTGACATCAGCCATGGAGGTAAAGAGCTTGAAGTGGCTATGAGGCCCTGAGTACTGGCCCAGCACCCGGGCCGTCAGGTCATCCCCATCATAGAAGGTAAGCACATCACCAGGGCCTATGCGCAGCCTGTGAAGGAGGAGCGTCAGGGCAGAGCCGGCCTGGGGGCCCGAGGATGGGCTGAACAAGGAATATCCCCAGACCTCAGGAGTTGGCTCGGCCTGACCCGGTAGGCACTCACACTCGGACGTCCAGCATGATGCGCTTGTCCTCTTCCACATGCACACCCCAGATGCAATCCTGCCCACGACCATAGGGCTCGGGCCAGTTGGGAGAGAGCACCACGCCAGCCGAGTCTGTGGTCTCCCCGCTGCACACGGCTGGAAGGCAGGGGAGGCCCAGAAGGGTCTTTTCCAGCTTACCATGGTGTTGCTTACCATCTGCCCGCAGGAGTGCCCACCAATTGCTGGGACCCCCCACCTCCTCCTTGGAGGAAGCCTGAACCATGCATATCACAGGGCCCCTGTGGTCCCGGGCTCTGCTGCTATTCCCCTGGTATGACCCTGCTTTTTGCCTGGCGGGCCCATCCACTGGTGTCTACTGACCTCGGCAGGCTGGCTCTGTCTCATTCCACTGGGGGTCATGGGGGTCAACACACTCGATGATGATGGAGCCCTGCTCCAGGGTGTAGCCAGGGTCGCAGCTGAACTCCACAGTGGTACCCACAGGGTAGGTGGGTGCGCTGCTGCTGAAGTTACCGTATTTGACAAAGGGCTCATAGCAATGGCCCTGCTGGAAGGCTGTAAACCACAGGGCCCAGCCCAGCTCAGCCTTGACTGGTATTAAACACAGTGGGCAAGCATCCCCCTACTTCCCTCCCCAGAGCCTTTCTTTTCCTGGGTACGAATGACAAATATATGTCCCGGGGTTGGAGCAGGAAGGTGATGGAGGAGGGACAGCCAAGAGCATCCATCCCTGTTATGCTCAGGAGGCCATCTTGATCACCATCCTCTTCCCAGTGCCTGGTTTTGTGCTTAGTACACAGAAGGTACTCCATACATGTTTTTTGAATGAATTAATCAATGCATGCATGCATAAATGGTTCTAGAATGTCTCTTACAGCAATTCTTTCTTAAGGGTTGAGGCCTTTTTTGCTTTCCAAAATCTGGAGAATTTATTCCCTTGGACCATAGGGCCTGGGTCCAGGCAGAGGTTTCCTGAAAAGCTGGGGTAGGGATCCCCGACCCAAAGAGAGGGGCAGGGAAACGGGGCCTAAGTACTGAGTGAGCAGGGGCTGACTTGGAAGGAGTAACAGCATGGAGGCAGAGAGGGGTAGGGTGTGGGAGAAAGACCCTAGGCCTGAGCCCATCCCCCTGGACCCCCCACCCCCAGTGAGGCCCCAGCAGGCTCACCCTCATAGCGCAGGGCCATGCCTGCAGCCGCCCCGCTGCTGTCAGTACTGAGCTCGACAAAGAAGTGTTTGCCAGAGCTGAGCAGGCCCTCAATGGGCAGGTATTCCACCTCATAGGAATCATACACCGGTGGGGCCTCCACGTTGTCCCCATTGCGAATGATGAGCCTGAACCAGGAGAGTGGCAGCTATGTAGGCTGGTGGCTGACCCAGACGGGGTGTGACCCCAGGCTTGGGTAGTGTCTCTCCAGCAGGGTATTACCAGGCCAGGCACTCCCATTCCACTAGGACAGCCCCTCACCTGTCATCATCCTCTGCCAGGGAAACCTTCTCAAAGTGCAGGTGTAGCCGCTGGCCCTCAGGAGCCTCAAGCAGCCAGTGACAGGTGAGGTTGTTGCTGTAGTTGCCCGGGAAGCCTGGAGAGACGATGCGGCCAGTGGTGGCGTTGCGGATCACTCCGCCACAGGCAGCTGTAAGACCAGGACAGGACGTACGCTAGGCCCCTGCCTGAACCCAGGCAGCCTAACATGCCTTCCTCCCTATCCCAGCTCTGTATCCTCTGCTTGGAGAAGCGAGGACCTTGCCTCCCTGCCATCTTGGCCCTCATGGTCCTGAAGGTCAACCTTTTAGCCCTGTGAACCTGCATCTCCAGGCAGCCTGAGCTCCAGAATCCTGCTGCCTAACCTTTCACACGCCTGGGACTGACCAGGGCAACTCTCTTGACTGTGGGTAGATGTATCACTGCCTGGTTGTGTGCCCAGGTAAGTCACTTTCCCTCTCTGCTGACTTCTCTAGAAGGCTGATTCTCCCTAGGTGGACTTTATTAAAGCCCTTACTGTGGGCTTCAACCTTCTTGGATACATCTGCTACTTCTACCTCATGCCACTTTCCTAAAATCAGTTGTTTGGGTATGTCCCTTAACTAGGACCCCCTGGAGCAGCAACCAGGTCTTTTCAGGCCAGGCACAGTGTTGGTGTTCAGTGTTGGTTGAGTAAAATGAGTGAATGAATGTAAAAAGGGGTTAGCACTAGATCCGGGCGGGAAACACCTGATGTGCATGCCATCGACCCGGCCTCACTACCACTGCCGTTCCTGGGCTGACTGACCTTTCTAGTGCTGACCCCACTGGCTTGGGGCTGTCCTCTCTTTCTAAGGAGAGACTGAACAGCTTGCCTATGGCTATCTGTGAGGATTGCTGGGTTACTTGGCCACAAACTCCTGGCGGTTATGTGAGGCCAGAGAGGGGGCCTCAGGCAAGAGGAGTATGGCTGGTTCCAGGCAGTGCTTTCCTCTCCCGGACACATAGCTCTGACCTACCCGACTCTCAGAGACCAGGCTGCCATGACCAATACACAGGACCTTTGTCTCCAAATGCTCAAGGCAGCAGAATATTTTAACCTAGTAAAGCTCCTAGGGGACTGGGGCAAGTTTCTTCTCTGCAGAAAGGACAGATCTGCCTTGGCTTGGTCTCAGAATGGAACTGCCCTTCAAATCTGATCATGCCCCATGCTTTGCTTAAAATTGCTTAGTGGCTCCCCATTACCCTCAGGATAGAGTTAAAGATGAAAATGGTGTTCAAGCCCTTTATGAATCCAACTCTCTCTAGACTCAGCTTCAGTCCCCTCTCCCTGCATACCCGCTGCTTCAGGCACATTTCACTGTGTGCTCACTATCTTGTGCTATTTCATGCCTGCACACCTCTGCATATGCTGTTCCAGGAATCTACCCCACTTTCCCAAACTAATATTTCTGAAATCCTTCCATGCTGTCTCCTTGGGAAGCCTTGCTTGCCTCCTCTCTCATCTTGGAGTAGCTCTCTGTCCCTCGGGCTCCTCCACCACTCTGCCTTTACTCCTATTGTAGCATCCTCTGCACTGAGCTGCTTGCCAACCTCCCTGCTAGATCCTCGAGGGCTGAGAATGCGTCTGTGTTATTTAACTCTGGTTGTGCCTGGCACCCAGGAAGAATTTATAGAATGAAATAAGATTCATGGCTGGTTATGGTGGTTCAAGTCTGTAATCCCAGCACTTTGGGAGGTCGAGGCAGGTGGATCACCTGAGGTCAAGAGTTCGAGATCAGACTGGCCAACACGGTGAAACCCCATCTCTACTAAAAATACAAAAAAATTAGCTGGGTGTGGTGGCATGCACCTGTAACCCCAGCTACTGGAGGGTGAGGCAGGAGAATTGCTTGAACCTGGGAGAAGGAGGTTGCAGTGAGTGGAGATCGTGCCACTGCACTCCAGCCTGGGTGACAGAGGGAGACTCCATCTCAAAAAAAAAAAAAAAAAAAAAAAAGATTCAAAAGCCTAAGCCCATACCCACTAAAAAAAAAAAAGCCCAGCCGGGCGCGGTGTCTCACGCCTGTAATCCCAGCACTTTGGGAGGCCAAGGCGGGTGGATCACGAGGTCAGGAGATCAAGACCATCTTGGCTAACATGGTGAAACCCCGTCTCTACTAAAAATACAAAAAAATTAGCTGGGAGTGGTGGCGGGCGCCTGTAGTCCCAGCTACTCGGGAGGCTGAGGCAGGAGAATGGCGTGAACCCGGGAGGCAGAGCTTGCAGTGAGCAGAGATAGCGCCACTGCAGTCTGGCCTGGGTGAAAGAGCGAGACTCTGTCTCAAAAAAGAAAAGAAAAGAAAAAAAAGCCCAAGTTGCCTTTCATACTGCAAACCAAACACTGCATCTTCCTTTCTCCAACAAGCCCCTTTTCATTGGCAGCAATCCCAGACCTGATCACTCAGGACCAGAACTGGGAGTCCTCTTTCCCTTTTCCCAGTTCCCATCAGTTTCTGGAACTTCCCTCTGCTTCATTCCCCAAATCACAATCTAAGTTCAAACTGTCTTGCCTGGCTGGCCTCCCAGTCATCTCCTGAGGAATTCTAAGCCCCTCCCTTCTCATAAGCTTCAACAGCTCCTCAGCCTGTATCTTGCCCTGACACTCAAGGCCCTTCCATTGCCACATGTCTCAGGCTTCAGCCAAACCTGTCTGTCTTGTGTCCCTAAACACTCTCACCTTCCTGCCTCTATGTCCCTGCCCACGTTGTTCTCTCCATTTAAATGTCAAACCGGCAGTGCCTCCTCCCCTAGGAAGCCTCCTAAATGTCCAGCTAAGAATGATTGCGCCCTCGCCTCCCAGGTCACTTTATGTCTTTTCATTGGTGCTTTTTACTTCTTGCCCTGGAAATTGGTGACCTCTGTGCTTTCTCCTTTCCCCTTTCCTGGAAATGTGGGTTCTTTGAGGGCAGAGTCCCTGTTTAATTCAGCTGTTTATACCTGTGGTGCCTTCATCTGGCAGATGCTCAGTAAGTGCAGGTTGGATGAATGCCACTGAGGTGCATGGCCATTTTCTGGCTTCCTTATGAAGAGCAAATGAAAGTGGCAGACAGCAATAGAGAGCAGGGATGAGCCCCCACCTCACTTCTCTGCTCAGCACTGAGCCCTTTCCCCTGGGGACACTCACCGATGCAGATGGGCTCCTTTGAATCCCAGAAGGGCTGGGTGGCATTGAGACAGGTGAGACGCCTGGTGCCCTTCAGCTGGTAGCCAGTGGCACAATGGAAGCGGGCACTACCCCCTGGGTGGAGGCTGGTGACAGTCACATCTCCGTAAGCTGGACGACGGGGAAAGTGGCAGCTCAGGAGATAGGCTGCAAACAGAGAATGGGCGACACTGTGTATGTGTGCAGGGTGGGGGTGGGAGCTGGGCCATTGGTTGGGGGAGGTCTGCCTCAGTCTTCCTGGAGGTGTCATTTGGGGCCAGAGGAAGCACTAGGAGTTCCAAAACAACTCCAATCTCCTCCCTAGAAGGTGCCAATGATATTTCCAGCAGCCTGGGCTGGTTAGTGGAGCAGACACAGAGCTGGAAATTAGAAGGGTTAGGTTCTGGCTCAAGCTTTATGACACTTTAGGCAGGTTATTTAACCTTTGTGTGTGTGTGTTTCCTCATTTGTTAAATGAGGTTTAAAATCCCAGCCCACCTACAGGGTTACTGTGAGAAGAAATGGGATAGTATTTTATCTAGCTTGGTATCTCTGGTACCCAGATGATAATATATCTTCAAGAAATGCCTATTGAATGACTTGTAGACATGAAAGCACTTGAAATACTGAAAAACCTATACTGATGTAAAGTGTTGATACTGTTTTTCCTTTAGGGAATAAATATGAATTGCAGCAGCAAAGACTGAAATCAGACAGTAAAGGCTTTCACAGTATTCACTGAGAAATGCTAAAAAGCTTGAGGCCAATGGCCATGGACTTCTTTTAAAAACAGAATGGTGGCCGGGCCGGTGTCTCATGCCTGTAATCCCAGCACTTTGGGAGGCCGAGGCGGGCAGATCACCTGAGGTCGGGAGTTCGAGACCAGCCTGACCAACATGGATAAACCCCGTGTCTACTAAAAATACAAAATTAGCCGGGCATGGTGGCGCATGCCTGTAATCCCAGCTACTGGGGAGGCTGAGGCAGGAGAATGGCTTGAACCCGGGAGGTGGAGGTTGTGGTGAGCCGAGATCGTGCCATTGCATTCCAGCTTGGGCAACAAGAGCAAAACTCCATCTCAAAACAAACAAACAGCCGGGAGTGGTGGCTCACGCCTGTAATCCCAGCACTTTGGGAGGCCGAAGTGGGCGGATCACCTGAGGTCAGGAGTTCGAGACCAGCCTGGCCAACATGGAGAAGCCTCATCTCTACTAAATATACAAAAATCAGCCGGGCGTGATGGCAGGCACCTGTAATCCCAGCTACTCGAGAGGCTGAGGCAGGAGAATCACTTGAACCTGGCAGGTGGAGGTTGCAGTGAGCCAAGATCGTGCCATTGCGCTCCAGCCTAGGGGACAAGAGTGAGACTTCATCTCAAAAAAACAAACTTACAAACAAAATCCAGAATGGTGGTAGGCTGGGGCAAGGTAGGAGGATTGCTTGAGGCCAGGAGTTTGAGAGCAGCCTGGGCAACATAGTTAGGTCCCCATCTCTATAAAAATTGTTTAAAAAATACCCAGGCATGGTGATGTGTACCTGTAGTCTTAGCTACTCAGGAGGCTGAAGTGGGATCGCTTGAGCCTAGGAGTTTAAGGCTGCAGTGAACTATGATTGCACCACTGCGCTCCAGCCTAGGTGACAGAGTGAGTCCCTGTTTCGAAAAACAACATCAAACAAACAAGAAAAAGATGGGGACGAGGGTAGGGAGGCAGTGCACTACCTTCTTGGAAGTTGGGGGAAGAGCAAGTTGCCCTGGGAAAGCTGGTAGCTTTGGAATTGTCATACCAAATTTGACCAAATGGTGGCAGCAAATCCTACAAAACAATCTGGCATATCCCAATCCCGGGGTCAAGCTGGGGTGGTAGCTAAAAGGATCAACCCCGTGCGGTGGCTCACGCCTGTAATCCCAGCACTTTGGGAGGCTGAGGCGGACGGATGGCCTGAGGTCAAGAGTTCAAGACCAGCCTGGCCAACATGGCAAAAACCCATCTCTACTAAAAAAATACAAAAATATTAGCTGGGCATGGTGGCGGGCACCTGTTATCCCAGCTACTCGGGAGGCTGAGGCAGGAGAATCGCTTGGACCTGGGAGATGGAGGTTGCAGTGAGTCGATATCTTGCCACTGCACTCCAGCCTGGGCGACAGAGTGAGACTCCACGTCCCAAAAAATAAAATAGATAAATAAAATAAAATAAAATAAAAGTGAAGATCCGGCTGGGCGCAGTGGCTCACATGTGTAATCCCAGCACTTTGAGAGGCCGAAGCAGGTGGATCACAAAATCGGGAGTTCAAGACCAGCTAACATGGTAAAACCCCATCTCTACTAAAAATACAAAAAAAAAAAAAAAAAACCAAAATGATCTGGGCATGGTGGCACGCGCCTGTAGTCCCAGTTACTTGGGAGGCTGAGGCAGGAGAATCGCTTGAACTTGGGAGGCAGAGGTTGCAGTGAGTGGAGATTGCGCTACTGCACTCCAGCCTGGGTGACAGAGCGAGACTCTCAAAAAAAAAAGTGAAGATCCTGGCTTGCGTCTAAGAGGTGAGAGCAAAGGCCTGGAGGGGTCAAGGAGAGGCTGAGAGGCTTGTGCTACAGAGCCTGATAACCCTTGGGGTGGTAGGAAAAGTGAGGACTGTCTAGACTGAAGAACTTGGGTCTTGGGGTAGGGGGCAGCCCCACTGATGGTATCAGGTAAATTGGGAGGAGAGGTCCATGCAAGGCCTCTGTTCCTGGGTGCCTTTGTGTGAATAGAAAAATGGGCTCTCTTTCTTCCCCCCATTAAAAAGAAAAAGAAAAAGAGGCTGTCTCTGGGCAGACCAGGGTCCAGAAATTTGAGTTTTATGACTTTCACCTGTCCTGTTACTATGTCTGTGAAAGTGGGAGGAGAACTGCCCCTCTTCTGTCTCTCGCGGGGCTCTGGAGAGAATGGTCAGTAAGTGGCTAGTTGTGCTTGGCAGGCAGTACAGGGCAGTGCTTAGCAGGTGGGCTCTGGGTCAGACTGCCTGGGTTTGAATGCAGACTTCTTCCCTATGTGCTGTGCCACCATGGGCAAGTTACCTAAATTCTCTGTGCCTCAGTTGCCTCATTTATCCACCCATTTTCAGTATTACATCCAAGGTTGTGGAGGTTAAGTGAGAAAACATATGTGCAGTTCCTGAACAAATGCCTAAGACATCAGCCTGCTGTTATTGTTTGTAATCTTGATTAATAATAGCACCTCACATCTGCATGTACTTTCCAGATTCTAAAATGCCTTCACACTCTTCTTTCTTGATGTCTACAATATGCTTGGGAGAAAGGCAGGCAAGGTAGGGGCTATTAGCCCATTTTCAGATGAGGAGAACAGGTTCAGAGAGACCCTGTGCCCTCATCACACAGCAAGGAAGTACTAGACCAGGAACTTGAAGCTCCTGGGCTCTGAAGCCTTCTTGCTTTCCACCACCACCCCACCTGCTTCCCCATTTGAAGTAGAAACTTGGGTTCAGGGGTCGGAGAAATCTGAGAGTAACAGACAAGCCTGCTCTGGGTGGTTGTCCAGGGCAGCCACTCACAGTGACCTGGGGAGAGATCTCAGGCCAGGATAGGACAGGGAAAGGGGTGTGGGGCACCACGCCCAGAGTGGAGGAGGTTAAGAGGTTAACTGATGCCTATGGGGTCTAGACCATGAGCCAGGCTCAGGCCCAGCATTTCCCCTTACATCTTCCCCTTTGAGTTCTTATCACCACTCTAGTAAGGGAGGGCCCTCGTTTCACAGATGAGGAAACTGGGCTGGAATGGGGTGGAACTGGGCTGGAACTGTAGGAGGCTGGGGGCAGACAATGAAGCCCCCAGACTCCATAGTAGTTAAAGTATCACTTCCCAGGATGAGCTTCCTCCTGTTGCCATGACAACCGTTCCCGGGGAGCCTGCATCGCTGCAATCTGTTGAGTTATTTTCTCACTGGAGTCTGTTTCTGGAGCCAAGTCCAGTGCCAGGAATGCTGAGGATGGAGGAGGGGGGATGTCTGTCAGGGCCGTCTGCCTCCCCCACCCTGCCTGAGGCTGTGGGAGGGGAGTTGGAACTTGGTCCTGCGATAAGGCCCTTGTGAGGGCTCATCCTTGTGACCTCCAACATCAGCCTGGACAGCTCCAGCACAGGTGTGGGTACTAGGCCCCTCATCCCCTCTTCTGGCACCCTCTTTCTCTAGCCCACGGAGATTCGCGTGTGAGCACACGCTCCTCCTGTTCCCATCTCTGGGATCAGGGCTAATTACAGCCTATAATTAGGGGAATTACACTCATTAAGGCAAGAGCTGATCATTGACAAAAACTGGGCTGACGAGGGAGGGCTTCTGGGAGCTGAGAAGGAGGCAGGACCAGGCCAGCTCTTCCAGCCCTTCCTTGGAGGTTGCTCCCCCTTGCTGGGCCTCCAGCTCACTGCCATTCAGCCACCTTTGTCTGGCCCGACAGAGAGGAGGTCCGGAGTTTTGTGCAAAGGAATTTGCAGCAAGAGAGAAGGTTATCATGGCATGAAATTATGCCTGCTGCCAGGGAGGATTGATGAGCCATTAGGGAGGCTAGCTGGGCCGCCCAGACATTTCACCCTTGCCTCAGCTGGCCCCTTGCCTCTGCCAAGCCACTCTGCAGTCCCATCCACTTCCAGGCTCCCTGCTGCTATGCCAGACTGCTCCCTTAGTTTGGGTGGAGGGGTGAGGGTGGGGTGAGTGCTCCTTAGGTGGGGTTCCAAGCAGCCCCATCTCCAGAGTGCTGGCTCTTCTGCCCGGCTATTGTCCCCTGCAGGGCCGCAGAAGTGGTCCATGACAATGCAAGACAATCCCTTGATTGTTCACACCAATTATTTCCCTATTAGTTCTCCCTAGTCTCAACTAGTTAACCCATGCAAAGGATCAAGCTGACTTTGTGCTCAGAGAGGGGGATGGGTAGGAGGGACACAGCTGAGAGAGCGGCAAAGTCCTGAGCCCATTTTCCTCCCTTTCCCATCCTGCCATTCATGTAATACTGGTTTCCTTAATGAAGCATGTGCTAAGCACTTGACATGTACCATTTTGCTTAATCCTAACCATGACTTTGTGGGGTAGGTGTTTTGGTTTCATATTACAGCAGAAGGGTCAGAGAGGTCAAATGACCTGTCCAAGGTCAACAGCCAGTGAGGAGATTCAAACACAGATCTGCCCATTGCCTGAGTCTGTGATTTTTTTCATTACATCATGCTGCTCCCTTATTTCCAGAGGTGTTCTGAGCTGATTGGGGCATGGGCCAGGTCAAGGTGGGTGAGGCAGTTCAGGAAGGGCAGTCTGGCAGCTAAGACCTCCAGATGGTCATTGTCAGATCCCTTTGACCTTCACCCTCTTGCATTCGGGCTTCTATTGTTATTGCCTGTTTAAGTGTCTGCCTCCTCCTGAGAAAGAAAGAACTTGAGGACAAGGACCTTGGTGCATCCTGACATTGCCAGTGTCCAACACAAGCCTGGCAAAGAGCAGGTGCCTAGGAAAATTTGCTGAATGAATGAATGAGGGACAACGGGCACACCTAGAGGCTACCTGATCCTGAGTCAAGACCAGCTCTCTGCAGGGTGGTGGGTGGAAGAGAGAAGATCCTGGAGGTTTCAGATACGCGATACTTACCTCCAATTGTCCAGAGCTTCACTGGACATTCGTGCTATGTGTCACTAGCCCCTCTCTGCTCCTTCCCTCTAGGATGTAATTGCACAGCGACCCCCCTCCCCAGCAAGGAGGGCAGTGAGTCTGGGCTGGTTCCGCCTTCAACTACCCAGGCCTTACCTTGGTAATGGAAATGGAAGGTGCCAGGGCCAGCCGGTGGTGGGAGGCTCTGGAACCTCAGGGCCACTTGGTGGGTGGGGCTGCGGATGACTTGGCCCCGCAGCAGGAAAGACTGGTTGGCCAGGGGCAGTGGGTCAGGCCCCCCCAGGCCTTCCACAGTCACTGTCTCCCCTTCCCGGAGGCTGATATTCTGGACCTGTCGGTGGAGTAGAAAAGCAAAGTAGTCAGACTTCTTCCTGCTGCCTGGATCCTGCCGCCCTCAGGATCCTGCAGGCCCTGGGTAGATCAATCCTCAATGCTCCTTGAGCATCGGAGCCCCCAGGCCCTGAGCTGGGCACTTCAGCAGTGCAGGAGTTGCTCATCTCAGTGTGAGACAGGACCAGAAGTTCAGAGATTAAGTAAATTATCCAAGGTCACATAGAGATTCTTAGCAGAACTGGGGTTTGTAAACACATCTTTCTGTCTCCAAGCTTTTCAGATACACCAACTGCTTCCTGTCCTTCCCCTCCCTGGGCTCTGTTTTCTCATCTGTAAAGTAGGGATGGGGTAGGTGTATTGAACCAGATGGTGTCCGAGGCCCTGGTCAGCAGTATGAGGTCTTAAATATCAGATCCATGTGCCCAGCTTCCCTTGGACATCCCTGTTGGATGCTTCACACCCAGCCTGCTTCACGCTAGGTGACTGTCTTCCCCCAGCCAGCAGTTCCCCTGGGAATGATCTCGCTATCTCCCTGGGTGTCCAAATCAGAAACTGGCATCTTGCCTCCTCCCTCATACCTAGTCAGTCATTCAGTCCTGTCAACTGGATCTCAAATCTGTTCATTACTCTTCATCCCCACTGCCATTCCCCAGCCTATCGCCGTTGCTGTGCACCTAGATCACTGCAGCAGCCTCCTGGCCAGTCGTCCTGCCTGTAGGGCTTAACCCACTCCTCCCTCTACAGCAGTATTTTCTGAACTATAGCCAGCTAACAGTCTTAGATCTGTTGCTGATCATGGTGCTTCCTTGTTTAAGTCCTCCAGTGGCTCCCCATTGAGTCCGTGAAGGCGATAATATGTAGTCCGAACTCTTTGCTTAGCCCTCAAGGCCCTGCCCAACTTGGCCCCTGCTAACTGTCAGCTGGGCCTTACACCACGCCCCTCCGCATGTCAATCGTGATTCTCTCTTTTTTCTGAGCCTCTTTCTCCGATCCTTTCCCCTGGCTGTCACAGTCTCCTCTGCTACCACGCTGATCTTCAGGCCCTCAGTCCCTTGAGCGTCTTTCTGGGCTCCATGCCTCCATTCAGGCAAACAAGGATTAGACAAGGACGGACTCTGCCCAGAGGGAAATTAGCAGCATGGCTTGATAGAAGGAACACTGGATTGATTGGGAGCCCAGAGATCTGGGACCTCATCCTAACCATGTGATCTTGGACAAATATGCTGCTATTTGAACTTAGTTTCCTCATTTTATAAAACGAACTAGTGGAGTTCTCTGCTGCTTAAAATGTGGTTCCTGGACCAGCAGCATCAGCCTCACCTGGGAACTTGTAAGAAATGCAGAATCTTGGCGCTGTGGCTCACGCCTGTAATTCCAGCACTTTGGGAGGCCCAGACGGGTGGATCACCTGAGGTCAGGATTTCAAGACCAGCCTGACCAACATGGAGAAACCCCGTCTCTACTAAAAATACAAAAATTAGCCGGGCATGGTGGCGCATGCCTGTAATCCCAGCTACTCAAGCGGCTGAGGCAGGAGAATCGCTTGAACCTGGGAGGCGGAGGTTGCGGTGAGCCGAGATCGCGCCATTGCACTCCAGCCTGGACAAAAAAGCGAAACTCCATTTCAAAAAAAAAAAAAAAAAAAAGAAATACAGAATCTCAGACCCCACCTCAGACCCACTAAAGCATACTCTGCATTTTAATAGGATCCTCGGGCAACTCAAAAGCACTGATCTACATGGGCTCAAGGTTCCTACCATGTTGCTCTGAAGCAGGGTTTCAAGGGTTGACCACCTGGGATGGTTAGGTGGTATCAGTAAGTCACCAAATCCTTCCCAGTCTTATTTCCCAAATACTCCAATGGGTTCCTCCTCTCTATCCTTTTGTTACTGTCCTGGCCCTAATTACCTCCTGCCCATTATTTTTCACTTGAGAATGGCTTTCTGTCTGTCTCACACTTCCCATCCCCAACTCATGTCCTGCTGATTTCAGATTGCCCAGAGGACAAGGTCCAAACTGCCCAGCTCACATTTGGTGCCAGTGTCTCTGCGGCCCTCATTAATGTGCACTGCAGCCGCAGACCACCCCTCACTTCTGCCCCCTGGGCATCCACATATGGTACTCTGAGGGGGCAATGCCTTCCCTTCTTCCTCTCCTGGCGAAGCTGGTCATCTTTTCAGATCTTAGGGCCGCATCCTCTGCCTCCCAGGCTAGGCCAGGCAGTCCTTCTGTTTCAGACTCTCCCCACTGGCCCCTGCCTATCTTGCTGGTAAAGCCCAGGGTGGCATGTTGGCTCACAGTGCCCCCTTCACTGGCCAGTCTCAACAAAGACGTGTGGAAAGAGTAAATGTGTGGGCTGCTGGAGGGACATTCCCCATCAGATACTTGTGAGCTGAGAAGCATAGAGGATGCTGAGCCCAGCCAGGTCCAAGGAGATGGCTGCTGCGAGGCTCAGGGCCCCTCAGACTGGGTGCTGAGAAGAGATGTGCCCTGGGGACTCCAGAAGGGGCAGCTGCGCAGGGAGAGGTCCCTACCCCTGCCTGAGAGGAAAGACCTGGTGGGTCTTTGGGCTGAAGAGAAGGCTCAAGGCAGGGTGCTGGAGGCCGAGGCGTCTCCTCTCTGTGAGAAACTCCCCACCCAGGCACGTTTGGGCGGAGGCTGCCTGACCATCTGCTGGGGACATTCCTCAGGGAATTCCTGCAGCAGGCGGAGGCTGGATGAGGTCCCTTCAAACTTGGAGATTCTGTGATTCTAGAGTTGGGAAAACAAGACTCACACACGTGGAATCTGTAATTATCGAGAGATGCCAGGCAGCATATAATTCTGCCTTAAGTGGCACTGAATGCAGGCAGCAGGAATCCTCGGGGGGAGAGCGAAGGGCTCAGAGGCTCAGGGAAAGCGCCTGAAGCAGGTGGGTCTCAGAGTGCCTTGAAGAGAGGAGCACTGGGAGAAGGAGGAAGGGAGGATGCTCACTGCAGGGAAATTACCACGAAAGCAAAGGCAGAGAAGTGTTACTAGAAATTAATTTGTATTTTCTTCCTAGTTCCTCATATACCTCTGGCTTGACCTCTAGCTTCTTGTTCCTGATCTTGCTGCTTTGGGACCAGAGAGAAGCTGCAGCAACAGAGTAACAACAATTGCCATCATAGAGTGTGTCAAGCCTTGTACTAGGTGCTTTTCATCCTCACCACGATTCTATAAGATAGGTGGTAAAATACCCACAAGTAACAGAGGCTCAGAGAGGCTAAGGAACTTGCAAAAGGTCACATAGGGGTTAGGCAGTCTTGCCTTGCTGAGACAAGGCAGCTCCCTATCCTCCCAACTTCTTCATGGGGGCATCTTCTGTAGAAATAACATCTAGACATCTTTATTCCCAAGCTCCAGCCCCCCCAGGTTTAGCAAGGAGGTGGGTCTTGGCTTGGCCTGGCTTTTTTAAGATGTTGGGATTTGAGTTCCCACCAGCCACCCTTGCTCCTAGCAGTCTGTAAAGCTGGGAAAACTGAGACTGAGAACTCTGGCCCCCTCTGGTCCAGGGGAGGCATGGCCCTTTCAAGCTGGCCTGGCTCCCAGCACAGTCAAGTGGTGAGGGTTGGGATGAGAGTGTGGAATGAAGTGGCTCCTATCCAGAAGGCTCCCTGTTCTCAACCAGAGGCTGTCTGTGCAGCTCTGGTCCCCTGGGTTTCAAGCACCCTCTTGCGGGTCTGCTGCAGTGGCTGGAATGTAATTTGTCACTTGTTTGAGGGCCAGGCTGACAGAGGCCAGACAGGGCTGGGTGTCAGACAGGAGGGGTGATGAAGTCTTGATGCAATTTGCAGGCATCTGTAGAGCCTGGGAGACAGATTGAAATGTCAGCTCTATTCTTGAGGGCTGTCTTCCATACCCATAGCCAGTGACAGGAGGGGACCTGGGGGCCAGGCAGGGGGAAGACAGAAGCAGAGGGAGCTGAGGACAATTACTCCAGGACCCTGGGCTGTCTAACACTGCCCTGCTTCCAGCAGACCATGGGGTCAGCTCAAGGAAGAAATATAGCCACTTTGAGAGGCTGGCCCTTTCCAGGATGGGAGGTGGGAAGGATTCAGGTTGTCTTCTGCCAACCTCTAACTCAGCAGCCTCATCTGGCCTGTCTGTCCCCATAGAAGCTGTCAGTCAGGCCTCCAGCACGTGTCCTAATGGCGTAACCCACAGGTGAGATGGCACTACAGTTTTTGTACTCATTTGCACCAGTACAACCCGGCCTAGGCAGATGAGCTCAAAGATGACTCTTGTGTGCGATCCCCACCCCCAGATGCTGGCTACAGGTCTCCTAGGCTCTCTTGGTCACCATCACCTATGTATACTCAGACACAGGCCCACTTACACGCACACAGGCCCACTTACACGCACACAGCCTCCTCAAATGTGTCCTGGCACGTGCATGCCCTCACACACCTGTGCTCCCTCACAGCAACCATAGGATAATCACAACTTTCCCATAAGAACCTTCACAGTGCCCTCTCCCTCTCCCTCTCCCTCTCCCTCTCCCTCTCCCCTTTCTTCGGTCTGCCTCTCCTTCTTTTTTCGGTCTCCCACTGTTATCGAAGCTGGACTGTACTGCCATGATCTCGGCTCGCTGCAACCTCCCCGCCTCGGGCTCCTGTGACTCTCCTGCCTCGGCCTGCCGAGTGCCTGGGATTGCAGGCGCGCGCCGCCACGCCTGAATGGTTGTATTTTTGGTGGAGACGGGGTTTCGCCGTGTTGACCGGGCTGGTCTCCAGCTCCTGGCCTCGAGTGATCTGCCTGCCTCGGCCTCCCGAGATGCTGGGATTGCAGACGGAGTCTCGCTAACTCAATGCTCAATGGTGCTCAGGCTGGAGTGCAGTGGTGTGATCTCGGCTCGCTGCAACCTCCACATACCAGCCTCCTGCCTTGGCCTCTTAAAGTGCTAAGATTACAGCCTCTGCCCCGCCGCCACCCCGTCTAGGAAGTGAGGAGCATCTCTGCCTGGCTGCCCGTCGTCTGGGATGTGAGGAGCCCCTCTGCCCGGCCGCCCTATCTGGGAAGTGAGGGGCGCCTCTGCCCGGCCGCCCATCGTCTGGGATGTGAGGAGCGCCTCTGCCCGGCTGCCACCCCGTCTGGGAGGAAGTGAGGAGCGCCTCTGCCCGGCTGCCCCGTCTGGGAGATGAGGAGCACCTCTGCCCGGCCGCCCCGTCTGGGAGGTGAGGAGCGCCTCTGCCTGGCCGCCACCCCGTCTGGGAGGAAGTGAGGAGCGCCTCTGCCCGGTTGCCCCATCTGGGAAGTGAGGAGCGCCTCTGCCTGGCCGCCACCCCATCTGGGAAGTGAGGAGCGCCTCTGCCCGGCTGCCACCCCATATGGGAAGTGAGGAGCGCCTCTGCCCAGCCGCCCCTTCTGGGAGGTGAGGAGCGCCTCTGCCCAGCCGCCCCTTCTGGGAGGTGAGGAGTGCCTCTGCCCGGCCGCCCCGTCTGGGAGGTGAGGAGCGCCTCTGCCTGGCCGCCACCCCGTCTGGGAGGAAGTGAGGAGCACCTCTGCCCAGGTGCCCCATCTGGGAAGTGAGGAGCGCCTCTGCCCGGCTGCCACCCCCTATGGGAAGTGAGGAGCGCCTCTGCCCAGCCGCCCACTCTGGGAAGTGAGGAGCGCCTCTGCCCGGCCGCCCACTCTGGGAAGTGAGGAGCGCCTCTGCCCGGCCGCCCACTCTGGGAGGTGAGGAGTGCCTCTGCCCGGCCGCCCCGTCTGGGAGGTGAGGAGCGCCTCTGCCTGGCCGCCACCCCGTCTGGGAGGAAGTGAGGAGGACCTCTGCCCAGCTGCCCCATCTGGGAAGTGAGGAGCGCCTCTGCCCGGCTGCCACCCCCTATGGGAAGTGAGGAGCGCCTCTGCCCGGCTGCCCACTCTGGGAAGTGAGGAGTGCCTCTGCCCGGCCGCCCACTCTGGGAGGTGGGGAGCGCCTCTGCCTGGCCACTCCGTCTGGGAAGGGAGGAGCGCCTCTGCCCGGCCGCCCCGTCTGGGAGGTGAGGAGCGCCTCTGCCCGGCCGCCACCCCGTCTGGGAGGAAGTGAGGAGCACCTCTGCCCGGCCGCCCCGTCTGGGAAGTGAGGAGCGCCTCTGCCTGGCCGCCACCCCGTCTGGGAGGAAGTGAGGAGCGCCTCTGCCCGGCTGCCCCATCTGGGAAGTGAGGAGCGCCTCTGCCTGGCCGCCACCCCATATGGGAAGTGAGGAGCGCCTCAGCCTGACCACTCCGTCTGGGAGGTGAGGAGCGCCTCTGCCCAGCCGCCCCGTCTGGGAGGTGAGGAGTGCCTCTGCCCGGCCATCACCCCGTCTGGGAGGAAGTGAGGAGCACCTCTGCCCGGCCGCCCCGTCTGGGAGATGAGGAGCACCTCTGCCCGGCCTCCCCGTCTGGGAGATGAGGAGCACCTCTGCCCGGCCGCCCCGTCTGGGAGATGAGGAGCACCTCTGCCCGGCCGCCCCGTCTGGGAGATGAGGAGCACCTCTGCCCGGCCGCCCCGTCTGGGAGGTGAGGAGCGCCTCTGCCTGGCCGCCACCCCGTCTGGGAGGAAGTGAGGAGCGCCTCTGCCTGGCTGCCCCATCTGGGAAGTGAGGAGCGCCTCTGCCCGGCCGCCACCCCATATGGGAAGTGAGGAGCGCCTCTGCCTGGCCACTCCGTCTGGGAGGTGAGGAGCACCTCTGCCCGGCCGCCCCGTCTGGGAGGTGAGGAGTGCCTCTGCCCGGCTGCCACCCCGTCTGGGAGGAAGTGAGGAGCACCTCTGCCCGGCCGCCCCCTCTGGGAAGTGAGGAGCGCCTCTGCCTGGCCGCCACCCCGTCTGGGAGGAAGACGTGAGGAGCGCCTCTGCCCGGCCGCCCAGTCTGGGAAGTGAGGAGCGCCTCTGCCCGGTCGCCCCGTCTGGGAAGTGAGGAGCGCCTCTGCCCGGCCGCCCTGTCTGGGAGGTGAGGAGCGCCTCTGCCTGGCCGCCACCCCGTCTGGGAGGAAGTGAGGAGCGTCTCTGCCCGGCCGCCCCGTCTGGGAAGTGAGGAGCGCCTCTGCCCGGCCGCCCGGTCTGGGAAGTGAGGAGCGCCTCTGCTGGGCCGCCCCGTCTGGGAAGTGAGGAGCGCCTCTGCCCGGCCGCCCCGTCTGGGAGGTGAGGAGCGCCTCTGCCCGGCTGCCACCCGGTCTGGGAGGAAGTGAGGAGCGCCTCTGCCCGGGCGGCCCCGTCTGGGAAGCGAGGAGCGCCTCTGCCCGGGCGGCCCCGTCTGGGAAGCGAGGAGCACCTCTGCCCGGGCGGCCCCATTGGGGAAGTGAGGAGCGCCTCTGCCCGGCCGCCCCGTCTGGGAGGAGAGGAGCGCCTCTGCCCGGGCGGCCCCATCTGGGAAGCGAGGAGCGCCTCTGCCCGGCCGCCCTGTCTGGGAGGTGAGGAGCGCCTCTGCCCGGCTGCCCTGTCTGGGAGGTGTACCCAACAGCTCCGAAGAGACAGCGACCATCGGGAGCGGGCCATGAGGACGATGGCGATTTTGTTGAAAAGAAGGGGGGGAAGTGTGGGGAAAGGAAGGAGAGATCAGATTGTTGCTGTGTCTGTGTAGAAAGGGGTGGGCATAGGAGACTCCATTTTGTTCTGACTAGGAGAAATTCTTCTGCCTTGGGATGCTGTTGATCTATGGCCTTTCCCCCAGCCCCATGCTCTCTGAAACATATGCTGTGTCAACTCAGGGTTAAATGGATTAAGGGCGGTGCAAGATGTGCTTTGTTAAACAGATGCTTGAAGGCAGCATGCTCTTTAAGAGTCATCACCACTCCCTAATCTCAAGTACCCAGGGGCACAAACACTGCAGAAGGCCGCAGGGACCTCTGCCTAGGAAAACCAGAGACCTTTGTTCATGTGTTTATCTCCTGACCTTCTCTCCACTATTATCCTATGACCCTGCCACATCCCCCTCTCCGAGAAACACCCAAGAATGATCAATAAATACTTCATAAATTAAAAAAAAAAAAAAAAAAAAAAAAGAAATCTAAACACCAGATACAATGTGTAGAAGAATTTGAATCCTAACTCGAACAAACCGACTGCGAAAAAGCTAATTTCTAGACATTAAGGAAATTAAAATATAAACTCTGAATAAAGAATACTTACTAATTTTGTTAAGCATGATACTGTATAGTGGTTATATAAGAAAATATCCTTATTTTTTACAGATTTGTACTGAAATACTGAAGTGCTAAAATTATGATATCTGGAATTTGCTTTAAAATATTTCAATAAGGAAAATATAAATACAGCAAAATAAAAAAAAAAAAAAAAAAAAAAAAGAACCTTCACAGTTTTCACATCCATTATCTCTTCAGCTCTCATAAAGCCTCAATAAGGGAGGCAGGGCAGGCTGTTTTCCTGCACTTGATAAAGATAAGGGAATCTTGTAATCAGGGAAGTTGAGAGATCCTCTTTGGTCACACAGTGAATCCAAGACAAAGCCAGGACTCGAGGCCAGGACTCATGATTCCTGGTCCAGTGCCCCGTCTTGTGTGCCTGGCAACCCCAGGCCCTCCCCAGAACTGGGAGAATTCCAAGTGGATGTCCTCCAGAATCAGGCAGGGCTTATTCGGAAAGGGCATCTGGGGCAGATCCTGACAGGTACCGGTCTCCGCCTGAGTCTCCCACTTTGGATTTGCCTTGTGCCACGGACAGGCCTATCTCCTGGGCCAAGGGAAGAACAGGGGCTTTTGAGTCTTGGATTGAATCCCGGCTCCATCACTGATCAGTTGAGGGGCCTTAGGCAAGTCATATGACCTCTCCGAGCCCCAGTTTTGCCTGGGAAATGGGGATAGTTTACCTACTTCATGGGTTTGTAAGGATTTGGTTAGATCCTGCCAGTAAGGGTTTTAGCACAGAGGGGCACAGCGCTAGCAGTCATCTTTCCATTTAATGGGGAGATGTGGGCCACACCCTGGTAAAACCTTGGCATTTGCAGCAGAAATGATAGCTGGCTATGAACTTACTTTACCCTCAGGTCTGCCAGGGTTCTGCCTGGGAGGCATTGTACCTTGGAGCCACCCTCTGCCTGGCCCAGGCTCTGCAGCTGCCAGGAAGCAAGCAGCAGAGCCAAGAACCTGAGGTGCCCCTGCTCAGTCAGGCCTATGAGGGAGCTTGCTGACCCCAGAGAAGGAGCCACACTCAAAGGGACCGGCTAGGAGGAGCCTGGTGCATCATCTGGTTCAATCTCCCTTTATAGAGAGGTAAACTGAGGCACAGAGGCCAGGGGTTTAGCTCAGTCACGGAGAGGTGGGCTGCAGAGCCAACACTGAAACCCCAGTCTTACAAGACAGCCTCTGTGCCCTTCTGAATTGGCACTTATCCAGAAAACCTTATGGTGTAAGATCTGTTTTAGGGATGAGGAGAGTGGCCAAAATCCATGGGGCTAGACCTGCCTGCACCCTGTCATCCCTCTTGGATAAGCCTGCCTAGAGCCAGGAAATATAAAGTTGTCCAGAAATTCCACCCAACTGACCCCCTACCCCATGCCCACATCAGGCCTGGTCCTGACACGGCTTAGAAGGGCAGGGTATTCTGGCTGTCAAACTGTCAGCTGGCCTGGCATAGGCGAGCTGTGTGCCAACAGAGCCACCTGGGGCACGAGGGCAGAGACTGTGGGCAGCTGTGCCCAGGCTCCAGATGGTACAGAGAGCAGCCAAGCCAAGATGGAGGCTGACAGTGGGAAGGCTCTTGGAATGCCAAGTGCAGAGAGAGGCAGGCACCAGGCCCAGAAAGGCCTGGAGCCCTCAGGGGGAGACTGACTGCCTGGGGAGGGGCTGGGACCCACATGGGCCATGAAGCTCATTCCCATCCATCCTGAAGCGGCTTCTCTGGACCTCTCAAGAAAGAGCCTAGCCCAATGCCTGATCCCCAGATGAACCAGGCAAGCCTCCTTGGATCACAGAGGGCCTGACCTGGCCTCCTCCCTGTGGATGGCTCAGACCTTCAGCCTCAGAGGGCATCAATAACTGCAGCACCATCAGAGGAGGTGGGAGGCAGGAGATGAAGCAGGTTATGAGAGGCTGTGGTCCAAGCCATGGAGAGTAGGGCTTTTAGGATTCTGGTACCCCTGAGGCTGGTCCTCCAAAAAAAAGGGAATTGAGAGGGTCTTGCTCAAAGCCCCGGACTTTAGGCAAGGGCTGTGGTCTCATGCTAGGGTCCCAGCATGGTGTCCGGCTGCTTTGCTTTGTGGGTCCCTAAGACCGTCCTCTCCCCCATGGCTCCCGTCACTCTTCTTGCCCAGACTTTGTCCCACCTATCTGCCCTGAGTGATCCCAGTGAATTCATAGAGGGGCAGGTAGAGAATTCTCCATGATGGAGGGAAGCCATAGGCCGTCCCTTCTCCCCAAGCCTGAGGAGCCATGGGGAACTCTGTAGGCCTTCCAGCTGCCCACCCATCCCGCCCCCAGTGTCCAGCATGGCCCAACACAACTGTCAGCCTGGGCAGAAGGACGCTGCTCTTGGGCTGAGCCTCCGGCAGGAGTGTGATCCGGAAGCCCTTACCCTTACCCTTACCCTTACCCTCTGCCCCTACACAACAAAGCCACCTTTCCAAAACAGCCAGGACAGCCTTCAAGGGCCAGGTCTGCCGCACCTGCTGCTGCCCAGGCCAGACTTGGCTGCTGGCTTCTCATCCTATATGTCTCAGGCCAGGTGTCATCACCTCCAGGAAGCCTTCCCTGACCCCCAGGCTGGTGGAGTGTGCCCGTCCTGTGCTTCCCATCCCCATCCCTGCCAGCACTGGGCATTCCGTGGCCATTGTTTATGATTTCTGTCTTCCCTACTAATCATGAAGGTCTGTGTCCCCAGTGCCCAGCGCAGAGCATGGCACATAGCAAATTTTCAATGTATGCTTGTGGAACAAATCCACTCAACAAAACTAATTAGTTAGTAATTAACTGACCGACTTTTGGCAAATCCCTTTTCTTGCCTGGGCCTCAGTTTTTCCAACTCTCCAGTGGTTATTGTTGGGTAGTGTCAGAAATTCTTCAGGTCCCAAGTGGCCTGGGTGGGAGTGGAGATTGCCAGAACTGGCCCTGGAAGAAGAACCTTAAATCCTGCTTAGTTCTGGCTGATTCTTTCTCTTGCTCCTTCCCCAAATTGGGTGCTGACCCCGCTCTGGCCACCCTGTGCCCGCCTCCCCTCCATGACTTCAGACTATCTCAGGCCATCCGGGCCGACAGTGTCCCCAAGGACCCTGCCCCCATGGTACCGAGGTGGAGGGTGGGGCCAGCATCTGCCACATTTCCTGACAGCAATCCAGGGCTGTGGCAGGTCTTCGTCTCAAGGTTGCCTGGTAACAGCTTTTGCATTCTGATAAGAGAAAAAAAATGTGGCAGCACCAGACAACAGACACGGGGCTTATGTGAGGGGGTGGGCATCCAGCATGGGGCTTGTGCCTGGGCCAGAGAGGGGGCAGGCAGAGCCAGCATCTTGCTCCATTGTGGAGGGTACCAGGGCTGGGCTCAGCCTTGTCCAGCGGGCTTCAGTAGGGGTGGTAGGCTTGGGGGGCAGACAGAGCCTCCCAGGCCTGCAGGGGGGCACTCAGCCTGGCACCTGCCCCCTCCCACCCCCTTTCTCACACCTGCAGCTGGTGCCTTCCACCCAGTGAGCTACAGCCGGTGCCACCTCTCATTAGGTGATGATTTTACATTAATTACCTTAATTAAGCAGTGCTGAGTGCTAATGGCTTGAGGTGGGGTGGCTGTTCCTAATTACCCTCCCAGTCAGCCCAGAGTGAGGGGCACAGGGCTTGGCAGAGTAGGAGGAAACAGTTGTAGGAAGAAGGGGAGGGGCCCAACAGGGGTAGGAGAGGGTCCCCCTGACAGGGTCTGATTCAGAGACCTGGACCTGACATCCCTAGAGGGGAGGGGTGGAGGCACTTCCCCAGGATAGGTCTAGACGGCTCCAGGCCCCAATCCAGGGACATGCAGGAATTGGAATGGGCGGGAAGCAGAACAGAAGGCAGGGAGCAGGGAGCAGGACACACTTCTCAGCACCCTGCCAGATTCCCTCAACCGGGCTGAATGCCTCTCTTGCCCACCCCTGGCCAGTCTCCAAGATTCAAGTCAAATGTCACCACATCCCTTCCTTCCTCCATTCCTTTGTCCTATCATTCAGTCAGAGCATGAAGTACCCATTCTGGGCTCTGCACTACAAGGCACCCCTTAAGGAGCTCACAGTCTAGCTGGGGAGGTGGACAGCTGTAAACAGTTGGATGGAAGGCAGACTGCTAAGAGCTAAGATGGGGGATGCCCCAGGCTTTGGGAATCTGAGGGAATTCCCAGAGAGGGTGATGCCAGGGCCGAGTCCTAAGGGAAGGCATCATGGGATGACTCTTCCAGGCAGAGGGACCAGCATGTGCAGTTGGGACTTGGGAAAGAAGGTTTGGCCCATTCAGTTAGCTGCAAGCTTTTTAGTGCAAAGTGGGGGTAAAGAACAAGGGACGAAGTGTCTAGGGGTGGACCCAGAGAGACTGACCTTGATTCAGGAGCCCTTAGAGAGGTGTAGGGGGCAGGATTGATTTGAGAAAAATGACTGCAGTGGAGGTGGAGATGGGTAGAGTAGGGAGCAAGTGTGGACGGAGTGACCAGTGAGGCAGCTACTGCATCATCAGGGGAGGGAAGGTAGGGTCTAAACCATGTGTGGTTGTGGGGATGGAGGGAGAGAAGCAGAGAGATTTACAGGGGAGTATCATGGTGACAGAATTTGGGGATGAATTGATGGGACTGGGGGAAGAGGGACAGGGAAGGGCTAAGGTGACCCCATGTTGCACATCAAGGGACACCATCCATATTGCACTGTGGTGGTTCTGCTCCAGGTTTCTGACCTGGACAGGAGTGGCTTTGGGGGAACAAAAGGAAGATTTGGGTTTGTGGAGGTTGAGGAGCCTATGGGACATCTGTGAGGACCTGTAGCCTCAGACCTTGGGATTAAGAGAAAGTCTTAATCCTAACGGAGGGATGAGATAACCCACGGAGGCTGGGGACAGGAGGCTGGGCTGTAGATTTGACTTTCCTATCAGCTGATCACCTCTCTGATGGTGTGGTCAGGTCTGTCTTCCCCCACCTCTGCATCCCAGAAGCCAGCACAGAACCTGACCCAGAGGAACTGCTCAGAGAGGATTTGCTGAATGAATGAATGAATGAATGAAGCTCCATGACTCTTTCAGGCCCAACGAGGCAGCCCTGTGTTCTCTGCTTAGGCCATAGATTCAGATGTAGGGTTTATACTCACCCAATCCCCTGCCCATCCAAGGCTAGAGCCCCCTCCCACAGCCCCTCTTGGCCTAGGCCATTGCCAAGCACACAGGACAGAATCCAACCATGTTTTAGGCCCATCTCCCAGCCCTGGCCTTAGGCGACGCCCCACAATTGATGCCCCTAATCATCCCCACATCCTCTCATAGCATGTGCCTCTCTGAAGAAAGAGAATACACCCGCCCCAACTTTGCCCTTGCCAGATCCAGATCACTCACCTTGATTTCCACGCCATAGCCAGGGTAGACAGAGATGTAGAAGAAGCAGTCCAGGCCAACATCAGTGGGGGAGCTGAGGTCTGTAGGGGAGTCCAGAGAGCCCTCTGGGCCTGAGAAATTCCAGCTACAAGGGCCTGGGAGGCAGGAGGAGACACAAAGCTAGTGCCAGCTCTGGTGAAGTGGTCCAACTAAGGCTGAACTGTGTGTGTGTGCGTGTGTGTGTGTGTGTGGTGAAGACCACCTCTTGTGATGTCTAGTCTTCTGTTGAAGGAAGGGGACCACCTTTCATTAGGCACCTACCATGTGCGATCTTTTTTTTTTTTTTTTTTTTTTTGTATTTTTAGTAGAGACGGGGTTTCACCATGTTGGCCAGGATGGTCTCTATCTCCTGACCTCGTGATCCGCCTGCCTCAGCCTCCCAAAGTGCTGGGATTACAGGCATGAGCCACTGCGCCCGGCCCCCTAACATGTGCAATCTTATCTCAGTTTTCGCTGTAGCTCAATGAGGTTTGTTTTCTTTTTTCTTTTCTTTTTTTTTTTTTGAGACGGAGTTTCACTCTTGTTGCCCAGGCTGGAGTGCAATGGCGTGATCTCAGCTCACTGCAACCTCTGCCTCCTGGGTTCAAGCTGTTCTCCTGCTCAGCTTCCCGAGTAGCTAGGATTACAGGTGTACACCACCATGCCTGGCTAATTTTTTTTTTTTGAGACAGAGTCTCGCTCTGTCGCCCAGGCTGGCATGCAGTGACGTGATCTCAGCTCACTGCAAGCTCTGCCTCCCGGGTTCACGCCAGTCTCCTGCCTCAGCCTCCTGAGTAGCTGGGACTACAGGCGCCCCCCACTACGCCCGGCTAATTTTTTGTATTTTTTAGTAGAGAAAGGGTTTAACTGTGTTAGCCAGGATGGTCTCGATCTCCCGACCTCGTGATCCACCCGCCTCAGCCTCCCAAAGTGCTGGGATTACAGGCATGAGCCACCGCGCCCGGCCAATTTTTTGTATTTTTAGTAGAGACAGGGTTTCACCATGTTGGCCAGACTAGTCTTGAACTCCTGACCTCAGGTGATCCACCTGCCTCGGCCAGAGGTTTGTTTTCTTATTGCCATTTTACAGATGAGGCTCAGAGATGAGATGTTAAATAGAATTCCAAGGGTCATGTTATAGTTGGAAGAATCAAGATTTTTCTTTTTTGAGACAGAGTCTCGCTCTGTTGCCCAGGCTGGAGTGCAATGGTGCAATCTCGGCTCACTGCAACCTCTGCCTCCCAGGTTGAGTGATTCTCCTGCCTCAGCCTCCCGAGTAGCTGGGATTACAGGTGCCCACCACCATGCCTGGCTCATTTTTGTATTTTTAGTAGAGATGGCGTTTCGCCATGTTGGCCAGGAGGGTCTTGAACTCCTGACCTCAGATGATCCACTGGCCTCAGCCTCCCAAAGTGCTGGGATTACAGGCATGAGCCACTGTACCTGGCTGAAGAATCAGGATTTGAGCTCAGGTCTATCTGGGTCCAATCCACACGCCTCCTGCAGGCTGGCCCTTGGTGCCAAAGGGCAGGGCAGGCTGGCACAGTGTCAGAGACAGGCTTTTAGGGGCCCCGCAGCCTCCCTCATCCCCATTTCCACATCTGCAAGCCAGCAGGTAGCTGACCTGGTGTCTGGACTGTGGTGATGGTGGTGGTGGTAGTGGTGGTCTCCTCATCATCTCCTGAAGCTGTGGAGGAGGTGATGGTCCCCTGGATCCTGATCCCTGCACCCTGGGACACAACCTCTGGAACCCATGGCCTTCCCATGTCTCCAAGACCCTCTTGGGTTGGTGTCCAGGCTCTGCTGGGGAGTGTAGTGCTGGCTGTCTCCCCTGGGCCTAGGGTGGGCACTGCCATGCTGGGCCCTGGAGGTAGGGGAGCTGTGATTCGAAGCATAGGGGACTCTGACTCCAGACTCCAGGGTCCCTCCTTGGACTGGGGCTGAGTGGGTACCGCAGCCATGGCTGGAGTGGGGCTGGTAAAGACAGGGCGGCTGTCCTGGTTGGCCAGGCGGGGAAGGGGACTTGGGGTGAAGGGTGTAGGTGGGTCGGGCTGGAAGGGCAGTGCTGGCCTCAGCTCCTCATCTCCCTTCTCCAGCCCCTCTTGTAGGAATTCCTCAAGCAGTGGGTGGTGGTTGAGCAGCTTCAAGGTGGGGGCTGTTGTGACAAAGTGGACGCCTCGTTCTGGCTGCTCAGGTGTTGGGGCTGCTGTCAGCTCGCCATCTGTCTCCTCGATGCCTGGGGCTTGTCCTTTCCCCGCGGTTGGGGCCTCTAAAGAGAGTCCTGAAATAATAAGGGATGGTCAGAGGTTCTCCCCCTGCTCCAGAGAGCAGCATCACGCCCAACTCGAGTAGTGGGGGGACCCACTGTCTTTTGACAGAGCCCTGAGGAGTGTGCTCACTGCTGAGAATCACGGAACTACAGAATTTGTGAACTGGAAGTGAGGTGCTATTACATACTTCAAGGGTGGTACATGAGAAATTCTTTCTCCTCCAGCACCAGAGGCAGACATTTCTAGCCCATCCATGCACTATTTCCTACTGTTCTCAGGTTCGGCCTCAGAATCCTCCTCAACACAGCACTCCACGAGGTCACACCTGACACCTCAGACTGACATGACAAATATTTGTCATCCCTAATGAAGAGCAGAGGCCTTATTTTACTAGTGAGGAAATAGGCCAGAGAAAGGAATTGACTTGCTCAAAGTCACGCAACCAATTGAATTGAGATGAAAACCTTAAGCGAGCGTAAGTGTGTCCCACCACAGTGTCTTTCCTGCCTGAGATGATAGGGCATTCAAGTTCATTTCCTCTTCTCGGTGAACCTGCTAGTCATTAGCCTCAGGAAATGCGTCACATATTTGGGATTTTATTTTAGATTTCCTCATGGTTGCATGACTTCTTTTTTTGTTTGTTGGTTTTGAGACAGGGTCTTGCTGTGTAGCCCGGGCTGCAATGCAGTGGTGCGATCATGGCTCCACTGCAGCCTCAACCTCCCAGGTTCAAGAGATCCTCCCACCTCAGCCACACTCCCCACACCCCCACTTCTAGTAGCTGGGACTACAGGTGCATGCCACCATGCCTGGCTAATTTTTAGAATTTTTGTAGAGACGGAGATCTCACTATGTTGTCTGGTCTCAAACTCCTGGGCTCAAGCAATCCTCCCACCTCAGCCTCCTAGGGATTATAGCATGAGCCACCGCACCCGGCCATGGGTGCATGACTTCTTTGTTAGGGGCCCAGTAGTTTCTCTCAGTTCTCAGAAAATCATTTCTTTTGTACTCTTTTCTGTTTTTATGGTCCTTCTAGAGCAGTAATATGAGTAGAGTGGGAAGAGCCAAGTTCTGGAGCTAGGCAGACATAACTTCAAATCCCAGATCCACTACTCTAGGGCTGTGTGCCCTCAGGCAAATAACCCAAACTCTCTGAAGCTCAGTTTTCTCATCTGTAAAATTGGGTTTCCTTTTTAGGATTGACTGAGATAATATTACATCCCGTCTCTATTTGATATGTCCCCCTGAGTTCCCTTAATCTTTCTGGTGACACTAATCAGGTTCCATTTAGGGCAGGGTCAAAAACAGGTGTAGAATGGAAATCTAGCATGCTACCCACCCACCCCCTAATCCATGGTAGGCATTGCTAATCAATTTTGGTTATTTCTTGCTAAGGCCACATGGGCCTTAGCAACTTCCCTCTCACAGTGTTATCCAGGCAGCCACTACCAATCAATGAGATTGGCTCTGGGGGATGAAACTGATTTGCTATCTCTGGTCCGAGGTACAGATTGCTCTACTATTGATTATGTTGACTTATTCAACCACATAGCTGGAGAGATGATGCATATTCTGCTTGTGGCCCATTCGGCTCCCCAGATCCTTAACTGCCAAGAAAAGGTCAATGAATGCTGGCTCCAGATTCAGCTCATACAGAATTTTGCCAGCTCTGAGAAGCCTGGGAGGATATTTCTGATCCTTACAGCTCTCAAAATGGCTGCACGAGGACTTGAAGGGAAACACAGCCAGGGTGAGATCACAGAGTTTGCAAGGAGAAGGTCGCTTCCTCCGCACGTCTGGTGGTGGGGCTGTCATTCCAGAGGCTCACACCCACTCCATGGATTGGCAGGCATGAGGAAGCAGCAGATGGCCTACGTTCTGTTCAGGAGACCATAGCAGCTCTGATGTGTCAGACAAATGGGAGGAGGGAGGAAATTGGATGGGGGAGGTGGGTACAGGTTGGAGGACTCTCCATTCTTCTGGGTCAGAGGAGCTTGGGCACCCCGCAGCCCTGAGAAACCAGGACCAACCGCTATCTCCTGAGATGCCCACTAAAGCAGCCCATCTGTGTCTTGGCATTGTGTGCCAGCCACTGACAACACCGTCCAATCTAGATGTCCAGCCAGGCCCATACCCCCCAGAGCAGATGGTCCCTGTCTTTCATCTGAATCAGTTACGGAAGGTCCAGGCAGTGCCTGTGACATGCCAGAACAGGGCTCCTCTTTTTGCCCACCCCCCAGATGTCACACAGGCTATGCCAGGTAAGCTGAGACTGATTCTAGCATGGTGCAAGGAAGGGGGGCTTTTCTAATCATATAGATTGGAGCCCCCTGGATCTGGGCATTGTTTATGCAGCCCGTTTCCAGAGTACCCAACAAGAGATGTGGCCCTTGGCTCTCAGAGTAGGTACCTGTGTGACTCTTTCCTGGGAGAGGGAGTGCACAGAGATCCTCTAATTCAGGAAGTGACCAAGGCAGGCATAGCTCTTCCTGCTGGCTGCCAGGTGGGTGCTGAGCAATGGAGCAGCACTAATGGGCACCTCCCATCACTGTCGATTGCACTGATTGTGCTATCTGGGATTGAGATAGCACATCAAACGGGCAAATTGATTCCAAAATCAGCTGCCACTTGGTCCCAGCGGGTGTCACCCACTGTCAGAGAGGGTAAGATAACCTCCGGGAGACAAGCCATTTCTGGGGAGAGGGCATCTCCAGACCCCCTGGTTGACTCTGTTGGAGGCCTGAGGCCCTGAGACCTGCCCCCTAGTTTCCCAGGATTGTGGCCAGTGGATAGGGGCTTCTCTCTGCCTGGGCTGACTGAATTCAGGGGTGCAGGGACTGACAAAGGGAGAGTATGATATAGGTGACAGCAGAAGAAGGTGGCAGGGGCTCCGATGCCCAGTCTCATCAGGCACTACTGTGTCAGGCCCTTCCCAGACCTTGTATCATTTAATGGATGCTGCGCCTCTGGGAGATGGGAATTTTATTTCCATTTTACAAAGACCTGAAGCCTAGAGAGCTGAGGCAAGGACTCGCCTGAAGTCTCGCAGTGACGCAGCTGGGATTTAAACCTATGATGATTTGGCTTCAAAGCCCTAGGTCTTTCCACATACCCACCTGCCTCATGGAAGGGGCAGACTGGAGCTACACAGCAGAGAACACTCCAGCCAGTTGAAACTAAGTCCAGGGAGAGGCTCGGACTCGTCGAAGATCTCATGCCATTTAGAAGTCTGGGGCCAGAGCTCCTGGCATTGGGACTTGGGTTGGGCCCTGGTTGAGCAGGCCCTCAGGAAGCCTTCTGGCTGGGACCCAGGGAAGCCCCCACCGTGTGCCTGAAGCACATTTGAGCCTCAAACCCAAACCGGAGACCCAACAACACTGCTGTGCAGGGCCAGGGCACAGAGCCACACAGACCTGGGTTCAAGTGTCAGTTCTGCCACTTAAAAGTCATGTGAACCTGGCAAGTTGCCTCTCAGAGCCTTTGCCTCCTCAGCTATAAAATGGGCACTTTGGAAGGGTTTTGTGGAAATCTGCATGCTCTGAATAGCAGAGTTCTGAGCTGAGGGAGAAGGCCACAGTCAGAGGTTAGGCAGCCCCTGTCAGGGGAACACTGAGGCAGGCTTCTAGGGTAGGAAGGGGCTGGCCCTTGGCAGGTAGGGCTCTCTCTTCTCTGGGGGACTACCCATGTTCCATGTTGGGTGGCAGCATGTGTGACCCTGAGGATGTCAAAGACCTCATCCATAAAACAAGGATAATACTGCACCATGCAAAGGGCAGTCACCTTCAAGGCCCTGCATGTCCGTGGGGGACACAGCGGTGGGCCGCAGCAAGATCGTCCCCCGTGATCTCCACTTGCCAGGCCCACCTGGTGCCAGAACACAGGATTCACTCCGCAGTTGCTCAGTCATCCCCTCCCGCAGGGCCGGGGGCTGCATTCTCCAAGTGGGCTGGGTCCGGGAAACACCCCTCCCCTCCCCGCGGGCCATCCCTGGTGGAGACGGCCCAGGAACTTCCCAGCGCCTGCCGCCCCCAGCCCTGGCATGGCCCCGCCGCCGCCTGGGCCCTCCCCCCGCATTAGCTCTTAAGCTATGCAAATAGACATCGGAGGGAGCCCTGTTTAAAGTATTTAGACGAAATGAAAAAAGGCTTTCATCGGCACTAATGAGCCATTCAGGATGCCTCCCCGGTGGATTCTCTCCCGCTCCCGCCTCCCTGCCCGCACCGCCCCGCTACGGCCCCTCTTGGGATTGGAGGCCCCTTCCTCCCAACCCCAGCCTGGGACTCCCTGGGAGGAGCGCTTACCCCGCCCCACTTCCCAGGGCCCAGCTGGGTGAGGGTGGAGCGGAGGCCCCCTGCGCCCCAGCCCCACCAGATCTGGATCGGGATGGGGGGCGGGGCCCAGCCTGTGTTTAGGGGAAGGCTTAAGGACTGGGGCCTTTTCTAGCGTCCAGCTAAGTAGGTGTTATGGCCTCTGTCTTATAGATGGGGAAACCAAGGCTCCGTGAGGCCCAGGAGGTTGCCCAGGTTCACAGTGGTGGTGTGCCATGGAGCTGGAGTCATTACGCAGTGCCCCAACCTGGGGGAACCGCCGAACCGGGCAGTGGTGCCATCTCAGGGCCAGCTAGCCTGCCCCTTCAGCGCTGCTGTTTCTGCAGATCTTTCTGTACCAGTCAGCCAGAAAGCCTTGGGTTCCAATCCCAAATCGATGTGACACTAGCCGTGTGACCTGGGCGGGGGCTGCCCACTCAAGCCTCTGTCTGCTCATTTGTGGAGTGAAGACATACTGGATTTGGGGAGGGCTCATCTATGGACAGACATATACTGTCACCCACTGCAGCCTCTGGAAGGGCAGGCAGCACTGCCTGTCACTCTGGCAGCCCCTGAAGAGGTGCCAGGCATTTCCCAAGCCTCTGGCCCCTCCGAGGTGGGCAGGCACGGGAACCAAAGTTCTGGGACGAGTTCAGGCCTGATCCCCACCTCATGGCAGCACCAACTGTCAGCTTTAGGGGAGGGCATGACAGCGTGTGGGTACAAGGGGGAGCCTGAGGGACAGGGCGGGCAGGGGGCCCACTCCTCTGGGTTCCAGAGGTTAAGCTGGCCCAGCACGGGGACAATGAGAATTTAATGGGATCCATTTATTATCCCATAAAAGTTAATGAGTTTATTCTGGAGGTTCCCTGGCCCCTTTCAAGTTTTAATAGGGGATTAGTGAGGGCCTGGTCCCTGCAGTCCCCTATTATCCGAGAACCTGAGGGAGCTGAGAGTGCTTGGGCCCCCCAGAGCCAGAGTCCTCGTTACAGTGACAATTCCACAGGCCGAGCCCTGCCCTCTGTACTGTAAGGCCCCAGCTAGAGGCTGGCAGGGCTATATAGGGCCACTGGGATCTGAGGCCTAGTTCTAGAGGCTTCCAATTCCATGCGCTACTGAAATAATTACCCCCACAGTGTCCAGCACCTGAGGCAGGTTTGCTGCTATCCATCTGCTTGTATTGACAGGGAAAGCAATATAACCCCCATGAGACAGATGAGGAAACCAAGGCCCTGAGCAGGGATGTGGCTCCTCCAAGGTCACCCAGAAGCTATGGCTGAGCCAGAATGGACACATTCTGTCTCCTGTGGTCTGTAGCCAGGAAACTGGGGCTGGTAAGAGCTGCCATTCACTTACTCTGTGCCCACTGTGTGCTGACCATGCACTCAGTGCCCTCATACGTAATTTCTCATTCTCTCCTTGCTCCAGGGAGGTTTGGGACATTATCCCAAGAGATGAAGACACTGAGGCCCAGAATGGTTATGTAACTTGTCCAAGGTCACGCAGCTAATGATGGCAGAGCCTCGGACTGGAACCCAAAGCTGGACAGCCCCATAGCTCAGATGTCTACTGCTCTTGCTGGCTTTCGGCTGTAGCACCTGGGGCCTCCTATCTCCCCACCAAGCTGGACACCACTATCCTAGGGCACTCGTGCCAGGAGCCCTGCAGCTTGAATGATGGGGAAGGGTGTTCTGGTTGTGTCCTGGAGGGGCAGTTGTTGGGTTGGACACAGAGATACACTGAAAAGGACCTTCTCATTGTCAGAACAGGTGCCTTCCCCGTTTTGGCCCCATTTGCTCATGTGATTCTGTCTCCTTGCCATGGCTTCTCTACTCCTTTGTCCCTGCAAACTCTTCCCATCCTTCACGGGTCAGTTCCTATCCTCCTCTGGAGAGCCATCCTTGCCTGGCCCTTCTCTTGACCTCCTGGGGGCACTTCCTAGTGGGCTCCTAACACATGAATGGCTTGTGTCCCTGGGCAAGGATCCAACAGTGGGTATCTCTCTTCCCATTTCTCTACCTGGTGCTAGGCATAGTGAAGACTGGGCTCAGGGCACACTGTTTCCAAGCCCCGATTCTGCCTCTCTGCACACTCAGAAGGCAACCTGCTCCCCAAAGTGCCTAGCCCTTGGCCAGCAAGGTGGGCAGGAGCGGGTCCTGCCGGGAGAAGATGGGCAGCCAGCGCTTGGCAGTGCCCCATCACAGCCACAACCGGCAGTTGATGGGGAGTGTCTGCTGGCACAAGCTGATGGGTCCCCATTGCCCCAGACTACCCTCTCTTCCCCTGCCACTGATCATCCCCATCACAGCCTTCCACCACCCTCTCTTTCTTGGTCAACCCCTGCAGTCCAGTCAAATTTGGATTGCAAATATGAATGGGGGCACCTCCTCTTGGCCAGGCTCCAAGTAGGGCAGCGGCTGGTTCCCAGAACCTGAGCCCTTGTAGCCTTTGTGAGCATTTCATCCCTCGCTCACTTACCCAAGAGGAAACCAAGTCCAGAGGGTTTTCCCAAGTCACACAGCAAACTTGGGGCAGGGTTGGGACTCAGGTTGGGGCTGGGACATCTAGCCCAACTACTGGGAAGAGTGAACCCTGCAATCTGGAGCTGTCTATTATCTGTGGGCATACCTCCAGGGACAGAGACCCCACTGCCTCCTTAGCCATCCTGGTTGGGGACAGGGGTAACTGTGGGCTTTGGCATCTCCAGAGTTGGGGTCTCATTGTCACATGGAGGGAGCATGGGTGGAGGTAGTGGGCACCAGATAGGAGTCAGGCCATGCTATCCTCGTCCCACCCCTGACAAGCCAGGTGCCTCAGCACAAATCACTTCCACAAGCTGAGTTTCCATATTTTCATCAGTAAAATGGGTCTCTGCCAGTTCTCACAGTCCAGGATCTAGTGAACCATGAAGGGCTCTATGAATAAAAATATTGAATGCTGCTGTTTACTGAGTATACATTTACCACATGCCCAGCAACACTCTAAGTGCTTTATCAGAATTAATCCCTATAATAACTTTATGAGACGGGAACTTTTATTATCCCATTTTGTAGATGAGGACACTGAGACCCAGGGAAATGCATTAGCAGTTTGGATGCTAATGCAGTCTGATTCAAACCTGGGTTGTCTAGCCTAGAGCAGCCCTGTCCAATAGAACTTTGCGATGATGGAAATATTTTTATTTATTTATCTTATTTTTAGAGATGAGGGTCTTGCCATGTTGCCCAGACTGGGCTTGAAACCACCTTTGCCAAAATTATAATGGTGAGAAAATTATGACCGTGAAATAGATGTGATCTAACCAACTCCATCTTACCTTTAACCTCCAGACTGCCCTTGGTCATTCCTGGGTATGGGCCAAGCTAACTTTGGGAGAAATTTAGTTTATAGTTTAAATGATAATAGCCCTTCCCAAAACTAAACTACCTTTTAAAAACTAATGAAAGAGGCCAGGTGTGGTGGCTCACACCTGCAATCTCAGCACTTTGGGAAGCCGAGGTGGGTGGATCACCTGAGGTCAGCAGTTCGAGACCAGCCTGGTGAAACAACATGGTGAAGCCCCATTTCTACTAAAAATACAAAAGTTAGCTGGGCGTGGTGGTGCACACCTGTAATCCCAGCTACTCAGGAAGCTGAGGCAGGAGAATCACTTGAATCTGGGAGGCAGAGGTTGCAGTGAGCTGAGATAGCACCATTGCATTCCATCCTGGGCGACAAGAGTTAAACTCCATCCCCCACCCACAAAAAAAAAAATAAATAAATAAAATAAAATAAAAGACCACCAGGTTTGGAGGATGAGAGGGGCCTGAATTCTGCTGAGATGTAGGCATAGTTAGCAGCCGTTATTCTGGAAGTCACAAGATTTGCAACTTTCCCAATTACTCCTGTAAATAACATCACTATTGTAGAACACCCGATTGGCTTTTTGAGATGTCTTTTCAGGCTTTTGCATTTCTTTTTTTCTTTACTCTGTCACTCAGGCTGGAGTGCAGTGGCATGGTCTTGGCTTGCTGCAGTCTTGACCTCCCAGTCTCAGGTGATTCTCCCACCTCAGCCTCCTACGTAGCTGGGATTACAAGCATGTGCCACCACACCCGGACAGTTTTTTGTATTTTTAGTAGAGATGGGGTTTCACCATGTTGCCCAGGCTGGTCTAGAATTCCTGAACTCAAGCAATCTGTCCACCTCAGCCTCCCAAAGTGCTGGGATTACAGGTGTAAGCCACTGTGCCTGGCAAGACTTTTGCATTTCTGTTGACAAGATGGCTCCACCTGGCTCAAGACTCGTGACTCCCGGGTACTGCGGCCCCCACCCAGAAGTGGACTCAGTGTAGGAGGACCATTTTCCAGACCCCTATGATTTCATTTCCAACCAATCAGCAGCACCCAACCAATCAGCAGCACCCATTCCCCATCCCCCGGCTATAAAAATACCCTAGCCTCCTTCAGGCTTGTAAGGACGACTTCCAAATAATAATAATAATAATAATAATAATAGTAAAAAAAGTAAAAAACCAAAAAAACACCAAAACCCTAGCCTCCAAATATTCGGGGAGGCTGATTTGAGTAGTAATAAAACTCTGGTCTCCCATTTATTTATTTATTAAAAAAAATTTTTTTTTTGAGACAGTCTCACTCTGTCACTCAGGCTGGAGTGCAGTGGCATGATCTCGTCTCACTGCAACCTCTGCCTCCTGGGTTCAAGCAATTTTCCTGCCTCAGCCTCCCAAGTAGCTGGGACTACAGGCATGTGCCACCATGGCCAGCTAATTTTTGTATTTTAGTAGGGATGAGGTTTCACTGTGTTGGCCAGGCTGATCTCAAACTCCTGACCTCAGGTGATCTACCCGCCTTGGCCTCCCAAAATGCTGGGATTACAGGCGTGAGCCACCACTCCCAGCCTCTATTTATTTATTTATTGAGACGGAATCTTGCTCTGTCACCGAGGCTGGAGTGCAGTGGCAAAATCTTGGCTCACTGCAACCTCCGCCTCCTGGATTCAAGCAATTCTCCTGCCTCAGCCTCCTGAGTAGCTGGGATTGCAGGCGCCCGCCACTGCGCCTGGCTAATTTTTGGTATTTTTAGTAGAGACAGGGTTTCACCATGTTGGCCAGGCTGGTCTCGAACTCCCGACCTCAGGTTATCGGCCTGCCTCGGCCTCCCAAAGTGCTGGGATTACAGGTATGAGTCACAGCGCCCAGCCAGTTTACATTTAAATAGCCACATGTGGTCAGTGGCTACCATAATGGAAAGTGCATATCCCTAACTGACTTCTCAGCCTTACAGTATTCACCACCTCTCAGTGAGGAAGAGCCCAGGGTGGGACTCCTGGAAAAGAGTTAAGATGGGGTATCTGCTCCCCTCCTTTTGGGTCTGGGAAAACTGCGGCTTGGGATTGGCAGGGAGAGATGACAAGGAGCCCTGGACTTCTTCGAGTTTTTCAGAAAGGCCTCGGGGAACTGAGTGTAGCAGCCACTCATTCCTCAGGGAGGATTCTTGTCATCCACCGATGAGGTTTGCTTCCCAACCTTGGCCATGCACTGGTGCTCTGAGGGTTGGATGTATGATGGGCAATTCTGGAAGCTCAGACGGAGCCAGTTTAGGAGGATTTTATGGGTGGAGGACAGCCAGGAACACTTAGCCTCGTACTTTGCCCTCACATGTGTGTTCCAGGGGAACGTTTGCTGCGCTCTGTTGGCTTGCCCCTGCCTCACTGCCCAGCCAGCAGCACAGAGGGCAGAGTATCTGGCCTGGCTACTACCCCAGAGCAGCTGCCTGGCCTCGGGCACAGGAGAGGCACTCACATTTACTGAGCACCTGCTATGGGCCAGCCATGCACTTCACAAAGAGCTGTCTTCCACCTAGAGTGGCAGCCCTTTGTGCTTGGAATCAATAGTTTATGCTTGGCCTATGAAGAAACTAAGGCTGAGAGGCAAAGTGAATCCTCCTAGTTCACACAGAGGAAAGTGACAAATAAAGAGTTTGAACTGAGTCTGCCTGTTCCATAGCCTGGGATGAAAATGTCTACTGCCTTGGCTGCTGCTTCGTGTGAGCATGTGTGCACGTGCGTGCATGTGTGGGCGTATGTGTGTGCATGAGACCGGGGGTGTGTGTGTGTGTTCAAATGCATGTGCATGTGCAGGTCCAAATACATGCCTGCGCCACAAGTCACTACCATATGTCCCTGCCCAAGGATGCCACACCCTGGGACCTGGCTTCAAGCAGTCCCCAAGCCCAGAAAGGCCCTATCTCCCAAAAGAAGGGATATATTTCTCTCCAAGCTGGCTGTTGTGCCCCTTTTTCACTCTGCCCTCTCCTTGGGCCCTGACCTGACCCACCCCAGGGCCATCTGTCCTGGACAGCGTCTCAGGCTCTGGGTGGGTAGGGGAGGGAGAGACTAATTGGGGCTGCGGCTGGGCCAGTCCTCTCTCCTCCAGTGTCCCCTCCCTCCCATGAGGCTGTGACCTGGGGCCCAGGGGAGAGGGAGCTTCCAGCTAACTGCCACATTCTCTGCTTTCCAATTTACAGTCTAATATGGTCTCGCCACTGCAGAGCTGGGGGCTGGAGAGGTGATGAATGAGGCCTCTGCTCCTGCGTCACCTGCTGCGCTCTACACCCTCCCCTGCAGCCCTCTGTTCCCCTCTCCTGTTTGCCTGCTGGCCCTGGGGACCCCAGCCCTGCCTGCCTACAGTTCCTCAGACTGGGCAGGTGGCACTAGAGCTGGGGGCCTGGAGTGGGGGTTAGGTGAGAGGGAGGGACTGACCTTGAGGTAGGGGCAGGAATTGACCCCAGCCCCTGGGGTAGGATGGAAGGAATGGTCTTCTTGGCATCACCCCCTCACCAGTCTGATAAATAATCAATCTGCTGTACCTCACCCTGCTTATGCCAGCTCCCAGGAGTGTGGCCAGGGCAGAGTCCTAGGTAGGGCGGGAGCTGGGGACTGGGCTTCGTTCTCTCCCTGGAGGGGTTTCTGTCCATCAGCTCCTTCTGTCCATCTGCTAGCCGCAGGCCCCTTCTCCTACCTGCTATGTTAGGAGGCAGAGAATGAGGAGCTACCCACTGGCCCCAAAGTGGGGGTGTGGGGCAAGTGGGCAGAAGTACGTGGCCCTGAGCTGGGTGCTCGGCTCACAGCCCTGTCCCTATGCCAGCCACTTCTACCACCACCATATCAGCAGCAGAGACCATATTTCTCTGAATGGAAAATCTTGGAGGTGTCAGCTGGGACAAGGAAGGATGTGGAGGCAGGAGCTGCATTCTCCCTGGATCCAGTACCAGGGTCAGCTCTGCCCAGCGCAGTGGTGAAGTTGGGGGACAGGGGTTGATCTAGGGAGGAATAGCATCCCCTTCATCCTTTGCCCTACTGCCTCGCTCCACATACCCACCAAAGACAGTCCTTCCTAGCCGTGGAGCCCAGCAAGACAGGGCCATGAGGTGCCAGGGCCGGAGAGTAGGTTCCTTCCTGGGCCCCAGGCCAGCATCTTTGGACTACTGCCCCCTCCCAGCCTCTACCCTGAGGTTCAAAAGGCCACACCACTGGGGCTGTTCCAGCACACGTGTCCACTTCTGAGCTGAATTACCAGCCTGGCAGCCCCAAGCCTCTGTGGCCTTTGGGTCAGATGAAGAGGCTTGTTTTGTGCACCAGGACAAAAGTTACCTCCCTGACTTTGTGACCTTTGCCGTGTGGTTACTTTTGTCTGCTGCATCTGGGAGGAGATGAAGTTGGAGAGCTTGGCTGTAGATGGAGGGGCCCTAAACCCAGACCTCTGGGCTACCCTGATGCTGAGGTGAGCTCTGGCCACTCCCTACCCTGGAGGTCCCTAGCGTGTCTGTTCTTAGCTGTGGAAGCTGAGGAGCCTTGTGAGATCTTATTAGAAGGCCTCGAGCATGGAGGGAGCTCTGCCTCTGACAGGCTATGCGACCTCGGGTTTGCCCGGCCTCTCTGGGCCTGGCCGGCTTTTCATATAGTACTTGGTTACTGACTTTTTTTTTTTTTTTTCCTTTTTTGAGACGGAGTCTCACTCTGTCTCCCAGGCTGGAGTACAGTGGCGTAATCTTGGCTCACTGCAACCTCTGCCGCCCAGGTTCAAGTGATTCTCTTGCCTCAGCCTCCCGAGTAGGTGGGAGTACAGGTGCCTGCCATAGTGCCCGGCTAATTTTTGTATTTGTATTAGAGACAGGGTTTCACCGTGTTAGTCAGGATGGTCTCGATCTCTTGACCTCATGATCCGCCCGCCTCAGCCTCCCAAAGTGCTGGGACTACAGACACCCGCCACTGCACCTGGCTAATTTTTTGTATTTTTTAGTAGAGGTGGGGTTTCACCGTGTTAGCCAGGATGGTCTTGATCTCCTGACCTTGTGATCCGCCTGCCTCGGCCTCCCAAAGTGCTGGGATTATAGGCGTGAGCCACCGCGTTCAGCCCGGTTACTGACTTTTTAGTCTTTTGGGTGGGTGGGACATAGTCATTGATGCTTTATTATCAGTGCTCAACCCTGGGGGCTGATGGAGCCTCTGGGTGGGCAGGGGTAGAGGAGGAGGGGGCTTGGCATGGTGGGGGACTGTGCTCTGTTGACTTGCCACTTTTCTTTTCTTTTCTTTCCTTTCCTTTTCTTTTCTTTTCTTTTCAGACAGAGTCTCACTCTGTTGCCCAGGCTGGAGTGCAGTGGCGCGATCTTGACTCATGCAAGCTCCACCTCCAGGGTTCACGCCATTCTCCTGCCTCAGCTTCCTGAGTGGCTGGGACTACAGGCACCCACCACCATGCCCGGCTAATTTTTTGTGTTTTGTAGTAGAGATGGGGTTTCACCGTGTTAGCCGGGATGGTCTCGATCTCCTGACCTCGTGGTCCACCCACCTTGGCCTCCTAAAGTGCTTGGATTACAGGAGTGAGCCACCGCGCCCAACTGACTTGTCACTTTTCTTTTGTGTGTGTTGGAGCCTGTCACCTCATCTCCCTCTGCTGAGCATCTGCAGGGCTAGGCTGTGTGTATGTGTTTGTGTGTCTGTGCGTCTGTGTGTGTGCACATGTGTATGTATGTAGCTGTGTGAGCATATTTGTGTGTGTGTCTCTATGTGTGTGCATGTATGTCGGGGGGTGGTACATTAGGTGAGGAATAGGAGTCAGGGATGGAGGTGTGAGAAGAGGGCCTGGAGAGAGCGCTAAGGTTTCTGGGCAGCTGCTGTGTGCTAGACTCCATGCTGCCCCATCATCTACACCATCTGATTAATCCTCTCCATCCCACAGGTGGAGAAACAGGGTCTGAGAGCTGATGTGACCTGTGGGAGGTGGTCTAGCTGGGCCTGGGAGGCAGACCCTGGGGCACCCTTGTCCTGCTGAACTCAAGAGACAGACGGAAGACAGATGCAGGAACAAAAGACTTTGAAAGCAAAGATGGCCTGCGACCAGAGGACTCCCTCCTTGGTCTCTCAGTTCAGACCCTTGAACTGCCCTACCATACCTTCTCCCAGCTGGTGCCAGTTTCCAGAGCAGCTGCAGCTGGCGGTGGTGGGACCCAGGGTGAAGGCTCAAGGGTGTGGAAGGCAATGAGCTCTAATGGTGGCCTTTTGGCAGAGTTGAGCTGTAGTAGGGGCCTGAAGCCCCGCTGGGGAGTGCAAGGACAGTACTGGAGGTCCCTGGGTGGGCCACCTCCTCCAGGCGTGCCTCCCACCTCTCCACATTGTGACACTTTGAGCTCCTTTCTGCCTCTCCCAGCCTCTGTGTGGGAGACACAGAAGCTCCAGCCTTATTGCTTTTTTTTTTTGGAGACGGAGTCTCTGTTGCCCAGGCTGGAGTGCAGTGGCGAGATCTCGGCTGACTGCAAGCTCCGCCTCCCAGGTTCACGCCATTCTCCTGCCTCAGCCTCCCGAGTGGCTGGGACTGTAGTCCCAGCCACCACACCCAGCTAATTATCTCCAGCCTTATTTCCAAATGGCCTAGGGAGGAGTCACTGGAGGCCTGGGCTCTGCCCTTAGGGACTTGACGAGGTTGTGGGGGCAGAGGGAGGTCATTGTGGGACCTCTCCCATCCCCAGGCAGGTGGAATGAGCTTCACCTGCCCCAGGGTGTGGGCCCTGCACCTGTGGGCTATCCCAGGCACCTTTTGTTCTCCAAGGCCTTGTGGGCCTGAGGGGAAGGGGCCCCGCCTGCCCAGCACTCCAGCCCATGAGGCTGGCCTGGCCCTTCACTTCCCCAGCAAACCTGATTGGGGGAGGGGAGGGGTGCAGAGAGGCTAAAAATAGCTGCAGCAGCTCCAGCTATGAGTCTCCTTGAGGGGTCAGTGGAGCCCAAGATTGGGGAGGAAGAGACTGGAGTGGGCTGCAGGGAGGGAGAGAGACCAGCCTGAGCTGGGGCCTGGTGTACCTTACACCCAGTCCACAGTCCTAGGATGCAGGGACAGAGGGCACAGACATGCAGGGACATGTGAACACAGACACTCAAGGACAGGTGAACAAGCCAGGCAGAAATGCACATAGACATGGCTACCAGCACACCTGGGGCTTCCTCTCCCCAGAACTTCAGGAACACCAGACGGGCCCAGCTGCACAGCTCCCAGCCTCTCAGGCCTGTCTCTTGTCTCCACCTTGTTTTGACCTCCAAGGACCCTGCAGAGCTGGGTGTGTGGACACCTTGAGTTGACAGGGCTAAGCCCTCCTCCCTTGTCTCTTTCAGTCTCCTGTGTGTGCGGCTCAGGGTAGGGAAGGACCAAGGGTCACCAGAGGCAGCATCAGGGATAGAGTTACAGCACAGACCAGAGTTAGGGCACCAACAAGTGGCTGTTGGCTCAGGAGCATCACTCTACCTGAGCAACAGGCTCTTTCTAGCCTGGCTAGCAGGCAGAGGGAGGCATGGGAGAGAAGTGATTGGACCCAGTAGGGCAGGACTGGGGCTCTGCCAGGAGATGTGTGGGGATTGAGGGAAGGGGGCCAAGGGGATCTAGAGAAGTAAATGGATGACCACTCTCGAGCATGCGTTGTTTGATCCCACCTTCACACCTTTGCCCGGAGATGCCCCCTTTGCCAGGGGCTCTTTGGTCCACAAAAGTTGACTCCATGTCTTACCTTTCCTCTAACCAGCCAGAAAATAGGGCTTCATGACAGGAGGGCGCCTGTCAGCTGCTGGACCAGACGTTTCAAATCACCAGCATATCTCTTTGCTAGACGTAAATGATGCCTAAGACAATGTCCATCAGAGCAGCAAGCCAGGGTGAAGGCCTTAGAAGCACCCTGACCTTGGTCTCTCTGCATTGCTAGTCTCACCTTCTTGGAAAGACCCAAACCAGCTGGCAGTCACCGCCACCGCTGCCTCAGCGGTCCAGCTCTGGACTCCTGGGTTGTATGATTCAGCCCCTCCAAAGATGCCTGACAAATCAGCCTCTCCTGATGATGGACAGCTCTGGCTGTTGGAGGGGCTCCTCTCAAGGGGCCTTGTGGTTTTTTCCCAGTCACCACCCCCCCATCCCGATCCTTTGATCTTCATGCTGCTCTACAAAAGAGGTGGGGCAGGGACAGGCATCATGAATTCTCAAGGAAACTGAGGCACAGGGGTGTGACACAACTTGCCCAAGGTCACACAGCCAGCAAAACCCAGCACTGGGTGTAAACCCTACAGTCCTGACTCCCTGACCAGCCTTCTTCCTCTTATGTTCTTCCTTTAGGACTCCCCCCTCCTCCTTGAGCACAACTTGGCTCCCCACACTGCCTGATGCCTCCCTGCCCCCAACCCCAGGCTCTGGGACTCCTTAGGCACCTGCTGGCTGGTGGGACCCAGGCCAGACACTCAGCAGGTGGCTGCCTGGGGGACAAAGGAGTTGGCACTCAGCTGCTGAGCTGGGAGGGAGGGAGGGAGGGAGGGAGGGAGGGAAGGAGAAGCTATGGGGAGGGAGGAGGGATGGGGCTGGAAGTTGGGGGGAGAAGGGTCCGCTTTGGTGTCTTTAACAAGGAGCCATGACAAAAAGGGTTAAACCAGCATGCACATGAGCATGGGGGGCGCTCAGTGGTTTAGGCACTTTTCACAGTAACCCCAAGTTCTGTCCTCCCAGACTCATGACCAGTTAGAGGGAGGGGCTTGAGGGTAGAAAGAAGAGCCTGTTGGGAGGGGGGATGGAGAGACAGAGAGATGCCAAGGTTGATGCCACAGTGTCAAGGTTCTGGCTGGGCCCTGGGGACCCAGGGGTAGGGAGGGAGGGCATGGGAAGGACGGCATGGTGAGGAGAGATTCTGCAGCACATGCGATTTGGTGCTGCAGAATCCAAGCAGCGAGTCTCCCCCTTCTTTCCCCACCACAAATTCATGATGCCTGTCCTTTTTCCAGCTCTTTAATGGAACAGCATCAGGATCAAAGGAAATCAGGGGGGTGGTGACTGGGAAGAAACCAGAAGTCCCCCCCACCCCTTGAGAGGAGGGTCTTCCAATAGCCAGAGCTGTCCAGTGGCAAGAGAAGTCCTGTACCTGCTCTTCAGGAGCACACCTGACCTGCCACAGATAGGAAGGGTTGTGATGAAGGGCACCCATCATGGATTGGCCCAGGGACCCCAGAGGCTTGCTGGGTCCTCACAGACCTAGAGGCAAACTCTTTTGCTACAAATGAGAAACTGAGGCCTTGAGCAGTCCCTGGCCAGGAGTCTCCTGTCCTTCTGGAGGCCAGAGTAGTTGGATCATATAGGTGCTGTTTGTCATTTCATCTGTATCTCTTTCTATTAAAATCTAACTGGCGAGGTAGTCACAACTGAGCTTATTAAAAAGGCAGCTCTCCTCTAAACTGAGTTCCTTAAGGGGAGGGACTATGTTGTATTCCTGCCGATCAAAGCACCTGGTAGCTGTTGAATAGAGGGTTGCTGAATGGAGAATAGATGGATGGATGGATAGAGGATGGACAGGCTAAGTTCTGTTGGTGTTTGGGAAACAGAGAGAGCCATCTGGGCTGGGTGATCAGGAAAAGAGGGGATGGGAGAATTGAAATAAGCAGAAGGACCCAGGATAGCATTCCAGGTATGAAAAAATGGCTGAGCAAAACTGTAGGGGATGAGTGAAACAGGGCATGCACAGGGTCTAGGATTCACCCTAGCATCCTCATGGCATCTCCCCACTGCCCCCCTTCATTCAGTCCCTGCTCATCTCCTGGCAGAGCCCCTTGTTGCAGATGGGCCTAGCCAGGACTTCCCACCCCACCCCCTCCCTTCCTGCCAGACTGCCTGCCAGCAAGCCTGCAGGCTCTGCAGCCTGAGACCCGGAGACCCGGATTGTTGTTGGAGAATCGGCAGGTTTGTGGATTGTTGTTGGAGAAGCCGCAGGTTTGTTTGCTCCAGAGCCCGCGGAGAAATCCCAACAATCAATGGCCAACAACACTCTGCCTGCGGCTGCAGCATCGATCCTCCCCCCACAGGTCTGGTGGTTTGGGCAGCAGGTAGGCAGGTGGAAGGAAGCTGGGGCAGGGTTGGGCCTTCCCATCTGGGGGCTGGGCCTCAGTGGAGGCTGAAGGGGAGAGGTAGGGAAGCCCAGGATGCCAGGACAGGAGTGACTGGTCCTCTCATTCACAAAGCCCTCAAAGGATTGAAGAATAAGAGCCACCCCACATCACTCTGCTCTGGCCCAAGACTTCAGGGACCATAGTTCACCTGATTCCCAGCCTCTTGTTCTTTCCTGACCTCCAAATATTGGAAAGGATGTTTTATTCCTTTGCCACTAATGACTGAGAAGCACCTATCATCACCAGAAATGTGCTAGAAGAAAGTGAGGGGCTGTTTATGTCTTGGGTCTGTCTGACAACGTGGGTTTCAACTTGATTAATAAAATGCAGATAGTAACTTCTATCTCACAGAGATGATAAGAGAACTAAATGAGCTAATGTATACAAAGCACTTCGTACAGTGCCTGGCACATAGTTGGTACCATATAAATGTTTGCTATTATTGTTGTTGCTATTATTTGGATAGTGATACTCTCCTGGGTTCCCATCTGCCTGTAGTGAAGCTCTCCCCTATGCTGGGAAAGTGGACACAGTGCTAGCTGAAGCCAGGTTTTGTGAAATGGGCAGACACTTTGGAGCAGCCTTACTACTTACTGGCTGTGCAGCCTGAGGGTAAGTGACTTAATCTCTTCAAAACTCAGTTTTTCCATGTGTAAAATGGGAACAACTAATATCTTACTGTGAGTACTAAATAGAAAAGTCATGTGAAAAGCTTGACCAGTGAAGGCTGGGTCCCTAGGGATTCTGGGCCAGGCCTCACGCCTCAATATATGTCTATGGAATGAATGAGTGAATGAATGATGGATGGATGGGTAGATATACCCCAGGGCCTGCTCTTTTAGGAGCTGTAGACCTGAACTATTGTGGTTCTGGATGATTCTTAGGCCTCCACCTCTCCATTAAAGGGCATGTAGGCTCAGAGCTGCTCCCAAAAATTCATGTTGGTCCCTGCAAGCTATGTGAGAGTGTCTGAAGCTGGGAGATGGATGAGGGGGCTATGGAGCCAGATGACATGGATTCATCCTTCCCTTACCTCTTAGTGCCAGCCAAGTCCATTCGAGGCATCCCTCTCAGTCATTAGGGGTAGTGGGTGGGTGCTTAGGGTGGCTGTTATTGGGGGGGGGTCAGGAATTCTGGGCTTTACCTCTGCCAATATCCACCTGTGCAACTCTCATTAATTTATTCAACATGTATTTAATGTCTGCCATGTGCTAGGCTTTGTGCCACTGGGGACACAAGCAGTGGTGGCACTAAGGGGTGACTGGGGAGAGGCTTTAGCCCATTCAGAATGGCCATCAGCACCCTACCCCCGAGCCACCTCAGGCTGATGGCGTGACAGCTTAATTTGTAGAAGGAAAAAACGAAGTAAAGGCTGTAATTTACAGTTGGGATAATTGGCCAACTGTTAGGAAAGGAAAAAAATTCTAACATACAATCTATGTAAAAATAGCATGCTTGCTACGCAAACTCAGCTTCAAGATTCAGTCCCAGCTGCCATAGGCCCGCCTCCCCTTCCTAACCAAGCAGCTGACCCTAAACTTCTCCCGAGCAAGAATTCTAGAGCTTCCCCAAGACATAGTGGGTGAACAAAACAGACTTGGGATCATCTTTGTTGAGTTTAGTTTTGCTGCTGGAGCATCAAGCAACCAGGGACTTGTGACCCAGCAAGATGGGGACCTGGATGGGGGAAGCCAAGGGATGGTGAGAACACAGAAGAGTCCTCTGACCCAGGCTGGAGGACAGGCCTGGCTCCCCTGAGGAACCACATAGTAGATGCCCCTTAAATATGTACTGAAGAATTACAGGAAGTGTCAGCTAAGCTAATACTTGAAGCATGAGGTAGAGTGAGCCAGATTGGTCCAGGAGGGGAAAGGAATTCAGGCAGAAAGGCTGGTAAGAGCCCAGAAGCTATTGAGAACTTGGTTCATTTGACTTGGCTAATTTGGAAAACTGAAGCTAAAACTCCTTTGGCCTGGCTGGGTGGGTCGGCTTCCTGGAATTGCCACTTCCTGTTAGAATTGGTCTTGGAGACCTCCTAGTGCCTGCTTCCTAACACCCAGCTGCAGACCAGTGCTGGCAGCATAGTCTCCGCCGGAAACCTCTTCCGTATAGAACCTCTTCCGTATAGAACCTGGCTCCTCCTCCCTGAGAATAGGCCAGTAAGCTGGGGACCCAGAAATCTGCATGACTTGACAAGAACTTTGAGGCTCTCCTGTGCTATAAGGCATGGCAACTTCCTTTGAAGACTCCAGAAAGTGGAGGTCCAGAGAGGACAGGGGTATACATGAGATCACATGGGAGCCTGGGCTCTTAACCACCTGGGCTGAGAAGTCCCTTCACTAATGTAACCCCTGCCTAATAGGCCCTTTTCTGCACCCTCTTTCTTCTTCTTTTTTTTTTTTTGGTGGCGGTAGGGGTGGGGTTGGTGGAGTGCTGAGCCATGACAGCTCTGCCCAGGTGGGGGCACAGCATTCCTGAGCTGACCCCAGCCTGGCAGATGGGGCTTAATAGGGCTAGGATAGGTGGGGACAAGGAGCACAGGAAGCTGGAGGGCCTGGAACTGGATGGATGGAGGGGCTAAGGAAGCAGGCTTTCTGATATGCTCCCCATATTTAGGCAGGCATGGTAGTACTGGTGGGGAATGGAAGCTCAGTTTCTAATTAAGCCCAGCCCTTGTGTCTCCTTGCTCTCCATTAGTGCCCCACGGTGTCCCCAAGGCATTTTAAGCTGCCACCCTGCTGAGGAGGCTGGGATGGCCGCCAGGGCCTGCCAAGCTTAGACCTATGAGGAGCAAAAAGCCAACTCAGGCTTCTCCTGTCCATGGCAGTCTCTGGGTCCTCCAGCCTCCTCAGAAGCCTGGGGCCGGTGGGCGGGGGTGTGCTCCTGCCTGCCATGTCAACCTCTGGGGTTCTGAACAGAATCTGGACTGTCTCCCATGGGGCCTTGTCCCCAGTACCACTTCCTGATCTGGAAGTGCCAGGCAGCACTTCCCCCAGACTCAGGGCAGCAGCCCCCAGACTCAGGGATGTGCTGTTAGAATCCAGCACCTACCAAGGAGTCTGCAGGAAGCAGCAATTACCATTTTAGGTTAAGGCAGCCCTAGTTTGTTAACCATTGCAGCACTAGGGCTCCTGGAAGCTGAGTCGTCCTTCCTCTCTTTTCTCCTCCAGACCTTTCCTTCCAGACATCATCCCTCAGTTCTTGGCAGAGTGAGCAACCCAGACTAGCCATCCCCAGGCCCCCTCTATCACCACATTCTGAAGTGGAGCTCAGAGAGGTGGAGCAGCAGGTCCAAGGTCACACAGCCATGGAGGCAGCCTCCATTCCCGAGACCCAACCTTACCCCAGTCTCAGCGGCTTCCACCTTCATAATCTCCCTAGGCCACATTCACACATGCAGAGTTTAATTAACTTTATTGATATCCAGAAATTAGGAGAATGACTAAAGGTAATTGCTCATTAAAAATCATTAAACTGACACAGCAGGCTCGGCACACACAGCCCCTTCCACACCGCCTTCTTCCTCCACTGTGGCTGGATGGCCCAGGCACCCCACACAGCTGGGGAAGATACCCCGTGGCCCAAGGCACCCCTGATGCCTGATGCCAATCAAGACTTGGAGGCTGCAGAAGGGAATAAGGGACTGAGCCTGTGAGCTTGGGCCAGGCCCAGCACGATTTTGCCCTACCTCTGCAGCCTCGGCATATCAGGCCTTCCAAGGCATCTGGGCCGTGCCTGGCTACATCCTGCAGTCTGCATCCTGCCTATGAGCAAAGCTCTGAGGGCCTCATCAGAGAGGTGGCAGGGCTGAAAGGCTGAGGGATGCACCCCTCCGGCCGAAAAGGCTCATAGCCCGGGCCTTTGCTACTTTAGGCTCGCCTTCACAAAGCTAAAGTGCCCAGGAACCCTGGGATGGCCAAATGCGCTGCTCCCCACTGAGATGACTCACTATCCCAATGGCTGGGACCTCCAGCCCAGCCGAGGAGAGAGGAGCCTCTGGCCACCCAGCTCTGACATCCCAGCCCTCTCACCCTCAGGCTTGGCACTTCGGGGCTGCTTCTTCGTCTCCCTTGGGGAGTGAAAATAAAGGTCTTTCCCAACAGCCAGACTCCTACCCCACATATCCCATGGGCAGGTGCCCCCAGGGGCACAGGAGATCCTGATAGTCAGGATGGGACACTGCCCAGGGACACACAGACTTGAGGCCACAGAGTGAGCAGATTCCTCCTAACACTCACACCCACATGCCCATCAGGGCTGGTCGGACTCCTGGCCACACCAGTCTTCCTCCTGGATTCCCACAGTCTCACTCCAGCCCTGCAGGGAGCTCTCTGGCTGGGGCTGCCCCCACACACTAGTGGCCTCACACAGTCCTCACACCCATTCACTGCTGACCCCTCACCCAAGATTCTGACCACCTGAAGTGCAGACACACTGGGACTGGCTCCTCTAGGCATGCAGGACCCTGATTACTTTCACATTCAGACCCACAAACTCACATACAAGGCCTTGACTAACTGCCAGGGGACAGACACAGGCCCTGCGCCCTAACGGAGCTGTCCAGCGCCAGGACCCGTCAGGACCCAAGACAGGTTCGGAATTCCTAGGGACATCCCCAGGCAGCTAGGCAGGGATTCAGGCTTCTCCTCCCCGGTCTTCGTCCCTGGGGTGGGGCTTGCCGGACTCTTCCCCTCTCCCCAGAACGTGAGCACACGGTTTCAAGTTCTGGGTGCTGCCGGAGGATCCAGCATGGGCAGCCCGGTGGCGGGGTGAGGACACTGGGCTGTGTGCAAGTGGAGCTAGAGGCTCAGAAAAAGGCTTCTGCGTCTCTGGGGCCACAGTTTTTCTTCCTGGATGAAGAAAACTGCCGTCCAGGGGCCCAGCCTCTCCCTGGCCGCGCTGCCTTGACCTCGGCAGCGGCCTGGAAAGATCGAGCAGGGAGGTTAGAAACTCCCACCCTCACACTTCTCCACATCAGGCGCTTCAAACCATATGGCAAGGGATGGCAGGTCTCAACTCCAAGTGCGGTTTTGCCGACCCTACCAGCCTACTGCAGCGGGAGAAGGACGTGGGTGCCAGTAGCTTCCATGAGAGCTTGTTTGAGCCAGGACGGCAGGTCCAGACAAGACTCTTCCCCGAGGCACGGAACCCCTATCCTCTCCCCAACACTCCCTTGCCGCTCACACCATGGCCAAGCTTCCCTCCACCCGAGACCGATGAAGTTGGGGACCAGACTCCTAGAGGGGGCGCGGAGATTCTCAGGGTATGGGGAACCGGTCCTCCAGAGACGAATCTGCCTCGCAAGTGGGGAGTGGACCAGGGCCAGGCAGGAAGGCAGGCCGGTAGGGAGACAGAGCTCGGGGCAGTGGTTGGGGTGTGTGTGTGTGTGTGTGTGTGTGTGTGTGCAAGGAAAGGACTTTGAGGAGGACAGAGTCTCTATCCCAGGACCTCCGCTGCTGCAGCCGAGGGCAGAGCCAGGAGCCAGATAGGGGGTTCAGGCCCTTGGAGTTTCTCTCTAGAATTGTGCTCTAGGTCCCGACTCCGGCGTGGCAGCGCCAGGGCATGGGGAGGTGAGCGAGGTCTCAACCCCGGGTCCGGCCGCCATCCGGCCCCGTCTCCCCTCAGTAAGAACATGAGAGGCCCTGGAACCGGCGGCAAAGTCGAGCGAAGTTTGGCGGGCGTCAGGGGAAGCGGGACCGCGGGCCGCCAGCTGGACCGTCCGGACTCATTGCCTCGAGCCCCCCGGCACGCGCCCCGGCGCCCTGAGACGCTTAGAGTGTGGCGAGGTAGCGCGCGGGTGAGCGCGTGTGTGCGGGGAGTGGGTGGCGTGATGAATTGCATCAGAGAAATCCCATTAGATCTGGGGAGATGATTAAAGGCGAGGTCTCGGCCGGGCGCGAATGGCGGGAGCCGCGGCAGCTTCCCGCCCGCGAAGCCCGCGCCCCGCCCGGCTTGGCCGGCGCCGGGGGCAGCGCAGCCGGCGGGGCGCGGTGTTTGGACTGGGCAGCCAGATGCCCGAAGCTGGGCACCGGGTCTCCCTTCCCACCCCTGGGGCCCCGCTCCCGCCCCCGTCCTGCCGCCGGACGCCGGGGTTCCTTACCGTGAGCCAGGAGCGCCAGCAGCGAAGGCAGGAGCAGCAGGGCTGCCGGGCGCATGGTGCTGGTTGCGGCCGCGCCCTGGGCTGGGACCGCGGCGGGAGGGCGGGGGGCTTGGTGGGGTTTGGGCGCGGGGGCAGAGCGGGGTCCGGCCGGGGAGAGGGAGCGGGGCCGCAGCCGTCACCGCCGCTGCCGCCGCCAGCGCCTGACAGAATCAGCACCACGGCCAGCGCCTGGCGTCGGCGCCGGGGATCGCCGCGCGGGGCTGGGGGCGGGGGCGCGGGAGGAGCGGCTTACCGTAAAGTCTCATGCAAAGGCGCAGAGACCCAGGGGCAGGAGCCCAGGCTCCCGCTCCACCGCGACTGCCCTACTCATATGGTTGGTGTCATGTGGTCACACGGCCCCTGCCCTTCTGCGCTGCCCACGCCCAGCCAAGCATGCCACCCTCTTTCCTGTTAGCAGCCTGCCAAGGAACCTCAATTAATAGCTCACTGTAGCCTTCTGATTCTCCATGAGAAAGAGCAACACCTTCCCCACCCCTCTCCACCCAATCCTGGTACCTGAGGGCGTCAAGGGTGACCTGGGAAGACATCCGAGAGTGAGGCAGCTGGTGAGGCCCGCGTGCCCTTGTGGCAGTTCCGTCTTGGGCCGATAATGAAGATGGCTTTTGAGCTTACAAAGGACAATAAATTATTACTTTGCGCTCAATAAATGCCAGGGCTCCAGGCAGCTGCATCAGCAGCAAACTGTGCTCACAGAAAAGCTTAATTATCCTGATATTATAGTTAAAAGCCAGTGGCACTCGCATCCTGGGGAGACATTCTTCACTTGGCAGGAGGCAACCTGGGCCAAGCTGTGGGCAGCTGAAGGTAGTATCCTGGGTCCCCACGTAGCCCTGGATCTCCAGGACTCTGCCTTGGCCCCTCTGCAGGACTAGAGAAGCCACAATGACGGTCTATACAGACCCTTCATGCCATCTCTGCCCAGGTTTCTGGAATTGGTGGAGAAAATGGGATAGGCATGAGAGAGGGTTTCCTAGAGCTGTTATTTTATTTTATTTCATTTTATTTTCTTACTGTTTTTAGAGACAGGGTCTCTGTTGCTCAGGCTGGAAATGCAGTGGCACAATTATATTAATAGCTCACTCAAACTCCTGGGCTCAAGAGATCCTCCCACTTCAGCCTCTCGAGTAGCTAGAACTACAGGCATGCACCCCCAAGCCTGGCTAATTTTTAAATTTTTTGTAGAGATAAGGTCTCATTATGTTGCCCAGACTGGTCTTGAACTCCTGGCCTCAAGAGATCCTCCCACCTCGGCCTCCCAAAGTGCTGGGATTACAGGCGTGAGCCACTGTGCCCTAGGGCTGTTTTAGATAGAGACTTGAAGGAGGCCCAGGGGTGTAGCCTGTACTATTAAAGGCATGGAAAAATAACTTTCCAGCGCCCTGCTTGGGCTGAGGAGTCCCAGTGAGTCACAGGGCAGCAAGGGGGCAGTCACAGCTGTGCCATCCTGAGGCTGCTCTTTAAAGGCAAGGGCTCATGGATGGGCTCACTTGAAGAGCTTTAATGGGTACAATGGTACAGGATCCTATGGCTAATGTTATTATTCCCTGTAGAGGAATAGGAAGGCTGAACTCCCTATTGCCCCTGGGAGAAGGGCAGTTTCTTGTTTAGTTTCTTTTTACATGAACTTGGCTGCTCTCCAAAGCTTCCAGACTCCAGTCATTGTCCAGTGTCCTTCCTGGCCTCATCCTGCAAGCAGGTGGTGAAATTTCTGCTCAAGTTCCTTAAAGAGTGTTTTGGTCCTCTTGACCAGAGTCTCCCAACTCTGCTGGTTGGATTCTCTCCAGACCCTCTTCTTGTGGGCTCTGGGGAGCTGTGATGACTGCTGTAAAGAATCCCAGGCAGCAGGCAGATGGCGTGTGGAATTAGGAAGACGCTGGGATTTCTGGACAGTTGTTTTGAGAAGCTGAGGAAAAAGAGGGCAGCAGCAGAAGGATGGCAGGAAGAAGGAGGAGTTGATGAAAGAATCAGGGTTGAGGAGAGGAAGCCAGGAAGGAAGGTGCAAGAGGTGAGGCAGAAAGAGAGTTGCCAACAGAGGAAGGGAAGAGACACAGAGGTAGAAGGTTGTGTGGCCGGGGAAGTTTAGGGAAATGCTGGCAAATGTCATGAGATTCCTCTTTTCCTCCTTGAAAGTATTCCTGGGCTCCTCTAGTATTCCTGGTCCCTCATGGCTAGGCAGCTTGGGCAAGGGGAGTGAGTCATGACCTAGGGATGAACCTTGTATTGCCAGGATGATTCATGGGGATTTGGAGGTTGGTGGCAGGCTTGTCTGACTCTCTTAGCAACAGGGCTCCTTGATGGGCTGGGCACTATGCACATAAAGGAGGGGGAGAGAAGCCATCCTGGAACTTGCCACATCACCTTCCCCATGGCCTGAGCTAATCTAGAGGGTCCAATGGAGACTACAGGTCCCAGAATACAGCACTGTACCCTGAGCTCAGAAGATGGGCTTGTACTGCATGATGGGCATGACAATGCACCGGGGCTGTCCCTCCCTCCTAAAGGCGGTCAACATAGCCTTTATGCAGTGGGTTCCTAGGCAGGTTGAGGCAGAGCCTGGGCCAAACTGGGAAACAGCAGAGCTTCTGTCAGGTGCCCTCTGTCATGCCCTCCAAGGGGCTCGTCCTAACCAGACCTCGATATTACCTACAAATTGAGAACAATAAAATGCCCAAGGGGACAATCAGCTGTATAAAGGGCTGGCAGGCTTATAGTCTACTCAATTCATAGGCACCTTTCAAAGTGGCAGTCTGGGTGGATTTGCAAGGCTCCCCTCACTGCTCTCACTTCTGTTCTTTGCATCCCCCACCTGGCTTTTTACTCCCAGAGAACCCTGGGCTTCCCCTGTCTGTGTAACTGCTTGCTTAATTGTCTGTCTGCTCTACTAGTTGTTGACTTTGCAAAGGCACAGACCATGTCTGTCTCATCTACCCACAATCTAGCTCAGTGGCTGTCACATAGTAGATGTTCAATAAATATCTGTGAATAAACAACAGGGATGAGGAGTGTCTAAAGCCCAAGGCCAGTCATTGGTGTCAAATGAGTGCTGTGAGATAATGAAGAAGAGGGCAATTGTTTCTTTTGGGGGTGAGGCAAGGTCAGTGAAATCTTCATACAATGGATGGGTGAAACCAAATTGAATATGTTTTTAAAAATTAATTAATTAATTTTTGAGACAGGTTCTCACTCTGTCACCCAGGCTGGGATGCAGTGGTGTGATCAGGGCTCACTGCCGCCTCGACTTCCTGGGCTGAAGTGATTCTCCCATCTCAGCCTCCTGAATAACTGGGACCACAGGTGTGTGCTAACATGCCCAGCTAATTTTTTACTTTTTTGTAGAGATGAGGTCTCTGTATGTAGTCCAGGCTGGTCTCAAACTCCTGGGCTCAAGTGATCCTCCCACCTTGGCCTTCCAAAGGACTGGGGTTACAGGCATGAACCACTGCCCCTAGCCCAAATAAGTTTTATGATTCAATGGAGAGGGAGAGGGAAGACATTCAAAGTGGGGGGGTGTGGTTTATGCACAGCGGTGGAAAGTGCATGCTAGTCTGGGGTCAATGAGAAGACTGGTTCTGCTGGAGCAGAGTCCCTGCTGGGAAGTAGGAGAAAGGGCTAGAGTAGTCTGGGGCCTAGCTGTGAAAGGCTTGGTGGTCGCCTGAGCTGAAGGACATCCTTGGTGGCTACACTGAAGGGATTACCCCATCACGAAAATATTTGCACTGAAACAGAGCAATCTGGCATCATTAAGGTATGTTTTCAAGCACTATGGCAAGTGGTAGGAACTGTGGGGTTCACTGCTGACTCAGAAGCCAGGGGGTGGGGTGTGTGTCTGAGCTACAGTGACTGAATTAGGTTTGAGAGACCAGAGAGAGGGAAGAAGGGGCTCTTCAATCCCAGACACCCTAACCCCTGCCCAGACAAAGCCAGACATACATAGAGCCCCCATACCTGGAGAAGCCAGCTTTACTTCCCCAGTTCCAAACAGCCCATCAATCTGTAGGATCACAGGCACATTGGTGACTTATTTTGAAGTCTCTGCTGAGATGACACTTGCTTTCTGCGCGAGAGGAGGAGAAAATTACTCTCTTCTAAGACAGCTTTCAAACCAGAACTATATCTTTTGTGGAGCCAAAGTGGTTTTGGTGTTTCAGGGAGGCAAGGGCAGGGGCTGCCACCTCACTCCAGAGGTTCCCAGGGGTACAGAGCTGCCTGCTTACCTCAACCCATTTCGTGGAGCAGGCTTCCAGACCTTGCAGTGCCTGGAACAGTCAGGGATGCCAGTGCTCCAGCCAGGGCTCTCTGCATTACCCAAAGTCAACCCATTGAATTTAGGGGCGAGAGGAGGGCCCTGCTCTGATAAGTGGAGAGTCCGGGCTCCAGGCATTTGCTCCTGCTCCAGGAGCTGGACCAGATTGGCTGTAGGAAGAGCTCAGGGTAGATGGAGACAGCAGCAGAAAGTGGTTTGATGTGAGCTACTTTCCATCTCCAAACAGAGGCCTCCAGCCTGCCCACCACCCCCAGCCGAGGCCTTTGATCCTCCACAGCTCCATAAATGTTTAATGCCACCGGCTGGGCAGAAATGAGGCAGGTGCTGAAACAGGGAGACTGGGGATAGGACTTAAGATGTACAATGCTGGCTAGATTATTTTCACATAGGAGCTCTGGGATGGATGGGAGGAGGCTTTCCCCCATCATGTGGCAGGAGAAGTCCCAGGGTTCAAATTTGTGGCACTAATAAAGAAAACTCTTTGAAAACCATCAAGGGGATGAAAATAAAATGAATAATCAATTGCAAAAGCCCAATCTCTGGTTTGATTGAAGGAAAAAGATGGAAAGTTAAATGACAATCAAATGCAAATACAGCTCAACAAACACCACAGCAATTACCAGGCGCAGGAACCACATGGTGCTTGCAGGCAGCGGGGGTTGGCAATTTGGAAGCCTGAGCCTGTGCAGAGGTGACGGGCGAGGGGCCATTTTAATGGACAGTTAAATAGATGCAAAAAAACCCTGCATCTACTTTGCATACACTGCTGATGAGTGGGGAGCCGGAATTCTGGCATCCAGAGGGAGGTTGTGCTACCTTCCGTAGCTGCCTCTGTATCATTTCAGGAGGCCCTGAGTACCTGTGGTGGGGTGAGGCCAGAGTGAGCTCTGGCTCAGATGATCAGGGAGAAGGCTGCACCAGTCTCATTGGATTCTTCACACCAGCTGGTGCTGAAGGTTCAGGGGTTGAAGTTGAAAGAAGCCCGTGGGGTCCTCCATAAAGGACTCAAGGTGCTGGCCTTCCAACAGCCTGGTAAGAGTGGCTTTCTCCTCTAGATTTGCATAATGCTTTGCATCTCATTTGAATGCTATTAATTTGGTGTCAGTCTAGGTTGGCATGGTGTGGGAAAGAGAACAGCTGGCCTTCTCCATCCCCTCTGTACCCCAGAGCTTATTCTAAGCATAGCCTTCTGCAACTGGGGGGCATGAGGCCTCCACTTTCACCATCCCCTTCATGTTCCCTGACACTTAGTCTCTCAGTGAAGCCAGCTCCTAAAAGCCAAGGCTGCCTGGCATTGTGTCAGGGTTATGCTGCAGGGTTATGCTGAAGGAATAAGAAAAGGTCCCCCAAGGTCACTCTCACCAGACCCAGAGACACTATGGGAGGATGGTGGGGGCCTTTGTCATCCCAAGCAATCAAGGCAGCTTGGCTTGGAAAGGGTCCAAAGATAATAACCAAGAGAGGGAGGGAACAAAGACAGGTGATAATCCCAGAGAAATATAGAAGGCTCTAGAAATAAAATCCTCTGAACTCAATATTTCTAGTGCTTGAACTTACATAAAATACATCTGTACAGAGGCATTGGGTTTACAGTGCTGCTCTGGGGCTGGGAACCTGGTGCCAGGTTGATGGCCACGTGATGACAGAGTGAGTCACCAAGTGGGGTGAGTTCCTGAGAAAGAGGGAAGAGGCCCCGGGTGCATCCTGTGGGCTGCCCCTGGCAGGTGGGCATCAGGAGGCTACAGGGAGATGCGGATGAGTTATTTAATTGAAGAGGAAGAGAAGTGCGTTCCATGCAAAGGGAACAGCATGTACATGGGTAGACAGGACTAAGAGATGGTTAGTGTGGCTGGATGGCAGCAAACAAGAGTTGTGGTGTGGGATGTAGCTAGAGAGCTGGGGTGTAGCAAAGCTTAGTGGCTGGTACAAAATCTCTAGGAGCCCTACCTGCCCATCCGTCTGTCCATTTATTCATTCATCCTTCACCCTACTATGTCCCAATTCATTCATCACCCACTCATTCATTTACTGAATGAGTGAGCACTTATTGAGCACTGTGTGTATGCCAGGACCTGAACTAGCTACTGGAGAGGGAGAGCCCTCAAGGAGCACCCAGATTGGGGAAGGGAAACAGCCCCAACACGCTGTAATGTTTATCTCCACAAGGTACTTAAACAAGGCTCTGGAAGCCCTAGCTGCCAAGTCTCCCATGCTTCAAGCTTCCCAAGGCAAGTGTCCTTCATTACCTCCGGGGAGATCTTCCATTCACACAGATCCTCCTGGCATCTAATACTATTCCTTCCTGCTACAAAAGCAGCCCGCTTCTTATAGCCCCAGAGTGGCGGGGAGTGTTTCTGATGTTCATTCTCATTGACCCTTTATTTGGGCCTTAGAGGCATCACAGTCTCAGGAGAACCCAGGGGAAGTGATATGAGAGCATGGTCAAGTCTCCCTTAGACATCAGAACCCAAGCTTGGATACACTTCTAGCCACTTCCTTTTCTGGGCATGAAAATAGGACAGAAATTCCCAATGTCCCTTAATTCTAGCATATTCCCTTCCCGAATCCTCCTTGAACTACTTGTCCTCTATTTGTGACATCACAATGGTCTCTATGGCAACTGATTGTGAGGTCACCAGTCCTTAAAGCAACAGAATATGTGGGTCCAGACAATGGCCTGCAAGAGAAAGGAAGAATACAAAATGGAAGCCTGGGATAGAGATCCTCTCCTGGGAAAGGGGGAGGCCACGCAAGGCCTGTCCGGGGGAGGACTCCTCTTCTCAGCCCATCTGCAGTAGGGCCACATTCAGGGTAGGCAAGAGCAAGGCCTGCTAGAAAGGGAAACTGCTCATCAAGAAACTGAGGGAGGCCAGGCGCGGTGGCTCATGCCTGTAATCCCAGTACTTTGGAAGTCCAAGGTGGGTGGATCACCTGAGGTCAGGAGTTCGAGACCAGCCTGGCCAACATGGCAAAACCCTGTCTCTACTAAAAATACAAAAATTAGCTGGGTGTGGTAGTGCATGCCTGTAGTCTCAGCTACTCAGGAGGCCGAGGCAGGATAATGACTTGAACCTGAGAGGCGGAGGTTGTGGTGAGCCAAGATTGTGCCACTGTACTCCAGCCTGGGTGAAAGAGCAAGACTCTCTCAAAAAAAAAAAAAAAAAGAAAAAAGAAAAAAAAAAAGAAGAAGCTGAGGATTGAGGGTCATCCTGAGCATTGGCTAGACTTCAGAGGCAGGCCTGACTTCAAATCATCCCAGCCTAATGTTTGCCTTGGGCAAGTTTTGGAACCTCCATTTCTTAACCTATGAAAGGAAAATGATGCCACTTGCCTTTCAGAAAAGTATTCAGTGAGATAACCTGTTGGAGAGCTTGGCCCATAGTAGGTGCTTGTTTCTATCTACTTGTACTTGCTTCTATTTCTTTTTCTACCCCCTCAGCCCTTACGCCTAGGATCTTGCATATTATATGTGCCTTATTAGTGCTTGCAATTGTAAGTGCACTGTAAGTGCAGGATGAGGGCTACAGGGCAATGTTTAGAGCAGGGGAAGTCAATGGACCTGGATTCAAATCCTCACTCTGCTATTTGCTAGCTGTAAGCCTTTGAGCAAATCACCTTTCTGTTTCTTGGTTTCCTTAACTGTAAAATGGGAGATAGCAATACTGTTGTCTTCATAGGGTTGATTAGGACTAAATGAGACCCTGCAAATAAATAGCAGAGCTTGGCACACATGAGGTGCACGGTACTTAAACTTGAGTGAGGCTGTTTCTGCACGCGCTGCACAGTTTGTGTTCACTGTCAGTTTTCAGGAAATGTGAGTTAATCTGTGGGGTGTCCAGAACTGGAGAGTGGGTGAACCTCAAGAGAGGGTCATAGGACGGGAGTCTCTCCCCGAAAGGGGTGACCACTCACTTTCTGGATTCCCCCTAGTGTGGACACCCAGCTCATACCAGTCACAGGGGCTGGGTGCTCCTTGAAGTCATCTATGAAGCCCAGACCAGGGCCTGACACATGGCACAAGCTCAGCAACAGTTAAGGTAAACTGAGTTAGAGGATGTCTTAATAATATACTGGCTAACATATATTCTGTGCATATTCTGTGCCAGGCTCTGTTCTAAGCACTTTACATTTTGATCCTCACAACAACCTATGAGCTAGATATTATCCATTTTTAAAATGTGGAAACAGAGAGGCTAAGTAATTTGCCCAAAGTCACACAACTAGTAAACAATGATGGAGCTCGGATTTGAACCCAGGCTACCTGGCTCTAGAACCTATGTTCTTAACTCCCAAATTACCCGCAGCCCCATGGGCTGGGTCCATCCATTTTACTATATCTGCCACCACGAATTTCCTCCCCCAGCTCTCCCACTTGCCCCTCTCTTCTCCCAGCTGAGCCCAGGCCCAGTGCAACTCAAAGAATGGAAATTCTCTTCCACCCGCCTCAGCAATCTGCCTCCCCCTTTGTTGAAATAAAGCCACCGCCACAGCCGAAGCCACCACCGGATCTCTTGCTTATTTCAAGTCCTCCTAAAGCTTGTTGAGTTCTTAACTTATTAAAGATAAGCACATGGAAATAGGGAGCAAATCTCTTTATTTATGACATAATCTCCAGCCCAGAAAAGCGGCAGGAACAGTGTTGCCTATATTAGGGAACCAATAGGAAAAAAATCAATTAGATCCGCCAGAGCGTTTCGCTATTAACTTTCTTCTGATGTTTCTCTTAAGGCTGGCCGTGGGGGTCTCCACCAGCAGCCAAAGGGGAGAGAGAGGAGAGCTTTGTAGGAACAGAGAAAGGAATGTCACAAGGAAGGCAGCTGACCAGGCTTGCAGACAGACAGGGGAATCTCTTCATCACGGTCTCCTTCACTGCTTTCCAAATCTCATTTAACCTCCATGTTTCTTGCTGCAATTTCAGTTGGTGTCTTTAGGGGCAGGGGAGTCAATTGGTCACTCTTGGCTTCTTGCAGACTTGAACCCCAAGTCTGACCACATTTTTGCGAGACCCATCGAGAGAAGGATCTTCCCCTTTCTGAAAGAACAATATTCTGGAGGGGCTCTTCTTGACTGATGTTTAGTAGGGTCTTCTGCTGGATAATTATGCCTCAAACAACCCCATGCAGCTACCGCATGAGGTCTTCACATCCATCTGCCTGCCTCCAGGAGCACTTTCTAAGCTGTCTCCCAGAGACAGGGCTCACCCTTATTCCTGAGAGCCTCCGGTGAGAAGGGTGCCCTAGCTCCCATAGTAACCCCAGAATTCATCTCCTTAAAGGCTGGGGATCATGGCTTGTTCAATAGTTTTTCTTCAGGTTCAGACATATAGCAGGGGCTCAATAAATATCCACAGAATCAATAATTATTACAAAAGCCCCATTGATGGAATGCTCGCTCTGTACCAAGGCTGAGAAGGGTGATTTGTCACCTGAAGTGGGACCCCTTTGTTGCTCCCTGAACCAACAACCCAGAAGAGCCTGCCAGTTTTGTTGTTTTGTTTTTCCTTTTCTTGCTATTTGGCCAGGAGCAGCAGTAGCAGCAGCTCCAAGAAGTAAGTATTATTATTATTATTATTATTTGAGACAGGGTCTCACTCTGTTATCCAGGCTGGAGTATAGTGGCACAATCATGGCTCACTGTAGCCTCAACCTCCCCGTGCTCAGGTGATCCTCCCATCTCAGCCTTCCAAGTAGCTGGGACTATAGGCATGCACCACCACACCCAGCTGATTTTTTTTTTTTTTTTTTTTTTTTTTTTGAGACGGAGTCTTGCTCTTTTGCCCAGGCCGGACTGCAGTGGCACTGTCTCGGCTCACTGCAAGCTCTGCCTCCTGGGTTCATGCCATTCTCCTGCCTCAGCCTCCCGAGTAGCTGGGACTACAGGCGCCTGCCACCGCACCCAGCTAATTTTTTGTATTTTTAGTAGAGACAGGGTTTCACCATGTTAGCCAAGATGGTCTCGATCTCCTGACCTCGTGATTTGCCTGCCTCGGCCTCCCAAAGTGCTGGGATTACAGGCGTGAGCCACCGCACCCGGCCTATATTTGTATTTTTTGTAGAGATGGTTGGCCAGGCAGAGGAGGAAGCTGAGTCAAGGAGGAGCAGTAACTTGTCCAGGCTAATAAGTGAATTAGATATTCTATGTCCATCCACTGTCGGTTATTAGGAAGTTCTTCTTGAGGTCTAACCTAAACCTTTTCTGTTTCAGCAGCACTGGCTCCTTCTTAGTCCCATGGAAGCACAGATCAACATCATTGCCCTTGCAAACTTCTCTCAGCTTAGGAGAGTCTACTCGCTCTTTGCACATTGTTGACATGAAATGAATATTAAACACCAAACCTCATAGAGGCCAGCCCTGCTGGGCAAGCAATGAACCAACCTCCTCATGCCTGTTCATTATTATAATTAATATTGAGCCGAGGTTGGTGGCGACCTCTCCCTCGCCAGGTATTTGGGCTATTTTAGCAGCTTATTCAGATCAGTGACAGACAGCTCTGAATAGATAAACTCCCCGCCATCCAGACGAATCAATTGCAACACTGCCGTCACAACAAGCCCAAGAAATCAATCTGATTTCAGGCGACATGGTAACTCAGTGCTGGGCAAGCTGGTTTTAATTTCCGCGTGGCTGAGACCCAGCTTCCTCTACTCACTGGAGCACCCCTCTTTCCCAGCTGATGCTGTGTGCACACAGGTGCCCAGGGCCCGCAGAGGACTCAGGCCAAGGGGGCAGCTACGGGGAGGACAGGGTAACCATGAAGCTATGTTACTCTGAGGAAGACTCTTGAACCCCCAGACCCAGAAGCAGCTGACTCAGATCCACTGCTGGGATCCTTGTTTTGCTGGCTTCAGCTTCGATTTTCCGCTGCCCTTTGCAAAAAACCAAGCCTGGAGGCCTTTCTGGGCTGCCTCCCAAATCAGGAAGCTGCAGAGGTAGGCTGCCTATCTCAGGCACCAGGACAACTGCCCTTTTTGGTCTGGGAGATTGAGTTTGTCTGGCAGGGCAACAAAAAACTCATCAGGACAGATGTAGTCATGTATTGGGTGCCTACATGACACCCAATACATGTCATGTATTGGGTGCCCAGGCACTATGCTAAGTAGTTTATACACGTCATCTTCTTAACCTTTGTAACAGCCCAAAGAGATCAGTGGCAATGATCCACATTTTGCAGGGAAGGAAAACAAAGCTCAGAGAGGTTAAGTAACTTGTCCTGAGTCACACAGCTTGTAAGTGGTAGAGCCTGGATTTGAACTCATGTGTATTAGACTTCTGTGCCTAAGCTTCAGCCACCACACTCTCCTAAAGATGACATCAGAGGTGCCCATACTCTCCCCCTGCCTAGATATTACCTGGTTAAGTAATTCCTACTTTAGAGACGAGGAAGCAGATTCTGAGAGGAGAAGCCAGTGCATTTCCTCTAGGCTCCCAGGGAAGGGGAGCCTTTCTCATGAATTCTTACAATCAGCAATTGTTCCTTGAATTTTCATCTCAATACTTCAGGTACTGAGTAGAGGATGTTGAGGAAAGAGAGGGTCAAGAGGTTGAGCTGGCCTCCTTCCCACGCTCCAGCTCTGTACCACCCCACTTGCACCCCATCACATTAAGAGAGCTAGATGGTGAGGTGAGGGGCTGGGACAGGCAGCAGTGTGTTAGGAGATGTGGCTTTGAAGTCAGCAGATCTGGGTCCAAATTCTAGCCCAACTACAACTTATTTGTTGAATACACGTGGGCAAGTCTATTAACCCCTTGGAACTTCTGTCATCCTGTCCATACCGTGGGGATAATATTACCCAAACCACAGGTTGTGAGGATTAAGAGGGAAAATTGCATGGGAAGTGCCTGGCATAAAGTGGGTCCTCAGTAGGCGTTGGCTTCTTTCTCCCTCTTGTCCCTGCTCTTTCTGAAACCCCATGCCTTGGGTGCCCAGTTCTGAATGGCTGAGGTCAGGGCATTTCAAATATGTTTTAGCCAAGAAACTCTTTTTTTTTTTTGAGATGGAGTCTCGCTCTGTCGCCCAGGTTGGAGTGTAGTGGCGTGATCTCACTGCAACCTCCACCTCCCAAAGTCAAGCGATTCTCCTGCCTTAGCCTCCCGAGTAGCTGGGACTACGGGCGTGTGCCACCACGCCTGGCTTATTTTTGTATTTTTAGTAGGGATGGAGTTTCACTATGCTGGCCAGGCTGGTCTTGAACTCCTGACCTCGTAATCTGCCTGCCTCGGCCTCCCAAAGTGCTGGGATTACAGGCATGAGCCACCGCGCCTGGCCGGATAAGAAACTCTTTAATCAAAAGACACTTTGTGAAGATGGCAAGGATACAAAATAGATAAAGGGGGGGTTGGTCAGATGGTGATGGGGGCTGGGAGTTCTCCTGGCTTGAACCCCTCTCTCACCCCCAGCCCCAAAGCAGCCGCTCAAGTGCTTTCCTCAAGCCCTGGGCCAGCACATAAAGGGCTGCCTCACTCTTAGGTGTCTTAGGTCACGGGCTTCTCAGGAGCTCAGAAGTGATCACCTGGTGATTTCTGGCTCCAACACTATCTCTCAGCCACCAGCTACCTTGAACCTGTTCTGGATTCAGGGCATGACAATTTAGGTGCCAAATGAGCAAAGCTGCGTCTGGCCATAGGGAGGCTGTATCCGGCTGCTCCAGGTGGGAGGTGGGGTTGGGCGTCGCAGCTGGGAGAGCCATAGATCTGGGGAGGGGTGGGCAGATGACCCAGGATTGTGCAGGGGGTCTCTGTCCATCTTGGGCAGCAATGGACCTGTGGGCTCCCATGGAAAGTAGATGCCTGTTCACCAGGCCCAGCACTTAATAGCCTCCCAAGGGAGGCGGGGATCACAGGAAGTGGAAGCGCAGTGGGGAGAGTGACATACAACACCATACAGTGATCAAGTGACAGAAGTGAATTCAAACCTAGGCCTGTGGGCTCCAGAGGGCTGGGACTGCCCTTCATTCTCTCCTGTCCATACAGTGGCTGTCCTCTACCCCCAGCTCTCTGCAGAGAATTATCTATCAGCCCTTTCACCCATCAAACACAGAACATGAAGAGAGAAGCTTAAATTGTAGCAGGAGGGAATGGGATTAGCTACTGGGAAGGACTTCCTGACTCATTAGCTTGTCTCTAGAATAGGTTATTAGAGAGGCAGTGTGCTCTCTCTCTCTGGAGGGATTTCAGATGGGGCTTCAGTGCAGCTGGGCCCCTGTGGCTTCCACTTCCTGAAAGCTACTGAGAGACAAGCTGACCCCTGATGTGTATGGCTTTGTTTTTCGTAACGTTTATTTTTTGAATAGGTAATACCTGTACATGGTTCAAATAATAAGGGTATAAAAGGTTGTTCACTGAACTCTCCCTCCAGCCCCCGTCTCCAGCTTCCCCTCCCCAGAGGCAAGCAATGTTACCTGCTTCCTGGCTAGACATATACAAGCAAACACGGACACATACTCTTTTTTGAGTCCTGCTTTTAATACACAAGATGTAGCATCCCCTGCAAGCTCTTCTGTGCCTCGCTTTTGTCACCTGACAATATATCTTGGAGATTACTCCGAATCAGTACATAAAGAGCTGCCTCACTCTTAGGTGTCTTTTTATGGTCACGGACTTCTCAGGAGCTCAGAAATAATCACATCTGGTTTGATTAGCTTCACATTTCCGTTTACAACGTCCCTGCCCAGAGAGGGCAAGAGACCTCTCCAAGGTCATGCAGCAAGGACTAGGGACGCGCAGGGATTCTCCCCCTCCTCCCTCCTCCGTTCCCAGCTCCTGTCCCCCGCCACCTCGAGGCTGAGCGCCGCCCAGGCGACCAGAAGGGAGGGGGGAGGTCTCTAATTGAAATGCCCTCCGCGCTGCCCATTTGCGATCGGCACCTGGAGAGCCGCGCCGTGCGCAATGAGGGCGGGGCCGTGGGGCTCCGGGTGCGGGCGGCGGCCGAGTGCCCACGTGGGTGCAGGCGAGGCCGGGCTGATTTCCCGGGAACCCCGCGCCGCATGCTTCCCTGTAATGAGCTCCCAGGGCCCGAGGTGAGCTTCCTCGGCTGCTCACACGGCAGCCGCGTGGCAACAAAGAACACGGGGACTTTTTTCTTCCGTGCCTGACAGCTCATTAGAAGAATTAATTTACTCTAGCGTTTGCAGTTTAAAGGACATTATTTACTGGTTAATTGTTGTTATTACAAAATGTTAAATATCATTATTTATTTCCCAGGCCCTGACAGCTTTTCTGACAGGAATTTATTAGGTGAGACTGTATCACCGGTAGGCACCCCTGTGCAGGGCAGCCTAAGGGTGGGGAGTTTGCCCCTAGGCCTAGCTCTCTAGGCAAGGCGGGCACTCCTAGGGGCAGAACAGGAGGGGCTGAACCCTGGCCCACCCCAGGACAAAGGATCATTGTCTTCTCCTCACCCCCCATTTCTGCCCCCCTGATGTGTGTGTGTTGGTGGGGCGGGGGGCTGGCAGTTACCGGAGGCCCAGCGGCCAGAATGAGGTCCAGACTTTGAGTCCTTCCCTTAAACAGTTACTTACAAGAATGTTCTCCTCTCCTGAAGGCACAGAATTGAAGAGCTGGAAGGAAGCCAGGTGGTCCGCTGGTGCTCAGACCACAAACCAGTGGCCTCCAGGCGGTAAATGGCCTACGGACTTGAGTTTGACCTATTCAAGAGACTTCACATAAAAATCCACTTTGCTGGCTTCCCTTGAAAGATCAGACAATCTTGCCACAAGACTTGACCCACAGTCTTGCATCAATTGGCGATGATCAGCGGGCACTGAGGGGCAGCGCTGTGCAAGGAGCATGCCTGCTCTCCAACAAAGGGAGGGTGCCACCTTCCCCCTTTGTTGCCTTGTCTACATTATTTTTCTGGCCTCTGTGGGCATTTGAGTTTTCAACCCCGATCTGCTCTAATGATCACATATAGATGAAGAAACTGAGCCCAGAGAGGTTAAGTCTCTGATGGCCAGGACAACAGCCCCACTCTACTTTTCTCTTCTTCTTCTTCTTCTTCTTCTTCTTCTTCTTCTTCTTCTTCTTCTTCTTCTGCTTCTTCTGCTTCTTCTTCTTCTTCTTCTTCTTCCTTCTTCCTTCTTCCTTCTTCCTTCTTCTTCTTCTCTTCTTCTTCCTCCTCCTCCTCCTCCTCCTCCTCCTCCTCCTCCTCCTCCTCCTCCTCCTCCTCCTCCTCCTCCTCCTCTTCTTCTTCTTCTTCTTCTTTTTTTAGGATGGAGCAATCCTTTATTTTTATACACTTTGACAAAGAGGTTTTCCATGAACAACCTTTCCAGCGAAGAACAGAGAACAGGAAAATCAGCCTCCAGACATCAGCAGCCGCTCTGCTCAGGGCCGAGGCTTCTCCTTGCCAATGTGGTGAGGTGGAGGGGTGTACTTCCCTTCCTTTATCAGCTTATCCCGCTGCTTCCTGATGGTACCTGCACATCTCATCGTTTTCTGCCGAAGCAAACACTCTATGAACTCATCATATTCTATCTTGCACTCTTTCTCTGCCCGGATAACACTGATTCCATGTGCACAGTCTATCCATTCTTTTTCAAAAGCATGGCATCGAGCAGCAATCTTGTAGGGCTGTTCAGCACTCTGGATTGTCCACCATTGATCTATGTTAAGGCTGAACCTTTTCTGGATGGCCAAGAAAGGCATGGCGATCCGATGCTTGTGTCCTTGTCTCTTCTCTGGCCGCCGCTTCAGGATGACCCCCAGTCTACTTTTCACCACACTGTGCTGCTCCCTGAATTTCTCTGCTCCCACCTCCTCTGGGTCCAGTTTAGAGTGAGTTCAGACCGGGAGCGTAGGTCTTCAGCAGCTTCAGGGGCAGGAACAAGAGGCAGCCTAGTGAGAATTTACAAGGATCATGGCCTTATAAATAGCATCCACTTATTCATTCAGCAAACAGTTTCTGGGGATCTACTACGTGACGTATTAAAATGATTAGGACCCAAATTGTGTTGTTGAGGAGTTAGTCTGGGGACACTGTTCATGAAACAAGTTGCACAATGACAATACAAGGAAATGTTTGAGTAGTAGAGGCATAGGAAGATGGGATTGGTGGGGCTGGAGAGAATTCATCCTTCATGCAGCGTTTTCTAGGCTGGGTGGATGGCCTGCATCCTCAAACACAGACGTACGTGTCTTATTTAATTCTCACAACACAGCGGATTGAAAATATCTGTCATCAGCTTATAAATAACGGCTATACCAGGCCTCAGACTTGCTGTCTAGATTCTTCCCTCAGGGTGGGCGCTTGCAAGCAACTCCAGCCCTGGGGACCTTCCTTCTGTTCTAGCGGGTGGCACCCTTGCCATACAGTCTGTTGACTGGCAACCACATCTCATAATCAGGCTGATTACCCTCATTTTACAAGTGAGGAACCTGAGGCTCAGAAACAGGTGACAGAAGCTGGGTGTTGATGGGTGAAATGGGCCCTGGGAAGAAGAGAGAATTGTTGTCTGAAACCAACACCTAGCCCCGGGAAATGTGGGTCTTGCTGGCAGACTTCAAACAATGGCCCTTTAGACAAGGTCTTGGGTCCCATCCTTTCCTCCCCAGGAACCTGACAGCAGTGGGTAGCCTCAAGGAAGATGTGGAGAACCAAAGGGAGATGAAAAGTTCTTTGAAAAAGTATGAAAACAGGTTTAACTGAGCCATTACTGTTGCTATGCTGTATATTATTATAAAGTTATTCCTGCCTGGCAGCCTGGTTTATGTTAGACCCTACCTCATTTCTTCTAGGTTATAGGCCCTAATTCCTTGTCTGGTGAGACAGAAAGAGATCAGCACTATTGGAGTGAATCCTGAGCTGATTCAGAAACTGTACAGCTTGAGGAATTTTACAGATTCTCAGTCAGGGCTTGCTGTCCTTTGGAGGTCTTCACCACCCCCCTCATTTCATTTTACTGCCATATTAAATTTTTAAAAATTTAATTCATTGTTGGAATAGGTGATACATGCCCAAAGTGCAAAATTCAAAAGGCATAAAAGAGTATACGGTGAACAGGCTTTCCCACTGCTCAGAGGCAGCCAGTGCCAGCAATTGCTTCTGTTTCACTGTTTTCAAAAATAGCATTGTTTCTCTTTTCCATTCATATAGAAAATACAGTAATTCCTGCAGAAGAAAGTAAAAAATCAATGCAATCCACTATTTGGAGTTGAACATTGAACATTGTTCACATTTTTGGTGTTCACATTTCAGCCAGCCTTTTCTCTTTGCATAGATGCATGCATCTATAGTCACAAACTCGCATAACCTGGTTTTATTACTTGTTTACATTAAATGTGATTCTTCAAAAATACGGATCGGAGAGGATACAAACTAAACTGATAACAATGAGTACCTTGGGGAAGAATAATGAGGTTGGGTAAGGATTGAAGGGAAATTTTTTAGAATGAAAATATATTGATATAGTACTTCCTCCTGTTATTCCTCTGGAATCTGATTTTAAACGACTAGATCAGAAGGCTACTATTTAATCAATCCTTTATTATTGTGATTTTAAGATGTTTGCAAGTCTTCCTATTATAGATAAACCTGAGATGGACATTTTTGTATCTTTTTGTAGGATGGAGCAAAAGTAATTGCTGTTCTTGCCATTGAAAGTAATGGCAAACCCAGTATATCTTTGCACACTTACCTAGTATTTCCTTGGGGGTGCTTTAAGAAATGGAACTGCTGGGTCAAAGGTGGTGTATACTTTATGGCTTTTTGATCCATCACATCAAATTTCCTTCCCTCTGGGCTGTCCCAATCTCCTGTTCCATGGGCAGAGCCTGCCCCCTACTCCCACATCAGATTTGTTCAACACAGCACAATGTAAGTTCTGTGAGACAGTGAGGCAAACTCATGGGAGGCTGGGGAAGCTTCTTCTCGGGGTGAAGAACTCAAGGATGCTGGCAGCAGCCCAGAGGGACCTCAGTGGCCAAAGGGAAAAGGAGGAGGAGCAAGGAATGGGTGTAGAATCCCCAGGCAGGTGGGGCAGGGGCCTCCACCAGTCCAAATCACAAGGCCAAAAGTTGTACAGCAACAACCCAAGGCTGGACCTGGAACCTCACCAGGGACCTAAGCGCCACCTTCTGCAGTGGCATCACAGAGCTAAAGGCACAGCTGAGATGGTTCCTCTTGGAGTTCTTCTAGCCCATGAGAGTTACATGGCCTCAAGATCATGTGGACATGGAGGACCTTCTAGGACTGGCTCCAACTCCTGCCTTCTCTAAGTGTCTCAGATTTGATTCCAGGTCTCCTTTTTGCTTTCAGGTGCTTGTTACTGCCCAATACTTGTGGGTATCACCCACAGCCTTCGTACTCTTAGATTCTCTGGCAAGTTGACCCATTTCATTTGGAAAGCTTCAGAAGAAACGGGGCAGGCAGAAGATAGACTTGTTGATTTAATTGAAAAGATGGTATTCTGAAAGCACCCCCTCCACTCTGGAGCCCGGCATCTTCACAGTAGCTGAGGTTTCCTCTTGATGGGGCGAAAAGAGAAAGCCCAAGATTGCATCTCATTGGTGAGATGAATAATACATTTGAAGCATCTCACAAACTGTGTTTGATCCGCCTAAAGCTTCAACCGTTAACGTATTTCTCTTTATCCCCAGCAAGGGAGGGCTGGGAACTGTCAACATTTTCCTTTCTGCCTAATTTGTGCCTTCTCCATGAAGAGAAAAGCAGGGGCTGGGGGAGGGAAGGAGGCAAGGAAAGAGAAGGGTGACACACACTCCCTGGAACAATGCAGTGAGCCACAGGACTGGGGGGTGTTCCCGGGGCTTGGAAACACTGGGGGTCATCAGGACACAGCAAGGGGTGGTTGGCTCTCGGGAGAGGGGCTGTGCTATGTGTGCTGGGACCTGTTTGCAGGACTGTGTGCCCCTAAGAAGTCAGTCCCTTGGAGGGTCCATCTCCTGTGTTTCTGGTGGGAAATCAGAGGTGGGAAATTGAGCCTTGCCAGTTGCCAAGCACCAAAGATGCTTCCTTCATCTCATGGGAAGCAGAGTAACAGTGTTAAAAACTGCCCCTTGGCTGGGTGCAGTGGCTCATGCCTGTAATCCCAGCACTTTGGGAGGCCGAGAGGGGCGGATCACGAGGTCAGGAGATCAAGACCATCCTGGCTAACACGGTGAAACCCTGTCTCTACTGAACAAAATACAAAAAATTAGCTGGGCGTGGTGGCAGGCACCTGTAGTCCCAGCTACTTAGGAGGCTGAGGCAGGAGAATGGCGTGAACCCAGGAGGCGGAGCTTGCAGTGAGCCGAGATCACGCCACTGCGCTCCAGCCTGGGTGACAGAGGGAGACTCCGTCTCAAAACAAAACAAAACAAAACAAAACAAAACTAAACAAAACAACTGCCCCTGACTGAGCTCAGGGACAGCACTGTGCCTGTGTTTTTATCAACATGCTTCCAGTCACTCTTTGTGTCTCTCTGCAGGCCGACCTTACTGCTAAGGATCCTATCCAAGGTCAGGCCGAGGGTAAGAGTCAGGCTACCTGGTCCAGAAGTTCACGTTCTTAAGTGCAGTGCCATTCTCCCCCTCCCCGAGTCTCCATGACTTTGCCTACCTAGGCTCCTATTCTGGAGGAGGGTGGTTACGAGCACAGACTCTGGAGGAAGGCAGCTGTGTTCTGAATCCTCTCACCAAGCCTCACTTTCCTTGTGTGTAAAACGGAGGTGTTAACAATAGTACCGACTCCATAGGATTGTGGTGAGATTAAATAAGTAAATATCCTCCGGTTGTCAGAGCAATTCCTGGAGCATAGGATGCACTGTGTGTATTAGCTCGTTTGTGTTTTTCCCACTGCAATGAGCTGGTCTATGTGTGTATGAGCTCTTATTCCCAGCCTATTTCCACAGTCTGGTAACAGCCACCCCTCCCAGCTGGCCTTGAACCTATTTCTTCTCCCCTCTTGGGACGACCATCTCTGTTCCAATCCACCTTATTTCCTAGCCCTCTTCCTTTCCCTGCCCAGCGTGGCTTGGGGCCCCACCATCAGACCCCGCCACATAACCCTCATTCCTGGAAGCTTCCCTGGGACCCCCCAGAGTACCGTTGATGCATATCAGATTTCACCAGATCTTTTGCCTGAGTTCTTCTTTTTTCTAAATTAAAAAAAAAAGTATTGGTTGGTTTGTTTGCTTTTTAAGAGATGGGGTCTTGCTGCATTGCTTAGGTTAGATTCGAACTCCTGGGATCAAGTGATCTTCCCACCTCAGCTCCTGAGGAGTTGGGACTATAGGCATGTGCCACCATGCCCAGATTAAAATTTTATTTTTAATTGACAAATAATAATTGTATATATATTTATGGGGTACATTGTGATGCTTTTATTTCATTTTTATTTTAGAGACAGGGTCCCACTGTCACCCAGGCTGGAGTGCAGTGGTGCGATTATAGTTCCCAGCAGTCTCGAACTCCTAGCAGTCCTCCCGCCTCAGCCTCCTGAGTAGCTGGGACCACAGGCATGCCGCACCATGCCTGGCTAATTTTATTTTGTTTTATTTTTTGTAGAGATGGGGTTCTTGCTTTGTTGCTCAGACTGGTCTCAAACTCCTGGCCTCAAGCGATCCTCTCTTCTCAGCCTCCCAAAGTTTTGGGGTTACAGACATGAGCCGCTGTGCCCGGCCTGATGTTTCAATATATGTTTACAATGTGGAATGATTAAGTCAGGCTAGTTAACAAATCCATCACATGATCTCACTTATATGTGAAATCCAAAAAAGTTAAAGTCATGGAAGTAGAGAGTGGAATAATGGTGGCTGGGCACAGTGGCTCACGCCTGTAATCCCAGCACTCTGGGAGGCTGAGGCGGGCGGATCACCTGAGGTCAGGAGTTTGAGACCAGCCTGACCAACATGGAGAAACCCCATCTCTACTAAAAAATACAAAAAATTAGCCGGGCATGGTGGCGGGCGCCTGTAATCCCAGCTACTCGGGAGGCCGAGACAGGAGAATCGCTTGAACCCAAGAGGCTGATGTTGCAGTGAGCCAAGATCGCACTACTGTACTCCAGCCTGGGCGACAAGATCGAAACTCAAAAAAAAAAAAAAAAAAATTGATAGTCACCACAGGCTCAGGGAGGGGGTTGGAGAGAGAGGAACTATTGATCAAAGGGTACAGAGTGCGTGGTTTCTAATAGGTCCTCTCATTCCCACAGACTTCGCTGATTTGGGTGGCTCTTTTATCTCCTGTAATGGCCAGTACAGGAAACACCCATTCCCTCGGTAACCAGCAGCACACTTACGCATGTGGGAGAGCACCAAGAGAGATGACATCTCTGAGGGAAACAGAGCAAATAGTCCCCACTGGGGAAGGAACAAGGGACTGAGGAGTGAGAGGGATGTTCCTAATAACTAGCAGTGTGTCTCCGTCCTAAGCCACTCATTCCTATACTTCAGTTTCCCAGCCTCCTTCCTCTGCTGACTCCCTGTGGGGAAGTTGCTCATTGTGTCCACCCTCAGTCCCCCAAGTTGCAGCTGTGAACTGGGACTTATGCGCAGCAGCCAAGAGACACCTCAGAATTCCCAAGTTCGGAACAGGAGAAAGGAGTCTGCCAAAGCAAGCGGTGAAACTAGATTTTGGAGAGGACTTCAAGTGTGGATGGTGAGAGGGTGGTCCTGGGGAAGGGAGACCTCTCTCTTCAGGGCAAGGCAGGCCTGGGATCCCTGCAGCCTGGCCTGCAGGCCTGCCCAGTGCCCCAGAGCCTTTCTGTTCAGGCCTGGCATCCCACAGAGGTGGCATTCTGCTCAGGAGCTTAGAGCACAGACGAAGAGGCGGGCATTGCCGGAAATTGATTTGCGGGAGCAGCGGGGGCTTTCTCTTCCTCCTTACTTCCTTGGTCTTTGATCTCCTGTCCTCCCTCCATAGTCCATTTCTCCCCGTCCTTCCCTTGATTTATTCCTCTTTCTCTTTCTTTAGCTGAATCATAGCTGCTCCCTAGAAGGCAAAGGCTGGGAGAGGCAGTTCTTTGTCTTCTTTTTCCCTTAACTAGGTGGGTCCTCGCCGTCCAGATCTCAGCTTCCTGCCCAAGTCATGAGGCAGGATTTGGCCATGGATGGGGAAAGGACACACACACACACACACACACACACACACACACACACAACACACACACACACACACATATTTCCAAGGCAAGAGCTGAAACAGGCAGAAACATCAAGGAAAAGGGGAGAGGCAAAGAGAGAAAGGGTTCAGCCGTCAGAAAGACGGTAAAAGACAGAGATGAGGAGAGTCAGAGACAACGAAAAAAGAGAATTCAGCAAATTAAAAATGTTACAACCATCCAGCAAGTCTGCAAAAATGATCTTCCCTGCGGTCTTTCATTTACCTCGTTATCTGACTCCTAATGTGCTTTTTCCCCCCTTTCTTTTCTCGCCACACTTGGTGCAAAATCTTATTAGATTTTTTTTTTCTGGCAGGGGCTTCATATAGTCTTTTTCATTACATTTCCTAATAAAAGCAATCACTAGGACGGCATGGCTGGAGGATTAAAAAGCCACCTCAGCAGCCTCCTGGCCAGCAGAACCATGACTCGCCAGAGCCTTGTTCACACTGCCAGGGGAGTGGGCCAGCCCCAGCGGGCCCCTGGTCAGGGAAACCTAGGCTGTGCTGTGGAATGTTCCAGGGCACAGATAGGTTCAAGATATTATGGGAGAAGAACTGAAGGAGGGGTCCCTTCCTGGAGCTATTTTAGAGCAGGAGTGACAGACACCTGTATTTAACCCAGCTGATCCCGGCTAATTTTTGTTCCTGAGGAAGGAATATTTTGGGTCTTTTTCTTTGGACTTTGGCCCACTCCGTCCCATAGCAAATTTTTATGAATAACATCAGTGATATAAAATATTTATCTCCCTTTTGTTTTGAGATAGGGTCTCTCATTCTGTCACCCAGGCTGGCGTGCAGTGGTGGGATCTTGGCTCACTGCAGCCTTGACCACCTTGGCTCAAGTGATCCTCCTGCCTCAGCCTCCCGAATAGCTACAGGTGTGCACCAACACGCCCAGCTAATTTCTCTATTTTTTCGTAGAGCAGGGTTTCGCCATGTTGCCCAGGCTGGTCTTGAACTACTGGGCCATGGCCTCCCAAAGTGCTGGGATTGCAGGCGTGAGCCACCATCCCCAGCCAAATCTTTACCTTTTGAGTAGATTTTATTTTGTTATGTAGACTTTTTTTTTTACTGTCTATAATATACATAACATTCACAATTTGCAATTTAACCATTTTAAGTGTACAGTTCAGTGGCATTGAGCACATTCACACAGCCATCACTGCCATCCATCTCCAGAACTTTTTCATCTTCCCAAAATGGAGATCTCTCCCCATGATACACTAACTCCCATTTCCCCTATAACCAGCCCTTGGTAACCAACAGTCTACTTTTTGTCTATGAATTTGTCTATGTCTATTTTAGGTACCTCATATAAGGAGAATCATAATATTTCTCCTTTTGTGTGTGCCCTGTTTCACTTAACATAATGTCCTCCAGGTTCACCTGTGTTGTAGTATGTGTCAGAATGCCATTTCTTTCTTCTTCTTTTCTTTTCTTGCTTTTTTTTTTTAAATTTTTTGACACAGGATCTCGTTCTGTCACCCAGGCTGGAGTGCAGTGGTGTGATCACAGCTCACTGCAGCCTTGACCTCCTGGGCTCAAGCGATCCTCCTACTTCAGCCTCCCGAGTAGCTGGGACTACAGGCTACCACACCCGCTAATTTTTGCATTTTTTGTAGAGATGAGATTTTGCTGTGTTGCCTAGGCTGGGTCACCTTTTTTTTTTTTTAAGGCCAAATAATATTTCATTGTATGAATATGTCACATTTTGTTTATTTCATCGTTTTTAAAAACAGAAACATTTTCTTTTTTTTTTTGAGATGGAGTCTCGCTCTGTCGCCCAGGCTGGAGTGCAGTGGCATGATCTCAGCTCACTGCAAGCTCCGCCTCCTGGGTTCATGCCATTCTCCTGTCTCAGCCTCCCCAGCAGCTGGGACTACAGGCACACGCCGCCACACCTGGCTAATTTTTGTATTTTTAGTAGAGACGGGGTTTCACCGTGTTAGCCAGGATGGTCTTGATCTCCTGACCTTGTGATCCGCCTGCCTTGGCCTCCTAAAGTGCTGGGATTACAGGCATGAGCCACCGCGCCCGGCCAAAAACAGAAACATTTTCACATAAGGAAAGTGAAAAGCAGAGAAAACCCACCAGATTCCTATTAATACAATGGTTCTCTCATTTCTCTTTTGCTAATAATTATACCTCCATCCCATCCCTGAACAATCCTGTCCTCCCAGGGCTGCTCCAAACCTCTCCGAGAAAGCAGCTTGGCAGAGCATTTGGCATTTGGTAAGGGCCAAAAGTTAAGGGGAAACAGGTCTGATAAATCAAGTTAAAGGAGAGCAAGGAAACCCCTATAAAGTAGCAAGACATTTTATTGCCTGGGTTATAAATTGGCCTGAAGGTATTTCACACATCAGCTCCAGGATGACTTGGGCCACACATTGAGTACCACTGGATTAACTACTCAACTTCATACAGGGGAGACTTTGAAGAGAACCATAGTCATTTGGAAATATGTGGTCTGGTATGTTTTAAAATAAAGGTACAATAATCAAGTTAAAAACAACTTTTCAATGACTTGTTGCTTTGAAACCACTTAGGCCACCCCTGGTTAACCGCTGCATCCCTTGGGTGCTCAGCCAGGGATGCATGAGTTGGTCTCAGTCAGCACTTCTCAAAGACCCGAGAGCATCGCAGATGTAGGGGAGGTGCAAGGGAAGCCATTATTGGAGAAGTGTGCACGTGGCTACCTGGAGTGCTGCAAGCTGCTCCCAGCAGGGTCTCCTCAGTCTCAACCACTGGTTCACTGGTTCGGTTTATGATGATAATACTTTGTATCTGCATGGTCCATTGGGATCCTTTTACGTTTCATTTCTTTCCAGTCTCCTCTAGGACCTTTTTTTTTTTTTTTTTTTTTTTTTTTTTTTAAGACGTAGTTTTGCTCTTGTCGCCCAGGCTGGAGTGCAATGGTGCCATCTCAGCTCACTGCGACCTCTGCATCCCAGGTTCAAGCAATTCTCCTGCCTCAACCACGGCCTCCCGGGTTCAAGTGATTCTCCTGCATTAGCCTCCCGACTAGCTGGGATTACAGGTGCCTGCCACCATGCCTGGCTAATTTTTGTATTTTTAGTAGAGACGGGGTTTCCCCATGTTGGCCAGGCTGGTCTCAAACTCCTGACCTCAGGTGATCCGCCCATCTCGGCCTCCCCCTAAAGTGTTGGGATTACAGGCGTGAGCCACTGCACTTGGCCTGTTTTTTTTCTTTCTTTCTTTCTTTTTTTTTTTTGAGACGGAGTCTCACTCTGTTGCCCAGGCTGGAATGCAATGGCACGATCTTGGCTCGCTGAAACCTCCACCTCCTGGGTTCAAGCAATTCTCCTGCCTCAGCCTCCCGAGTAGCTGGGATTACAGGCACTCACCATCATGTCTGGCTAATTTTTTTGTATTTTTAGTAGATACAGGGTTTCACCATGTTGGCCAGGCTGGTTTCAAACTCCTGACCTCAAGTGATCCACCCACCTCAGCTTCCCAAAGTGCTAGGATTACAGGCATGAGCCATCATGCCCGACCTCCTTTGTTCTAAGTCTCTGCCAGCCTCCTCTCTGTCCCAGACTCCAGAAGATAGCAGATCCTGCTCAGCAGCATAGAAGTCCAGAGGTCACAAAGACTTCCTCACCAAGCTCCTTTCCTTCCCTCCTCTTGTGGCAGAGCCCCTGAAATGAAATATGGATTTCACCACCTTTCTTCTCTCTGCATAAGCAGAAGTATTTATTCTCTTCTTTTCCCCTTTCCTTTTCTTTTTTTCTTTTGAGGTGGGGTCTCACTCTGTCGCCCATGGAGGTTATTTATTTTCCACATGCCCTTAACAACGGGGTCTTTTTTTTATAGGCTGACAGACACAGACAGACAGACGCCTCCTTTCCCGCCTTCCACTGGTACCAGCCCTTTCTGGATCACACCCTTTCCCTTCTTAAGAAGCTGCCTCCTCCCTTCCATCAATGCTCCAGGGGGCTTTTATTTTTCTTTTATTCTCGGCTCCCTATCCATCAAGGGGAGGGGGACACTTTATCTGAACCCTTGGTGAGCAACAGCAGCAACCGGCAGCTGCCAGGGCAGTGGGAACTTCATTTTCAGCGCTGACGTTTATAAATGTGGCACAGAGTACCAGCAGGGACTGGAATAAATCAAACAGCTTCTCCAGAGGTCCCTAGGGGCTGCTTTAGAATTTCTTCTCACTGGGGGCTCCTTCTCTTTCTTTGCAGGCATGGGTGGGGGTAGGGAATGTTATTTGCAACGTGGAATGAGCCACATTCTTTCCCCATCTTCACAAAAGAACTTAGCAGGACCCAAGACCCAGGGTGCTGAGGAGTGCGAACATCTGCCTCACTCTTGATTTGGAGAAAGGGTTGGGGTGAGCAGTCTTGGGTGGGGGTGGGAATGCTGACTCTGTTGCTTCTTAGTGATCAGTTGCCTCATCTGCAAAATGGGAGTAAAAATGCCTGCCTGTCCACTTCATGAGGCTGCTGTGAAGATCAAATGAGATGTCTGTGAGTGAGTGCCCTGAAACCTGCGACAAGCTTAGGCAGCCTGGCGGGTGGTTATGAAGGAGCAATGGTAAGGAGCAGAGTTATCCAGCACCCCAGGGCATCTGGAGAGCTTTGAACGGGCTCTGGGCAGACCTTCCCCAGCCCATTCCAGGAAACTCCTCTTTCTCTATCCCTTTAAAAATTCTGGGCAAGGATCCCTGGTGGTCTGTTCCAAACACAACTGGAATCGTCCCAATGTCTTCTCTAAACCTTTCTTCCTCTGTCCTTCTAAACAGCAAGAAAATAAATGTGGGCAAGCCTGAGAGGTGAGAGACTGAGAGAGAGAGAAAGCGAGAGAAAGAATAAAGCTAAGATTCCACTTGGAAAAGGGGGCTGCCAAGGATGAGGTGGGAAGTGGGTGGCAGTTGGTTAATATAATACCGCGCTGCTGAGAGCTCTGCAGGGGTCCTTTCAAGGTTCTGTATGAGAACCTTGCTTAGTGAGATGAGACCCAGCATGGGCCCAGCAATCCCACTTCCTTTACATTCTCTAAATTTTCCAGATGCTGCACACAACCCTTCACCTGCTTTCTGGCGTTTCTGTGGATTTCACTCCTGCTCAGGCTGTGGTTGGGAGCCAGGGTTCAGACAGGATGCTGACAATGCCTAGAGCCCATCCCTGACTCCCATCAGGACTGCAATGATCTGTACAGTATTTTCTCCTAAGTCATTTCCTATATGTAGCAAGATTCCACCCAGCTTCACTCCCCAGAGGCAACTAGTGTTGCCAGTTTCTTGCTATCCTTACAGAGAGAAAATTTATTTTCTATAAATGTTTGTTCAACACTTTATATAAAGAGGTTAGGCACCACAAAAAGGAAGGATGAACAGAGGACCGTGCCTCTCTGTGGATCTGAGCAATTCATTGCTGGTGGGCAATTGCTGCCCATTCATCAAAACAAAAGCTATAAGCAGGACCCACTCTTAGTGGAAAGCAATTAACCTTGGGAGGTCACAGCCTGCACCTGCACCTTATCAAAATATTCCTTCTTTAAAACAAATATAGTGATTCCCTAAAAAACATTCTAGATAGCAAGATGCTCTTCTAAGGTATTCCAATTCATGATGACGCTTTAGGGTTCCACGTATATTGGCCCCTCAGACAAAGCCTGGCTGGTCCACACTTAAATCTAGCTCTCAGGGTGGCTATCAAGAGATTCTCACTCTTGCTGCCCTAGGGGGGAGGTGGTCATCCTTGTTGACAATTGCCACTGTCTTTTTTCACCCTAGGCATCTGGAGAGGAAGGGATGAAGGAAATGAGAGACCAGTACACATGCAGAAGATACTGCAGAGCTTAGATATTCTAGGAGCTAGTACTCTGATTGCAACCAAGTTCAGAAGCTTGGCAATGGCAGGCTGAGTTATTTGGACCGATTATCCCAGTAAAAAGAATGAAAAATGCTAGATAAAATATCAACAACATCTTAAAAGCCTTGAAGAGTTAATAAAATAGTAAGGAATTAACAGGCCAACATGGAAGAGAAAACTAGAGGATGCATAGAAATTCCTTTTCCGTTAAAGAGCATCTGTCAATTCTTGCAAATCTGAACTTTCATTTTGATGGCCTGGTAGAGTAAGAGGGTTGGAAATCCAAGCCCAGTGCCTGCTCATTGTGGAGACTGTAATAGAAGATTCTCCCCTCAATATGCTGAGACCCCCAAAGGGCTACACCATCAGGGTAAGGGTAAACCAAAGTAAGCTAGCCCGATTCACATTGCCTGAGTACTCCAGGGAACCTCAGGCTGGCAGTTGGGGTTAGATGGTTGTGCCGCTGATGCCTGGCAGAAATAAACACAATGTGGTGTAAAAGAAGGCACTTTCATAAGAAAATAATTCCAATATATTTGTTCAAGCACAGCTACCAGAACATTGTTAAAGACAGCCAAGCCTATAAGAAAATAAGGCTCCATGAGTGAGAATCAAAGAAACAAGAGACAAAATAAAAAATTCGTGAGAACTTCACACATTAAAATGATCATACATAGACTATAATACAACGATGCTTACTGCAGTCAAATAAATAAAAGACAAGCTTGAAAATACTTGCAGGGACAGGAAATTATGCAAGGTAACAAAATGGACTAAAGATATAGTAGCAGCAATTAAAACTCAACTCATTAATTTAAAAACAGCTTAGATGCAGTGGAACAGAGAGTTAGCAAAGTAGAAGATAATAAGGAGAAATTACCTGGAATGCAGCATAGAGATTAAAAAAAAGGGGAGAATAGAGAAGATAAGAGATACAGCATGCAGAGATCTATTATATGTATTTTGCAGAAAGAGGGGGAAGAATGAATAGGGCAGAGGAACGTATTTGAAGAGATAATGGCTGAGTTTTCCAAAGCATATGAAAGACACCAGTCCACAGATTCAACAGGTGTGAAATTCCAAACATGACAGTCCTGTCTAAACCAGGAGCCAGGTGAGAGAGGAGGGAGGGGTACAGCTGAGCCTTCCCGGCTCTAGCATGCTTAAACTTCCCATAAAAATCCCAGTGAGAAGAAAAAGCTCTAGGCTTCTCAACAAGAAGCAAAGCTTTCTGGCTTTGGCACCAAAGATTCCCTGGCTCTTCTAGGCCTTTCTCCCTTTTCTACTGCCTCAAGTCCTCTTCCCTAGCTAGGTCCTGGTTTCCTATTATCCATCCATGAAGGCCTTCCCTTATTTTTATTTAGTTATGTTCTTACTCTCTCTCTCTTTCCTTCTTTCTTCTCCTTTTTCTTCTCCTCCTTCTCCTCCTTCTCTTTCTCCTTCTCCTTCTTCTTCTTCTTCCTTTTTTTTTTTTTAGAGATAAGGTCTTGCTATGTTTCCCAGGCTGGACTCAAACTCCCGGGCTTAAGTGATCCTCCCATCTCAGCCTCCAGAGTAGCTGAGACTACTGATGCATGCCACAGTACCACGCTAGGCCTTACCTTAAACCTCTCTTTCTCTCTTGACTTCAAAGGAAGGAAGGGGACCCAAGGCAGAAACAGGAAAAAGAACGGAATAAGAAACAGTGAGAAAAAAGAGTGAGAAAGATGTGTCTGCAGGCATCATGGCCAAGAGATGGGCCAGACTGGCTTAGGGGCCAGTCTGGACGCAACAAGCAGAAAGTGGGCACTGAAGAAGGCTTAGAAGTTGTTATCCAGAATTCTGCTTTCCTTTCCTCCTTTTTCTCAGGCTTCCCTTGGATTCTCTGCCTCCATGACCCTATGGCTGGCGGGATAGTGTGGGGAAGACCTGAGTTTGCATATCTGTCTATGTTCCCTAATAAACAGTGAAATCAGCAGGTCTGGCTGCAGAGCTAGGAGGGGAAGACCACATCTACCCAGAAAGGAGACTACCAGAGAGCCCAATGCTGGAGTTAATCTTCCTGCATGCTGCTGAATTTTTGTTGCCCTGTCACCCGTCAAACCAACTCAGCTCATGCAAAAGCTGTTTACTTTTCCTGCTCCCAATTTCCACTCTTTCCCCAGCTCCCCACTTTAGGGTATAGTGATATCCAGGCTGTGAGGCACAAGAAAGACATGGAAAAGCATCTCTGCAGAGAAGGGAGGGAAAGCTGCCAACAGGGGACACATACCTCGTCTCCATCCCAGACACACCCTCACCTCCACAGAGAAACAGGACCACTTCTGAGCACTCTGATTTCTCATTTTTCCCACTGCCTGCTGAGCTTTAATGGAGCCTTCTCCAAAAGCCTAGGGGTAGAAATATACCCACTCGGATGTACATGTGTATGAAGACACCACTTAATGAATACCTGGGGATGTTTTGGGGCACCACAGTCAGATGAGTGTGCAAATACGGACATGTCTTTATGTAGGATTGGCAGAGAAAGACCTGGAAATAAGGCTAAGAAGATTCCAGTGTTTACCTGCTGGGAAGTTTCGCCTGGAGACAGATGAAAGCCACTCCACCCTCCTTTTCAGTGCATTTCCTTTTGTCCCAGTGAGGTCTGAGGGTGCTCATTCGTGAGTTTATCCTGCCTGCCCCTCACTTCCAGGCTAAATCATGACTGTATTTTCTCGAGGTTATGGTCTTAATTCCCAAGACTTTTCTTATTTTCTGCCCTCCCCTGGAGTCTGCCTAGCAACTGTACTCTTGTATCTTGAGGGAGAAGCATTGACTCTAATATATGTCATTTAACAAATACAAAGGAAGCAGAAACCAGGGTCTCTGGGTGTTCAACACCCTCCACCTCCTGGTCTGAAGGCGGGTGCTGTCCTGGGCACTCACAGAGGGCACTGTCAGCCTTTGATAAACCTTGCCGGGCCAGCCCAGAACAGGCATCTTGCCCTCCCTGAACACCCAATAGCAGACAGCTAGAGAGCTTTGTGACTCGAGGGCACCTATGAGAGCCAGAGAAACTCACCACCTATCAGTAAACAGGAGGGGGTGCCTTCTTATTCCCAAATGTCTCCTACACACCATGGAATACTATGCAGCCATCAGGGAGAAGGTGCCCACTCAGTATGACTGATGTGGATTGCCAAGATAAAGAAAATGAAAACACCAGGGTGTTCTAGTACCCTACTTTTGAGATGAATAAAAGAGAATATACTGTATATGTTTGTCTACCCATGAACATCTCTGGAAGGACACACAAAAAAATAGCAACAGCATTGCTTGCATCTGATGAGGAGAACTAAGCAGCTGAGGATAGAGTGGAAACAGACGTCCTTTCCACAGTGGTCTCTTTCGTACACTATGTTGTTCTATATGTATGTATTACCTACAAAAAAATGACAATGACAAGAAGCCTTTTTCTCCTTAAAGAGCTTGGGGGAAGGCAGGCATGCAAACAATTACAATGCAATATGCTCAGCGTTATTGAGATGCAGAGGGTGGGAAGGGACTGTTTAAGGGGGCTTGGGGGTGTCGGGGAATTTGGAAAAATCACGCCGAATGCTGAAACCTCTCTAGGCTCAGCGTTGCCCGGGCATAAAGGACACAGTGAGAAGGGACCTGAGACGAAGCTGCAAGAGCAGGTAGAGGCCGGAGTGTGAACTGCTTTGTGTGCCAAACTAAAGAATTTAGATTTTATCCTAATAGGAAATAGAGAGCTATTAAATAATTTTCAGCAGGGAGTGACCTGTTCAGATTTGCTGTTTAGAGAGATGACTCTGGCAGGGATGCGGAGGATAGATTAAGAGGGGCAAGGATGGGGCGGGGAGAAATGTTTTGAGGTTAATGCAATAATTAGGTAAGAGATGGTGGGTAGATGACCCCGGGGGCAAAGGGAGGGAGGATGGCAGAGAAGAGATTAAACCTGAGACTTGAACTGGGCCGGCAATGTGTATGGAGACCACGCACAAAGCCTGCTCTGCCGCTCTCTGTTTTCTCATGCTGGCATCCTCTGCACATTTGGATGCCCCAGATGCCCCAGCAGCTGGCAGGATGGGTCCAGGGAGCCCTTCCTGGTCTGCCTGCCTGCCTCCTTGCCCCAGGCTCCTTGGCAAAGCAGAGCAGGGAAAAGAGAACAGAAGCGTTTCCCTCGCCATCCAACTCCTAGGTCTCTCATTTATTCCTTGCTCTCTCCGGATTTGGGTCCTCTCATTATTTCTGATCTGTACAGCTTGCCGCTTCCCTGGCTCAGCTCTCCCACCCCCGTCTGCAAAGTGTCAATCAAGCCATCAGATGAGCAGCTCAGCCTCATATCCTTAGCGTCTCTGCCCCGGGACACGAGAAGCGATTGCTGACACACACAAGCAGCAAGGTGTAAGGCTGCTGGCTCTCCCTTTAATAGTCTTCCGATCCAGAATGGGTGTTAAAATGGAATTTGAGTGGATAGCTTCTCTCTGCCTGCCCCTGTCAGGACAGCCACAAGGACGGGCAACCTTGAGAGAAGGGGAAGCCTTCAGAAGTCGATTCGCTTTTCATTTCAAGGTTGGGCCATGGCCAGTGTCTGCTTTCGGAGGAGCTGTTTGAAATTCTTAACGAGAAGCAGAATGCTTGAGTCCAGGAATCCAGGGCGGCCTTGTGAAGTAGGGATGGGGAAATGGAATTGTCATTTTATCTCTGAAGGGATATTGTATTAAACAAAGTGGGGGTGGGGGTACGGGATACAGAGACGCTTTGTAGCTTCCCTGGAGGACTGAACAATAAGAAATATCGAGGGCAGCAGGAAGAACTGAGATTAGAACAAAGAGTGAACTTCCCCAGACCCTGGAACCAGGGGCCGGGGAGATTTGAAGCATCTGCTTCCCCGGGGGCTTGCTCCTTCTTTTACAAATTGTGAATGGATGTGTGGTTTTTATAGAATACGGCAACTAATGAGCATGAAGCTCAATTACCCCACCAAGTTCTCTTTCGATTTTTGATCGCATGTACACAGAACACTTGGTTGCAGTGTGTGTGTGTCTGTTTGCGTTCTGCTTGCCTTTCTCAGGATTATCTCATACACACATTTCTGCATAGCAGAGTCCAGCTTGTTATTTGGAATAGCTACGTAGTATTCCATTGTGCCAGCGAGCCAGAGCTTGTTCAGCCATTCCTTGTGGTTGAGTTATTTCCCATTTTTTTATATTGTAAAAGCACAGATATAAATATCTTCATACCTTTGTCTCCCCTTGGGATATGGTTCCCCAGGTTGAATTTCTAGGTCAGAAGGTTTGAGCTGTTTTACCTGGATTGCTGTGTGTTGCCTCAGCCACCTCCAGGAGATCCTGACAACCCAAATTGCCACCCTCCTCTATCTCTGTCCCCACAGCACTGACAACATAAGATGTTGTCATTTTTATTTATTTTTGCTAATTTAATAGGCACATAATAGTACCTTGCAGTTATTTAATTCCCATTTCTTTCATTGCTAGTGAGACTGGGCACACTTCCATGTGAGGATTTATTGTCTGCTTTTCCTTGTACGTAAACTGTTCATCTCCTCTGACATCTTATCAAGAGAAATCTGGGGGCTGATCTTATATATTTATATCAAGCCTCTACATACTCAGATAGTACATTTTTCTCGGTTATGTCAGCCATTTTTTACTCTGGGGAGCTGTCCAGTTGTGATGTGGATGCTGGCCTGTTCCGGGGGGGTGGGAGTGGCATATGGAGTTGTGAGGATTTCTGGACTCTTGAAATATACATACATATATATATATATGTGTATATATATATATATATATATATACTTTTTTTTTTTAGAAGAAAAAAAAGCGAGGCACAGTGGGTTTTGCTTGTAACCTAGCACTTTTTTTTTTTTTTTTTAGGCAGTCTTGCTCTGTCGCCCAGGCTGGAGTACAGTGGCACAATCTCGGTTCACTGCAACCTCCGCCTCCCAGGTTCAAGCGATTGTCTTGCCTCAGCCACCTGAGTAGCTGGGATTACAGGCCTACACTACCACACCCGGCCAATTTTTGTATTTTTAAGTAGAGACAGGGTTTTGCCATGTTGGCCAGGCTGGTCTTGAACTCCTGGCCTCAAAAGATCCTCCCACCTCGACCTCTCAAAGTGATAACAGGCGTGAGCCATCGCACCCAGCCAATCCCAGCACTTTGAGAGGCCTAGGTGGGCAGATTGCTTGAGCCCAGGAGTTTGAGACCAGCCTGGGCAGCATGGCAAAACTCCGTCTCTACAAAAAATAAGCTGGACGTGGTAGTGCACTCCTGTGGTCCCAGCTACTCAGGGGGCTGAGGTGGGAGGATCAGCAGAGCCCGGGAATTTGAGACTGCAGTGAGCTATGATCACACCACTGCACTCCAGCCTGCGTGACAGAGTGAAATCCTGTAACAGGGGAAAAAAAAAAGATAAAAGAAAGAAAAATCCAGTCCGACGGCACTTCCTCTCTGGGCTCCTGTTTTCCTAAGAACAAAAAGGGCTGGGCTGAGAGGACAGCCAGTTGCCAAGATCAGTCTGGGGGATTACTTGTGGAATGAGAAGCATTGCTGGCGGCCTTGGCAGGCCACTGTATGGAGGCAGGGCAGCTCCCCGTAGTCATGTGGGTTTGCTGGACCATTATTTTCTCCCACTCATTGTGGGAGAAATAGCAAAATATTGAAATCAGAATCATCATTACAAGTTCTGACTCATCCTCAGTAAAGCACAGTGGTTAAAGGAACGGGTTCTGGAGCAGACAGACCTAGGTTCACAGCTCAGTGTCTTTCTTTTCTTTCTTTCTTTCTTTTTTTTTTTTTTTTTTTTCTTCCATAGAGCTGGAATCTTGCTCCATTGCCCAGGCTGGAGTGCAATGGTATGATTATAGCTCACTGCAGTCTCAAGCTCCTGGGCTCAAGTGATCCTCTTGCCTCAGCCTCCCAAGTAAGTAAGACTACAGGCATGGACCACCATCCCTGGCTAATTTTTAACATTTTTTGTAGAGATGCGGTCTTGCTGTATTGCCCAGACTGGTCTCAAACTTCTGGCCTCAAGTGATTCTCCCGCCTCGGCCTCTCAAAGTGTTGGGATTACAGACGTGAGCCACTGTGCCCAGCCTCAGTGTCTTTGTATACCAGGGGTGTTGCTTTGGGTAAGATAGAACCTCTCTAAGCCTTCACGTCTTCAGCCGTTAAGTAGTGTTTTGGTTATGGCTGTATCAAAAACCTCCCCAAAATGTTGTGGCTGAAAACAACCACCATTTTATTCTGTTTAATGGTTTTGTGGATCAGGAATGAAGCTTGACTGGGTGATTCTTCTGCACTATGCGGCATCAATTGGGTCACTTGGTACCATTTGGCTGGTGCTAGGCTGGGCTGGAGGAACCAGGATGACTTCACTTTTCTTTGAGACAAGGTCTTGCTATGTTGCACAGGTTTGTCTGGAACTCCTGGCCTCAAGCAATCCTTCCTGACTCAGCCTCCCAAGCCAAGATAGCTTCATTCTTATATAGGGTTCTCCACCTGGTCCCAGGTCCTCTCCACGTGGACTCCTATAGGGTGCCTGCACTTCTAACATGCTGGCTCAGGGCTCAGAGAGTAAGGGCTCCTTGGCCGGGTGCAGTGGCTCATGCCTGTAACCCCAGCACTTCGGGAGGCCGAGGCGGTCGGATCATGAGGTCAGGAGTTCGAGACCAGCCCGGCCAATATGGTGAAACCCCGTCTCTACTAAATATATGAAAATTAGCTGGGTGTGGTGGCACGCATCTGTGGGCCCAGCTGCTCGGGAAGCTGAGGCAGAAGAATCGCTTGAACCCACGAGTCAGAGGTTGCAGTGAGCCAAGATCGTGCCACTGCTCTCCTGCCTGGATGACAAAATGAGACTCCCTCTCAAAAAAAAAAGTAAGGGCTCCAACATAAGAAGAGGAAGCTGCCAGTCTCTTTAGGGCTGTGCCAGAAAGTGTCATGGTATCGCTTTTGCCATATTTTATGGGTCAAGCAGTCACAGAGCCTGTGATAGAAGGAGTGATAAAGAATTTGGGGCCATCCTTAATCTGCCAAAAGTAGGCATAAAAATACTCCTAAGCCAGGTGCAGTGTCTCACACCTGTAATCCAAGCTTTTGGGAGGACAAGGTGGGAGGATTGTATGAGTCCAGGAGTTCGAGACCAGCCTGAGCAACATAGTGAGCCCTCGTCTCTACAAAAAATAAACAAAATTAGCTGAGCATGGTGGCATGCGTTTGTAGTTTCAGCTACTCGGGCGGCTGAGGTAGGAGGACCCCTTGAGCCCAGGAAGTGGAGGCCACAGTGAGCCGAGATCATGCCACTGCACTCCAGCCTGCATGATAGTGAGAGCCCAGGGATCCTGTCAAAAACCAAAAAACCAAAAACAAAAACCCGCAGAAACTCCTAGGGCTATGAGGAGTAAATGAGATAACTCATGCAGAGGCAAATTTACCATGAAGCAAATGAAACTTCAACCATGGGGTCCTTAATTGAACAGTTTCTTCCACATCCGGGCATCTAATTTTGTATTCATAATTCTCCTTTTTCCTTTTTCTCAAAGAGGACCCTCGAACTGTATGAGAATCAAGCCATACCCGAATGCCAGTATCAGTACTTACTAAGCATACTGCCTGGGACAGAGAGATGCTCAACACGGGGCCCCTCCAGGCACTGGGCTGGCCTGGTCCCCTCTCTGTGGCTGAGGAGAGGGCTTCTCCTCTCACTCTGTTCTTTCTGTCTTTTCAGGATCATTTCTTCTTCTCCTTTCTTCAAAATGAAAGTAAAACATGCTGGGAATAAATTCGTAATCACAAAACTGCCCCCCCAATTGGCCCCTGCCTCTACCCCCTGACCTCACCACCCACCAGGGAGGTGGGTCTTATTCTGGGCATCGTGCCAAGTTCTTAGCTGGGCCCTCTAGAATGTCTAAAGCAAATCAGGCTGAAGAGGGGAAAACCAGCAGGGGGAGGCAGCATTCCCAGTGCCCAGTATGGTCTAGGAGGCATTGAAATTCCAGGGCCGAAGTCCTGAGACAAAGATCATAATGAGACAGGAAGGTGGCAAAGGAAGGAGCCCATTTGCATGACAATAATTGAGCCAAGAATAGAAAGCCACAGGGATGCAAGGGTGAGGCTGGCAGCTGAGCTGGGCTAAACCTCACAAATCAGACTACCCAGCTCTGCTCCGCAGGGGAAGGGAGGCTGAGCCCTGGGCCAGACTTGGCAGGGAGGGAAGGGGAGGACACGACCCCAGGGCATTGTGGGAACACTGGCCAGGCTGGACTTTGCCTTCTTCCTCGTCCTTCAGCCGGGAGCCCGTCTTTGCTTGCCTTTGCCTTTGAGGCTCTGTAGCTGTGGGGCTGAGTGGCATCATGGCGGCTCAGAAAGATCTCTGGGACGCCATTGTGATTGGGGCAGGGATCCAGGGCTGCTTCACTGCATACCACCTGGCCAAACACAGGAAGAGGATCCTCCTGCTGGAGCAGGTACTGTGTCCCTTCTGCACCCCCAGCTGTAAGGACTGTCCTACCCTCCTCCCCTGCAGAGGAGTTTTCAGAGCCAGCAGGCTACAGGGCAAGGCCAAAGGGCCTGAATCATCAAAAATTCTGTGTAATTTGTATCTTAGCTGCCTAGTGTGTTTCATGACAATTCAAAGAAGTTTCACAGCCCTCATACCCACATTGGGTTTCTAGGCACATTTCCTCTTTCTACTGCTTCCCAGTTCCTGCCGTTGACCAAGCATCCCAGGCCCTGTTCTCTTCCTTCTCACTACTCTTTCCCTTCTGTGCCCAGATGGTTGATCCCCACCCCAGAAAAATAATTGGTTCTGCTCTGGGTCACCTAAAGTAAAGATAATTTTGCCTAGAGGCAAAGGTTGATTTATCAGCCCAAGAGGTAGGATTCTGTCTTGCATATTCCTGGCCTCTCACTCCAGAACCCAGCAGAAGCTTCTGTTTTTGTTTTTTTTTGCCACCTCCAGATAATAGCAGCCTCCTTGTTTGACACATGATAAGTGAGACTGAGGTCTTGTTTTTCCTGCTACGCAGTGCAGTCTGCAGTGACCACTACTTATGTGGGTGGGCCCTGTGTGTCTGCAGGGTCCTTCGAGGACAGGGCCACCCAGCTATCATCAAAGCTTTCCACTGCAGTGGGCTCTCCCTTTCCATCCTGCCTGCAGCTACCCAGGCTGGCTATGGTTTGCTCTTCTTGGTAATGAGCCGGAGTAGTTAGAAACCTTCTTCATTTCTCTATCAGTTTTCTCAAAGCACAAGGATTCCTGGTTCATCCTCTCAGGAAACTCATTGTTGCTGAATCTTATCCTGAGTGAGCTGTAGCCACAGAGAAATAAAGTCAGCATCAGTTTCCTTGTTTATAAAATGAAGGGGCTAGACTAGTTGAACTGGAAGGTTTTTTCTAATTTTGCTTCTTTATGAATCTAAGTGAGGTGAGAATGCAGCAGGATGGTTGAAGACTAGCTAACAAAGGAACTTCTGGATGTGAACAATGTTAGCAAAAAGGAAGCCCAAGTTAGTGCTATTGAAGAACTTCTATCTTGATTGCCAAGTCAGTAAATTGGTCATAAAGAGAGAATTTGGAAAGATTGTATGGATTTTTTTTTTTTTTTTTTGGGACAGGATCTCACTCTATTGCACAGGCTGGAGTGCAGTGGTACTATCATAGTTCACTACAGCCTCAAACTCCTGGGCTCAAGCAGTCCTCCTACCTCAGCCTTCCAAGTAGCTGGGACTACAAGTGCCACCACACCTGATAGTTTTTAAATTTTTGAGGAGACTGGGTCTTGCTATATTGCCTAAGCTGGTCTTGAATTCCTGGGCTCAAATTATCTTCCTGTGCTTAATCTTTCCCCAGATTGTGTGGAAATATTTGAAGGATAAATGGCTCCTGGTTGACAGTACATGCTGAGATGGCTCCTAACGGGGGATGCAGTGTGAGGGGTAATGGCTTCCATCATCTCTCTTGTTTTCCACTTCCAGTTCTTTCTACCACACTCCCGAGGAAGCTCCCATGGACAAAGCCGGATAATCCGAAAGGCATACCTGGAAGACTTTTACACCCGGATGATGCATGAGTGCTATCAGATATGGGCCCAGCTGGAGCATGAGGCTGGAACCCAACTGTACAGGTGGGCTGCGGGAGGAATTCCTTGAATCATGGGGCTCTGCACCTACAGGTGCTTTTACTGTGTGAAGTGGCAGTGCCATGGAACATTTGGAATGCAATGGGAGGGACACAAGGTCTCAAGAAGTACCAGATGCATGGAAGAGTTCTGCTGTCATGGTGGTCACCCCACAGGTCCAGCTGACTCTGGCCAGGCTTTGCCTTGCAGGACTGGGTTCAGACCACGTGTCCAAGGCTAGCAGAAGCGGTACTGGAAAGACTGCTGGCAAGGCACCATGTGGCAGATGCCCAGAGTGGGCAGGAATCTGCTGGAGTGTGTATTTTCAACTCTGTGGAGGCCTCTGCAACTCTTTTAGGGCAGGGGTTGAGATAGAGGAGGTGGCTGCTTTCAGGATTCTTTTTTTTTTTTTTTTTTTGACAGAGTCTCGCTTTTTTGTCAGGCTGGAGTGTAGTGGCGCCATCTTGGCTCACTGCAACCTCCAGCTCCCGGGTTCAAGTGATTCTTCTGCTTCAGCCTCCCGGGCAGCTGGGACTACAGGTGAGCATCACCACACCCAGCTAATTTTTGTATTTTTAGTAGAGACAGGATTTCACCATGTTGGCCAGGATGGTCTCGATCTCTTGACCTCATGATCTGCCTGCCTCAGCCTCCCAAAGTGCTGGGATTACAGGCGTGAGCCACCGCGCCCGGCCCAGGATTCTTTATAGTCAAACCAATATCCTAACTTTTCCTAAGGGGTTCTCACCCCCTGTAGCAGCCCTATAAACCCATTTTGTTCTCTCTGAGTACCTTTTCCTGTAGGAACAAAATGGGGACGTTCCCCAGGCTGGATTGCTTGCCAGGGAGTGAGCCTCCACGTCTTTCTCTGACCTTTCAAACACTCACGGGAAGGAAAGCCAATAATCTGTGATGCAATGGGAACTTTAACCATCCCGCCTCCCTCCCACCTCCTCCGTGACTCTTAACTGAACTTCCTACAAACCCTGGCTCTACCCGATAGGGTGGTGGTTATTTTAATGGCCAGGAACCAAGAGGTTAGTGTTCTGTTGCAAAAATACCATTAACTTAAGAACAAAGTGAAATCCATTATGCAAATCAGCCAGGGCAGCTAATTACAGATTTATTCAGAGGCAGCTAATGCACCCAGCACCCAAATAAAGGAGCATGTCTTGCTGGTGTGTGGCCTGGCAGAGGGACCCTTCTCTGTCAGTTGTCTGTGAATACTGCTGAGCATCTTTTGCTAAAAGAATCGCCCTGGGCCTTGGAGGGCACACTTCTTCCCAGCACACAATGAGGCAACTAGGAGATGTTAGAGTGTCTGGAATCTTTCCGAGGGAGACAATTCTGGAGTGAGACAGGCTTAGGTTTGACTTCGTGCTCTATTCCACACCAGCTGTGTGATTTTGGAAAAGTTTCTTGACTTCTCTGTGCCTCACTTTTTATCATAGGGCTCTGAGAGGATTAAATGAGGCTTTTGTGAAATACTTGGCCCGATGTCTAGCACCTTTCAATAAGGGGCAGTCCCTTCCATCCATTCTGGGTCAGCTGCATCCTGTTCCATTGAGCGACGGCAGGAGGAAAGGCAGGAGGAGACAGATGGGTGCAACAACCACAGATACCAAGGGGAGTGGCAGCAGGAAAGAGGGAGAGGGATCCTTGGGTAGGAGACTCTCAGAAGCGCACAATCCTCCTCTTTGCCAGGAGGACAGGAATTTGGACGGGCTTTGGAACTGGACCTGGCTCTAAATCTCAGCTCTGACGCACTCAGCTGTGTGGTTTGGAACGAGCTGTTGAACCTCTGGTGAGACTCAGCTTTTTTCATCTGTGAAGTAAGGATACTAATACCTGTGTCATGGTGCTGGGGTGAGGATAAGTAGGTAATGGGCTTAGAATAGCACCTGGAAAACCATCTTCCTCCTCCTCCTCACCATATATGTAGTGTTTACAATAAGAAACTAGGCTGGGCACGGTGGCTCACGCCTGTAATCCCAGCACTTTGGGAGGTTGAGGCAGGTGGATCACCTGAAGTCGGGAGTTAAAAACCAGACTGGCCAACATGGTGAAACCCCGCCTCTACCAAAAATACAAAAAGTAGCCAGGCATGGTGGTGGACACCTGTAATCACAGCTATTAGGAAGGCTGATGAGGCAGAAGAATCGCTTGAACCTGGGAGGCAGAGGTTGCAGTGAGCCAAGATCATGCCACTGCACTGCACTCCAGCCTGGGTGACAGAGTGAGACTCTGTCTCAAAGAAAAAAAGAAAAGAAAAGAAAAGAAAAAACTAAGAGTTGCCCAAGTACCTGACACCTGTAACTCATTCCATTCTCCTCACAATCTTATGAGAGGGTTGCTGCCGGGTAGTCAGGGTCTTATCCCATTAACGCAAATCACAGAATTACTATACTCTTAAGTCTAGAATAGAGGTTGGTCAGCTTTATCTGTAAATGGCCACCTAGTAAGTATCTTAGCCTTTGCAGGCAATGTGGTCTCTGTTACCATTATTCAACTCTGCCATTGTAGCGTGAAAGCAAGATGTAAATAAATGAGCCTGGATGTATTCTAATAAAACTTTATTTATAGACACTGAAATTTGAACTTCATATAATTTTAATGTGTCACTCAACATTATTCTTCTTTGGATTAAAAAAATCAACAATTAAAAAATTTAAAAACCATCTTGGCTCATGGACCAGACAAAAACAGGCAGAAGGCCAGATTTGGTCCCTGAGTGGTAGCTTGCTGGCCCTGGGTGTGGAAGATACCTCAAACTGGTTAGCTTGTCCATTTCTGTCTCCACATAAGTTCATGCCTAAATCATCCCAGGTCAAAAGACTGCTACTATGCATTTAAAGACAGGGAAATATCACAGCCCTTCTTAAAAGACCATTCCGATGTCTCATAGCCCCAGTTACGAAAAATGAAAAGTAATGTGAATATGCTTTAAAAACCTCTAGAGTGCTAAGTATTCTTACTACTGTTGTTATTATTCTATTATTATAAGTCCTTTCTTATGGCTAGCCTAATGTACTCAGGCACACCAATTTATTTGGTTCTTTTACTTAGCAGGGACACAGAGCAGATACTTCCCATTCTCAGAATGGTATCTGAATACAGCTCTACTACCTTTGGGCTAAAAGCCATTCTAATTCCTTTAGCTTTTACTGATTCTTATTTTCTAAATGATTCATCATCTGTGTGGTTCTTACTTCCCCCTAGGTTTTTCTAGAAGAACCAGCACAACACCATAATACTACTGATAGATATGAGCAGACTTAATGCTATTTGATGATGATTAAAAAAAAAAACCTTTAGGAGTTGGCAGTTCAGATGGTTGTCCAGTGCTTTTCATTCTGTTCAGCTGCTTCCTGTGACAGCGGCACATGAAACATGGGTGGGTTTGGGACATTTGCATATATTCTGGGAACAGACAATGACACATGTGTCAGATCACAAGGTCTGAATCTTTTGTGATGTGTACAGCCAGGATGCTGATTCCAACAGCAAAACCCAGCTCCCTGGCCCATCTCTTTCCTGCCCCGCCTTCTCCCTTTGAGTCCTACTACCTAGCTCCTGACCCGGGCTGCCCCTGCTTAGCTGACAATATCAGACAAGATCACAGCCGTAGGCAGTACAGCTGCTGGCAGAACCTGGTGGCCCCCTCTGCAGCTGCTGTTTCTTGTGTCTGCGAAGTGTCTGGCTTGTCAGCCACATCCCCTCCCTGGAGCAGTCTTTGTTAACCAATTCCACCTCGGCCCACTGAGCGGAAGATGAAACGCCGAGAGCTCCTCCAAAACCAACAAAGGCAGCAGCCATTACCAAGTCCCCATTCGAATCCCTTCCCCAAGGTGACTCAGAGCTGGCTTGCTGGGCATTTTTAACCCACAGAGGGGAGAGCTGAAGCTTGGGATGGGAGATGGCAGGTGCAGGGAGAGCTGTCTCCTCACCCAATTCCTCCCCACTCCATCCTGCACCCTGTCCTGCTACAGTAACTGGTGGAAATCCCTGATCACCAACTCCCTACATCATATCTGAGGCATTAGTCGGGCCACAGCGGAGTCAACAAGGCCCTCGGGAGGAATCTTCAATTACCTCTTCCTAGTGCTGGATCAAGCTAGGGTCGGGAGGAAGGAATAGTTCATACCAAATGCTCTTGACTCAGCTGATGGGCATTCTGGGAGCTGGGAGCTGCACTCTTTTCTAGGGTTCCCTGGCAACCCCCGTGCTGGCTTTCAGTCCTTCTTTGTAGCTAGTCCTGACCATTCATTTCCCGGTCATTTTTTATCTTGCTGATGCCCTTGTCTCTTCTCACCCTTCTTCTTCCCAAACTTACAGCCCAGGTCTAAGCAGAAAAAAGAAGACAGGGAGGCCACGAACACAGGGGTGAGAAATTGATGCAGAATGAGCAGTCTATTTGTTGGGATCTAGAAAAAGCCATTAAGAAAATAAGCACTTAAATGATTTTCAATCTGCCCATGGAAGCCATCTATCTTCATACTGGGAGGAAAAGGCCCATTCTCCAATCCCGGTTTTGATTGACTGGTTTCCAATTCTCTAAGCATTTCCCATAGGAGCCTCTCACCTGTCTCCCATAATCACAGGCCTTTGCATTTCCAGGCAGTGTTTTACATTTATTTCTGATTTGCTCATAATGGTCAAAAATCTCTCTCCAATCCAAGGCATTTCTCCAGCAGCGCACGGTTTCCCTCAGGCCAAATAGCTCAGCTGTGATCCATGGAAAATGAGAATTTCCCAAACACATCTTCGGACTGGGGAGGGTCCGGCATCACACATTCAGAAGGAAAATTTCCCACTGTTAGATCAATATCTGGGCTAAGAAAGAAATGCCACAGGGGCAGAGAGCTGGAGCAAAATGATTACAATCGGCACAATTACATTCACCGGCAGAATCAGCTCGCTGATTACTCCCAGGGATGGGGAGCTCCAGCTTCATCCACCACAGGATGGCTTGGGAATTAGAACATCACTCAGCATTTCATAATTCGATAGATTTGCCCGTTGTCTTGGCATGAGTTCATTTTTCCCATATAGTACATCCCTGTAAGAGGAGTCATTTCAAGGAAAGAAGGAAGGAAGGAGGAAAGAAAGGAGGAAGAAACAATGGAAAAAGGGAAAGGAAATCTCAGAGTATATGAGAGGCCAAAGCTGGTATATTGCAGGCACAGGTTAGAATACGCTGCTCTGGAATTTCCAGGTCAGGGATTCACATTACATCTGCTTAGGTGTGGTTTAAGCCAGGTCTCTCCCAGAATCCCTCCCAGCCAGGACCCCATCGGGTAAAAAGGGCTCAAGGAAATACACCTGAGTGACTTATACTTATTTGTTGAGTAAGAAGTTTACTAGGGCCGGGCACAGTGGCTTATTTTATAATCCCAGCACTTTGGGAGATCAAGACAGGAGGATCGCTTGAGGCCGCGAGTTTGAGACAGGCCTGGGCAACATACTGTGTGACTCTTGTGTCTACAAAACACAAAAAATTTGCCAAGTGTGGTGGCTCACGCCTGTAGTCCCAAATATTTGGGAGGCCAAGGCAGGAGGATTGCTAGAGGCCAGGAGTTTGAGATAGGCCTCTGCAACACAGCGAGACCCCTATTTCTATACACAAAAAAATTAGCCAAGTGTGATGGCATGTGCCTGTAGCCCTAGATACTTGGAGGGCTGAGGCAGGAGGAGCTTGCTCGCGGCTGCAGTGAGCTGTGAACGTGCCACTGCACTCCAGCCTGGGTGATAGAGTGAGACCCCATCTCCATTAAAAAAAAAAAAAAAGAAAGAAAAAGAAGTTTGGCCAGGTGCGGTGGTCCCTGCCTGTAATCTCAGCACTTTGTGAGGCAGAGGCGGGCAGATCATGAGGTCAGGAGTTCGAAACCAGCCTGGCCAACAAGGTGAAACCCTGTCTCTACTAAAAAAAAAAATACAAAAATGAGCCGGGTGTGGTGGTGAGCGCCTGTAATCTCAGCTACTCCAGAGGCTGAGGCAGGAGAATTGTTTACACCCGGGGGCGGAGGTTGCAGTGACCTGAGATCGTGCCACTGCACTGCAGCCTGGATGACAGAGCAAGACTCTGTCTTGGGGGAAAAAAAAAAAAAGTTTACTAGGCAAGTTTTCATTACCTCTGAACCAATCTGAAGTCCTTTTGGGGGCCACAGAAAAAAGACAGTCAGCTGAGAGCAGGGATTTCCACTGCATCTTTCCTCTGTTGAGCTTCGAAGAGGCGGAGCTCTCGTTGCTATCTCGTTGGTGGTGAATGCTGGGTAGGCGGGGGCCATGGCAGATGGATTGGGCACGCTGCGCGGCTCTGTGTACTGACACCCGCCCCAGGGCCCACGGTGTCCCTACCCCCTCCCAATCTTCTCTTTAATCCCCCCAACCAGATAATGTGGGATTTGGAAGCATGTAATATCCATGAGACTCCATTATAGGCTATTACGAGCTTTATACCCACTACCTGGGGGATGTACCAGGCCGCTGCTGGGCAGTGCAGCAGCTGCAATGGAGAAGGACCACAGGAACGGTCCCAAAGGCCAGAGTGACTCTTCCATTGTTTCTATCCGTTTCCCCCCAAAAGGGAGCTCTGGTCTCTTGTGACAGAGAGGCAGGAAGCATGAAAGAGAAACAGCTTTCACTCCCTTAGGGAGTAAAAGCATAGAGGGAGGTACAGGGAGAAACAAAATCACAGTCACTGAGTGTATTGCTGGAGCCCCAGGAGACCATCTACCAGTGTTTCTGCATGAGAACACCATTGAAATTTGGGGTGGAATCTTCTCGAGCATTGCAGGTGTAGCATCCCTGGCCCCTGCCCACTAAATGTGAGAGGCAGCCCCAGGCACTGTGCCAACTACAAAAATGGATCATGCCATTTTCAATTGTCCCTGGGTGGGTCGGTGAGTGGGGGGTAACGCCCTGGTGTGGAACCATCAGTTGTTCAACAGGCACGTTACAGAAGAGGAATCTGGGCCCAGAGAGGTGAGTGACCTGATCAAGGTCATGGGCAAGGTGAAGCAAGGACTAGAGACAGAGCCAGATCTCTCAGTTTAGGACCCTTTCCGCAAAACAGGCAGCCTCTAAGGAACTGAGAGACAGAGACAGACGCACAGGAAGGGACGAACGCATATGACAAGAAAGAAAAAGAGAGAAGCGGGCAGGGCAGGGGAGAATACAGAACAGAGAGATCAAAATAGTGAATGGGGTCAGGGGACAGGAGGAAGGGAAGAAATCTCATCAAACTGACTGAACTTCTACCACTTCCAAGCCATGGAACATGAAAGAGGAATTAGGATCTCTGCCCTCAAGGGCAGGGTGGGTCCTGAGAAGGGGCATAGAGGACAAGAAAACCAATAGTGACAGCCCAAGGGCAGACTTGGGAATGGGCTGGAAATCAGCATGAGAATACTGTGATTCTACTGACTGAATCTAGATGGCTTCACCTTTTCTCTGAACATGAGGCCATGACTCCTCTCAGTGCCTACACCTGGACCCGAGATCCCTCCTGAAGGAGAGCAAATGGCCCAGGGCTTTGCTTTGTTTTGCTTTAAGACAGGGGCTTGCTCTCTCATCCAGGCTGGAGTGCAATGGTGCAATCATGGCTCACTGCAACCCTGAGCTCCCTGGCTAAAGTGATCCTCTCACCTCAGCCTCCCAAATAGCTGGGATCACAGGCGTGTGACACCACGCTTGGCTACTTTTTAAAAAATTTTTACTTTTTGCAGAGACAGGGTCTCATGATATTGCCCAGGCTGCTAGTGAACTAATTAGTGGCTTCAAGTGATACTCCTGCCTCAGCCTCCTAAAGTGCTGGGATTACAGGCGTGAGTCACCACATCAGGCCCAAGATTTTGAAACACACCTTCACCTAGGTGACTTATTTTTTAACAGGCAGACTGGATTACTGCTGCTGGGAATGAAAGAGAATCAAGAATTAAAGACAATCCAGGCCAGTCTGTCGAGGCAGAGGGTAGAACACCAGTGTCTTTCATCGGAGGAACTGAAGCAACGTTTCCCAAATATTCGGTTGCCCAGGGGAGAAGTGGGGCTGTTGGACAATTCCGGAGGAGTTCTCTATGCATACAAGGCCCTCAGAGCCCTGCAGGTAATGTCGTACAGCACTGGGGCAATGCAGGTGCTCCCTGCTCTGGGCGTCCTGGGTCCCAACCAGCCAGCCCAAGAACCCCTCTGGATGAGGCCTTTGCCCTGCTGGCTTTAGTCTTGACTTTTCCAGCAGGGCAGTGAAATATATGCGGCTGGCCTTGTCAACACAGGACAGGTCTAGATTCTGCACTCTTTTCTGCCCCAGGCGAAAGGCTTTCTGTTCACCAGGGTGAACCACATACAGAACTAATTCACCTTTCCCTGCTCCTGCCCTTTCAGGATGCAGTTCGACAGCTAGGAGGCATAGTGCGTGATGGAGAGAAGGTGGTGGAGATAAACCCAGGGCTACTGGTCACGGTGAAAACCACCTCCAGGAGCTACCAAGCTAAGAGCTTGGTCATCACAGCAGGTCCTTGGACCAACCAGCTCCTCCGTCCCCTGGGCATTGAGCTGCCTCTCCAGGTAAGAGGAGCTGGAAGCCTGAGAGTTGGTGCTCAAGAGAAGCCTTGGAACCAGATGGAGTCAAATTTGAGTCCTGGACCTGCCTCTTGCTAGTGAACAACCTTGGGCAAATTCATTCACCTCACTGAGCCTCAGTTTTATCACCTGTAATATGGGGGATGATAGCTACCTCATAGGGCTGTTGGAGAATTAAATTATTAGGCTGTTGCAAAAGTAATTGCAGTTTTACCATTCAAAGTCATGGCAAAAACCACAATTACTTTTGCACTAACCTAATATATGCTGTATATAAAGCCTTTAAGAGGCCGGATGTGGTGGCTGACACCTGTAATCCCAACACTCTGGAAGACCAAAGCAGGAGAATTTCTTGAGCCCAGGAGTTCAAGACAAAAGTTCTACAAAAACTAAGAAAAATTAGCCAGGTGTAGTGGTGTGTGCTTGTAGTCCCAGCTACTTGGGAGGCTGAGGCAGGAGGATGGCCTGAGCGTAGGAGGTTGAGGCTGCAGTGAGTCGTGATTCTACCACTGCATTCCAGTCTGGGTGACAGAGCAAGACCCTGTCTCAACAAAATAAAATAAAATAAAATAAAATAAAAATAAAGCCCTTAGGACATAACCTGGCTTATAGTAAGCACTCAATAAACCTGAGGTCTTATTCATTCCCGAAAAGAGACAGAAATACGGCTAGGGGCTGGCTGTAGTTATGGGAGAAAACTAAGAATGGGAGAAGAGACAGAGGCTCAGAGATATTTGTGCATCGTAACACATGTAACAGGTAAACAACATGAGAAGTGGGAGAGACAAACATGGATGAGTTCAATTGGGTGTCCAGGCTTGTGTTAGAGGGCTGCAGGGGCCCAGAGAAACTGCTCTCATTGCTGTAGAGTTCCACGGCTTTTCTTCATTTCCCACTTCCTCTCCCTGCCTCAAGACCCTGCGGATCAACGTGTGTTACTGGCGAGAGATGGTTCCTGGGAGCTATGGTGTGTCCCAGGCCTTTCCATGCTTCCTGTGGCTGGGCTTGTGTCCCCACCACATCTACGGACTGCCCACAGGAGAGTACCCAGGGCTGATGAAGGTGAGCGGAAAGACCGAGATAAGGCAGGTAGATGCCAGTGCAGACTGGGGGAAGCTGCTCTAACTTTCCCCTTCGTAGATGCCCTTGGGTCTCGAGGGCAGCATCAGGAGCCTGCTTCACTCATGGCGATTTGCAAGGAAAGACCCTCAGCTGCCCTGAGGCCCAACAAAAGAAGCCCTTCCTTTGCAAACATAGGGTGGTTGCAGGGACCAATAGCTAAGCAGCCTCAGGTGACAGCCCGCAGCACCTGCCAGGAGTGGGGAAGGCTGGAATGATGGATGAGGCTGTCCTGTGTACACACCTGCCCTTAGGCTGTGGGTGTGTGTGGAAGGCCAGCCCTCACCACTCATGCCACTCTGACTGGGAGCCAGGTCAGCTATCACCACGGCAACCACGCAGACCCTGAGGAGCCGGACTGCCCCACAGCATACACAGACATCGGAGACGTCCAGATCCTGAGCAGCTTTGTCAGAGATCACTTACCTGATCTGAAGCCCGAGCCTGCCGTCATTGAGAGCTGCATGTACACGGTAAGGGGTCTGGGCAGCCTTGCTTGGCCCCCTCACCACCCTACAGAAGGGAAGAAGGAGACAGACCTTGCACTGGCCAGGCCCGATTGTTTGACCCCTGACATAGTGTGTGACTTTAAACAAACAGGCTCATTTCTGTGGGTAGGTTCACCTCTACCAGGGAGGGGCCTGTTCGAAATTATTCCTATTCTTCTTCATTAGGAAACTAGGCTATGCCTGGCAGTCGGTCCTTCACTCTGATTCCCAGAAGAGCTCTAAAAGATTTTTTGGCAAGCTCCTCCAGTTGAGCAGGCCTTAGGGACAAAGAGAAGAGACAGATGTCACCATGGCCTGAGGCATCTTGGCTAAAGTTAGTTTACAAAGATTAACTGAACACCTACTGTGTTCGTAGCTCTGTGCAAGAAGAAAGGCAGATGGACAAATGAAAAAGACTGGCATGCCCAGAGGGGCACGAGCATGCGGAAAGCATCCTTGTGCCTCATTCCATCCTTTCTGGAAAGAAATCCAGCCCAGCCCCTTCCAGTTAGAGCCTGCAGTTCTTTCTCCTCCCTCGAGCCTCAAAGAACACAAGGTGTGACTGTTTCTTTCTAGAATACCCCTGATGAGCAGTTCATTCTCGATCGCCACCCAAAGTATGACAACATTGTCATTGGTGCTGGATTCTCTGGTGAGTCTGAGCTGGGGGGAATGGGGTGCCTTAAAGCTGACCTACCTCAGTGCCAGGTGAAATGGTATTTTCCACACTCTTAGCTGCCCAGATAGGTGCTGAAGCCTGGACATTGTAGGTATAAGGAGGCTGGGCAGTCAGAAAAGGGGTATTCATGGTGGGAGGCCACTTCTGGCTTTGGGATGTGACCAGGAGGACAATCAGCCCTGTCTGGGTAAGTAGGGGATGTCCAGAGAGCTCAGCCTCTCTGTCTGTGAAGCTGCCTGAGAGTCTGCTCTTCCCTTCCTAGGGCACGGGTTCAAGCTGGCGCCTGTGGTGGGGAAGATCTTGTATGAATTAAGCATGAAATTAACACCATCTTATGACTTGGCACCTTTTCGAATCAGCCGTTTCCCAAGCCTGGGCAAAGCCCACCTTTGACCTCTGGCCAGAAGCCTCCCTTCTGTGCACAGGAGCCAATTTCACAGATGGAGAAGATGTCTCAGATGAAGGGAGTGTCCCTAAGATGTCATCCTTTTCTTCTGCCTCGCCTGAATCCCCCGTAAACACCAGACGATTGAGTCTACCTTCTTTTCTTGGCCACCTCTCCATTCACAACTACTTTCTTACTCCCAGAAGGTTGATCAGATATTCTACAATCATAGAGTAGCAAGGACCTTTGAGATGGATATATCAGTAAGAAGAGGGCACAAGAACTGGCTCTGGAGACCAAAGCAGTTGTTAAAAATTCTCTTTGCTGGGGGCCGGGTGTGGTGGCTTACACCTGTAATCCCAGCACTTTGGGGGGCCAAGACAGGCGGATCACCTGAGGCCAGGAGTTCAAGACCAGCCTGGCCAACATGGTGAAACCCTGTCTCTACTAAAAATACAAAATTACCCGGGTGTGGTGGCGCATGCCTGTAACCCCAGCTACTTGGGAGACTGAGGCAAGAGAATCACTTGAACCCAGGAGGCGGAGGTTGCAGTGAGCCGAGATTGCGCCATTGCACTCCAGCCTGGGCAACAAGAGTGAGACTCTGTCTCAAAAAAAAAAAAAAAAAAAAACCAAACAAAAAACCTCTTTGCTGGTATATTTGAAGAGCTTGGGATGGATTTGACTAAATCTGCCCCGAGGAGGGTGAACAAGATGATCTCAGAGATCACTACTGCTCTTGGAGTTCCTTTTCCTAAAGCTAAGGCCAGCCTCCATCACAAATGCCCATAAAATCTGGCTTGTCTTTGACGAACAATAAATATTTGTTGAATAAATAACTGCCCTGCATGAAGTCTGTAGCGGGCTTTCTTTTCTGTGTGACCTCGTTTCTTCCAGGCTCTAATTAGCACCACAGAATCCATTAACCCAGGAACCCCTGGAGTCTTTATCCCCTCAATGCGCTGCACCCCCTTTCTCTGGATTCTTTGTCTCCTCCTAACCCCTTCTCTGGTTGTGTGAAGATGCTCAGCTCCCCAGTCTCTCATTAAGGTGTATTGTCAGGTCCTTATGAAGATGGAGCTGTTATACCAGAAAGAAAGAGAGAGACACACTCGCTTAGAAACCCTGTTCAATGTTTGAATGTTAAATGTGCCATTTTATTAGCATTAGGATTGCTCCCACTTAATGAAACAGCATTAGCACCGAGTCGGCTGGCCTCCTTGCACTAATTGCTTTGGAAGGGAACAGGCTTATAACCACCCCAGGGTGGGTGGAGGGGTGAGGGGTGAAAACAGGGGCTCGAGCAAGTCTGGATGCACTCAGATGAAACCCACCTGGAGGATCTCCACATTGGGCCAGTTCAACCCCAGAACAGGAGTTAAAATGCTCTAGAGAGAAAAACTGGGACTGGGCGGGGCAGATGTGTTAGGGGGAGTCACAGAGTGGGGAGGCACAGGCAGTGAGAATGACAGCACAAATATCCCCAAAGGAAATACAACACAGAGGAAATGGCTCCTCAACTGCCTGAGTCCTTAAGGTCCTAGGCACATGTATTAGCACTGATTCTCCAGTGAGTTATAAAAGCCAGCCAAGGCCGGGCGCCGTGGCTCATGCCTGTCATCCCAACACTTTGGGAGGCTGAGGGGGGCAGATCACCTGAGGTCAGCAGTTCGAGACCAGCCTGGCCGATGTGGCGAAACCCCGTCACTACTAAAAATACAAAAATCAGTCGGGCATGGTGGCGGGAGCCTGTAGTCCCAGCTACTCAGGAGGCTGAGGCGGGAGAATTACTTGAACCTGGGAGGCAGAGGTTGCAGTGAGCCGAGATTGCACCACTGTACTCCAGCCTAGGTGACAGAACGAGATTCAGTATCAAAAAAAAAAAAAAAAAAAAAAAAAGCCAGGCAAGCCTGTCAACCCCACGCCAAGTCTGCTTTTTGTGTGATCTCAGATGGTTCCCTGAACCTCAGCCTCCGTAAAATGAGAGTATTACATCTGTAAATGGGAATAATAATGCCGCCCAGCTCCACAGGGGTGTTTGAGGATCAAATAAGATCATTCATTCATGCATTTGTTCAAAACACAAATACTGAGTGAGCCTCTATTATGTGTCAGGCACTATGTGAGGCACCGTAGATGCATCAGTGAACAAAACAGATAAAAATCCCTGTTCTAAAACAGCATGGTTGTTCCTCAAAAAATTAAAAATAGAATTACCATATGATCCAGCAATTACACTTCTGGTATATGCCCAAAAGAACTGAAAACAGGATCTCAAAGAGTTATTTATACACCCCTGTTTAGAGCAGCATTATTCACGATGGCCAAGAGGTAGAAACAACTGAGGCATCCATGGATGGATGAATGGATAAACAATATGTGGTATGTACATACAATGTAATGTTATTAAGCCTTAGAAATAAAGGGAATTCTGGCTGGGCATGGTGGCTCACACCTGTAATCACAGCACTTTGGGAGGCCGAGGGCAGGTGGGTCACTTGAGTCCAGGAGTTGGAGACCAGCTTGGCCATCATGGCAAAACCCTGTCTCTACTAAAAATACAACAATTAGGCAGGGTGCAGTGGCTCACGCCTGTAATCCCAGCACTTTGGGAGGCTGAGGCAGACAGATCAGGAAGTCAAGAGATCGAGACCATCCTGGCCAACATGGTGAAACCCTGTCTCTACTAAAAGTACAAAAATTAGCCAGGTGTGGTGGTGAGTGCCTGTAGTCCCAGCTACTCGGGAGGCTAAGGCAGAAGAATTCTTGAACCCAGGAGGCAGAGGTTGCAGTGAGCCAAGATTGTGCCACTGCACTCCAGCCTGGCAACAGAGCGAGACCCTGTCTCAAAAAAAAAAAAAAAAAAAATTAGCCAGGTGTGGTGGCACAAGCCTGTAATTCCAGCTACTCGGGAGGCTGAGGCATGAGAATCAATTGAACCTGGGAGGTGGAGGTTGCAGTGAGCTGAGCGGCAGAGCAAGACCCTGTCTAAAATAAATAAATAAAGGGAATTCTGATACATGCCACCACATGGATGAAACTTGAGGACATTATGCTAAGTGAAATAAGCCAGTCGCAAAAACACAAGTGGTATTATTTCACTTCATACATATGAGGTATCTAGAGTAGTCAGAGTCATACAGACAGAAAGTAAATAGCGGTTGCCAGGATCTGGGAGGAGGAGGAAATGGGGATTTGTTTAATGGGTACAGATTTTCAGTTTTGCAAGATGAAAGGAGTTCTGTAGATTGGCTGCACAACAATGTGAATGTACTTAATGTCACTTAGCTGTACACTTAAAAGTGGTTAAGATGGTCAATTTCATTATGTGTTTTTGACCACAGTTAAAAAAAAAAAACTCATTCTTTTTTTTTTTTGAGACACAGTCTCACTCTGTTGCCCAGGCTGGAGTGTAGTGGTGAGATCTCAGCTCGCTGTAACCTCCACCTCCTTGATTCAAGTGATTCTCCTGTCTCAGCCTCCTGAGTAGCTGGGATTACAGGCATGTGCCACCACGCCTGGCTAATTTTTTTTTTTTTTAGTAGAGACGGGGTTTCCCTATGTTGGCCAGGCTGGTCTTGAACTCCTGGCCTCAAGTGATCCACCTGCCTTGGCCTCCCAAAGTGCTGGGATTATAGGCGTGAGCCACAGTGCCCGGCCTAAAAAAAAATCTCATTCTTACGAAGCTTACAGTCCAGTGAGAAGGAGACACATAGGCAATCACGTAAGTAATTATAAATTAGAAGGTGATAAATGCTTTGGGGACAAAACAGAGGCAGGTGATGAGGAGGTGGCAGGGACTGCTGGGGGAGGGTCTGACCTTTCAGGTGGGTGGTCAGAGGAGGACTCACAGAGGAGGGCCTTTGAGCAGACTTGAAGGAGAAGGAGTGAGCCATGCAGGCCTTCGGACGCAGGTGAAAGAATGTGATGAGTTGTAAAGCAAGGTATTGTGTTATCACTGGTGGAGACAGACAAATGAGACACAGAGAAGGACCGGAATAAGATCCCACCAGCACCCAAGCAGAGAAAGTTGGGAAGCTAAGATGCTCGGAATGCCCCCTCTCACCTCACAGCTGCCTGCAGTTCCCTCTGGCTTCTCTCAGTGCCACCCCCTCCCCCAGCCAGCTGCAGCTCCCCTTCCAAAATATCCAGCCTTATTCAGCTTGTTGGTGACAGCTAAAGGATGGACCAGTGTCTCCCAGAGGCTGAGAAAGGACGAGTGGGGGCTGCTCCCAAGCCCTGCCTCAGCTGGTGGAGGCCTCTCTAGATGAACCCAGGAAACAGCGGGAGGGGGCAGGGCGGTGAGTGGGGGAGGATGGGTGTGGGGGGATGGATTGGGCCAGCCAAGAAAGGAGACAGACAAGAAGCTGGGAAAGAAGAGACTGGCAATGTGCAGACCACGAAGGCAGGTCAGGACCTCCAAGGATGCCACGCACCCCTAAAGCCAAAGGAAATGGGCCCAGAGTGCCCAAGTGGGAGGAAACCAGCCATTCTTAGGTGGGATGGGGTGGGATAGTAGAGGAGATGTTGGGAATAGTCTCTGGGCCTAGAGGAAAGCAAAAGTCATTGTAGAAGGGGTCCCAGGACAACTTGAGGGTTTCAGTTATATCGAAGGATTTTCCAAAGCAGATCAACCAGTATTCTCTCTCTGCTTCCCTTCTGCCTGAGCGTGGCCAGGCATCCCCTTTCAGGCAGGCCGTACAGATCTTCAGGATGGAAGAAAATCAAAATCAATCGGGCAGGCAAGAAGAGACCTCTGGAAGGGCAGCTGGGGTCTGCACAGGCTGCAGGGGAGAGATAAGGGCAACGAAGAGAAAGAGGCTGGCCTGGTTGGCAAGCAGACTGAGGAAAGCAGAGGCAGGCTGAAAATAGATTGGGGGCGGGAGGAAAGAAAGCCAGGCCAGGAAAGAAGGGAGAGCAGAGGCAATCGATGCCTTCGTGACTCTGACCCAATTTTTCATTTCAGCCTCGCCGAAAGATGAGGAGATGGTGGGGAAATCGGGAAAGACTGGCAAAGAGGGAGGAGAGTCAGGGCAAAGTAATTTGAGTTCTAAGACCCAGGCGATCATGGGGTACCAGTCAGGGATTGTGGTGGGGAGAGGAGGAGGTGTATACTATCCTCAGTACAAGTTTAGACCCCAGCAGAGTTTGGCACCCCAGAATGGGTTTTAGAGCTTAAGGAATGTGAGTGAACCCAGGAAGGAGGGTCAACTATCTAGAAAGGTCAAAGGAGGCAACATGGCCGAGTCAGTTTGGAGACAGTCAGCTACAAAGTAACTGCATGCCTGCATTTTCTTCTCAGAAGGGTGATGAAAGAGAATTTGGTTTTTTAAGTGGTGGGCTGTTAGTGCAGCAAGAGGGATTAAAGTTAGACTTCAGGAAATCCATCCCATTAGGTAGATTCGTGAGGTACTAAAACATGTAGATGATCATACGTATATTTTTTCCTTGGAAATCTTTTTAAAAAATTAGAAGCTCTGCTATTTGGGCCTGTAGAGGCTCGTCTGAAGGCCAGGGCCTCCCCTCAAAACTTTTGGACGACCGCTGGCTAGAAAGGGGGGTCTAAGATTTTTATTACCCTGGCGGTAGGGTCTGAAATAAATATCTGGGCCTAAGGCAGGGCTAATGCAGGCACCCGGGTTAGGGAGAATGGGGGAGGCCCAAGGTGGGCTGGATCTGTCAGCCCTGAAGGAGCCACAGAGGCAAGGGGTGGGATTCTAACAGGCAGGACCTATGACATTTACATAACTTTGAATAATGAATAAGCCCAGCTCTGGGCTTCCTAGTTAGCACTGCTCATCTGCATCTTTACTCAGCTTCATAAATGATTCAGCTCCTACCCCTTCCCCCAGCCCCTGCCCAGCCTGCCCCCAAGCGTCGGGGTAGTTGATTGTTCATTATTTTAGATTAGATTTGTTTCACCAACATTCAGTGAGGCATGGAGTGGGGGTGGCATGGGAGAGAGGAACAAGTCCAAAAGGCAAGTGGCGTGAAGGGGTAGGGGGCTGGAGAATGGAAACAGCAGCCGTGGGAAGGCAGGCTCACAGCTGCGAGCAGAGGCACAGAGCTAAGGACGTGGGCATCACTCTCCAAAATGCTCCTGGGGCCAGCATCTTCAGGAGAGAAAAGTTTCTTAGATTCCCCGACATGTGCCAGGTTCAAGTCCCACTCGAATTCCCGGGTTCCCTTACATCTGCTGCCAAGCCCCCCAGCAGGCCCCGTGCTCAGCTCCAGCACAGCACTGAGGCATTGGAGCAGCCAAGTGAGTACAGCCCCCAGGGAAGTTCTCACTTTTTCCTGAGGCAGGAATTTTGCTATTTTCACGCAAAAAAAAAAAAAAAAAAAAAATCTGCTACGCTTGCAAGGCAGGAACAAGCACCAGGTATATTAGAGGAGGAAGAAATAGGAACAGGTGCACATGCTATGAGAATCTGTAGGGAAAGGGAATGCTGTGTCCACAGAGAGTTAGCACCCACCTTGAAAGAGGAACCTGGAGAAGATGGGCAGCCCTCACCTGATCTGAGCGGCTCTGGGAGCTGCCTGATTAGCTGGTCAGAAACGGGGAGAAGTATTTAATGGCATGAACATGGAGGAGTTGGCCGGAAGCTGGTAGGGGGAAAGGCAGAGCATTTCTCAACCCTGGCTGCGCATTATAACCACCTGGGGAGCTTTAAAAAAGATGATGCTTGGGACCCACCCAAGACCAATTAAATTAGAATCACCCAGGGAGAAGGCCCTAGGCACCATATTTTTTAAAAAGCTCTTCAATTTTATTTGGATCCTAGTTTAAACAGACCATTTAAAAAATATATATTATAAAATGCATAACAAAAATATAGGCCGGGCGCGGTAGCTCACGCCTGTAATCCCAGCACTTTGGGAGGCCGAGGCGGACGGATCACAAGGTCAGGAGATCAAGACCATCCTGGCTAACACGGTGAAACCCGGTCTCTACTAAAAATACAAAAAATTAGCCGGGTGTGGTGGCGGGTGCCTGTAGTCCCAGCTACTCAGGAGGCTGAGGCAGGAGAATGGCGTGAACCCAGGAGGCGGAGGTTGCAGTGAGCCAAGATCGCGCCACTGAGCTCCAGCCTGGGTGAAAGAGCAAGACTCCGTCTCAAAAAAAAAAAAAAAAAAAAAAAAAAAAAATATATATATATATATATATAAAATAAAATCAGGGAAGTTTAAACATTGACTGGATGTTTTGTGTTAAGGAATTGTTGATCATTTTTTAGGTGTGATAAGAGTATTGTGATTACGTTTTTTAAAGAGTCATTTTCTGGCTGGGTGTGATGTCGCATATCTGTAATCCCAGTGCTTTGTGTGGCCAAGGTGAGAGGATCACTTGAGGCCGGGCGTTTGAGGCTGCAGTGAGCTATGATCATGCCATTGCCCTCCAGCCAGGACAAAAGAGCAAGATCTTGTCTCTATTTAAAAAAAAGAAAAAAGTCGGCCAGGCGCAGTGGCTCATGCCTGTAATCCCAGCACTTTGGGAGGCCGAGGGGAGTGGATCACGAGGTCAAGAGATGGAGACTATCCTGGCCAACATGGTGAAACCCCATCTCTACTAAAAAATACAAAGAATTAGCTGGGCATGGTGGCACACGCCTATAGTCCCAGATACTTAGGAGGCCGAGGCAGGAGGCTCGCTTGAACCCAGGAGGCAGAGGTTGCAGTGAGCCGAGATCATGCCACTGCACTCCAGCCTGGCGACAGAGCGAGACTCCATCTAAAAAAAAAAAAAGTCCTTTTCTATTCTTTTCTTTTCTTTTCTTTTTTCTTTTCGAGACATCCTCTCACTCTGTTGCCCAGGCCGAAGCGCTGAAGTGCAATGGTGCTATCACAGGTCACCGCAGCCTTGACCTCCCAGGCTCAAGTGATCCTTCTACCTCAACCTAGCTAATTATTTTTATTTTTTGTAGAGATGGGGTCTCCCTATGTTGCCCAGGCTGGTCTCAAACTCCTGGGCTCAAGTGATCTGCTTGCCTTGGTCTTCCAAACTGCTGGGATTACAGATGTAAGTCACCGTGCCTGGCCTCATTTTCTTTTCTTTGAGGAATACTAAACTATTTCCTGGTGAAATGACATCATGTCTGTCAGCTTCAAAATAATACAGTGAAGAGAATGGGGAAGTGGGGAGGGTTGCCAACGAAGCAAGATTCCCTGTTGATAACTGTTTTAATTTTTCTTATTTTAAATTAAATTAAGGCCAGGCGTGGTGGCTCACGCCTGTAATCCCAGCACTTTGGGAGGCCAAGGCAGGTGGATTGCCTGAAGTCAGGAGTTCGAGACCAGCCTGGCCAACATGGTGAAACCCCATCTCAACTAAAAAAAATACAAAAATTAGGGGGCGTGGTGGCATGCGCTTGTAATCCCAGCTACTCAGGAGGCTGAGGCAGGAGAATCACTTGAACCTGGGAGGCAGAGGCTGCAGAGAGCTGAGATCGTGCCACTGTGCTCCAGCCTGGGCAACAGAATGAGACTCCGTCTCAAAAAAAAAAAAATCAAATTATATATATTTTTTAAGATACAGGAGTTTCACTGTGTTTCCCAGGCTGAATTTGAGCTCCTGGGCTCAAGGAATCCTCCCATCTCAGCCTCCTGAGGTGTGATAACTGTTGAAGCTGCTTGATGGGTAAACAGGTGTATTAGTCCAGTCTCACACTGCTATGAAGAAATATCCGAGACTGGGTAATTTATAAAGAAAGGTTTAATTGACTCACAGTTCCGCATGACTGGGGAAGGCCTCAGGAAACTTACGATCATGATGGATGGCATCTCTTCACAGGGCGGCAGGAGAGAGAATGAGTGCAGAGTGAAGAGTGGAAAAGCCCCTTACAAAACCATCAGATCTCGGCCGGGCGCAGTGGCTCACACCTGTAATCCCAGCACTTTGGGAGGCCGAGGCGGGCGGATCACGAGGTCAGGAGATCGAGACCATGGTGAAACCCCGTCTCTACTAAAAATACAAAATATTAGCCAGGCACGGTGGCGGGTGCCTGTAGCCCCAGCTACTTGGGAGGCTGAGGCGGAGAATGGCATGAACCTGGGAGGTGGAGCTTGCAGTGAACCGAGATCTCAACACTGCACTCCAGCCTGGGGCGACAGAGCGAGACTCCAGGAAAACAAACAAACAAACAAAAAACCATCAGATCTCATGAGAACTCACTCACTATCACAAGAACAGCATGGGGGTAACCGCATCCATGATTCAATTACCTCCCACCAGGTCCCTCCCACAACACATGGGGATTATGGGAACTACAATTCAAGATGAGATTTGGGTGGGGACACAGCCAAACCATATCAACAGGTTCATTCATTATACTATTATTTTAAAACTTTTTGTATATAAACCAAAACAGCCAGGGGTGAGAACCTCAGAGCCAGCCACTTAGGAGGACAGGCACCACCTCGGCGACTCTGTGGGCAGAACCAGCTTGGAGAACAGGTTTGCAGGACCCTAAATAAGAGGGGAGGGCTCAGTCTCCAATGTCCTGGGCCCTGGGCAGCACAGGGCCACGTGGGGAAAGAATAACTGGCACTTAGAGATGCAACTTGGGGTTTGCAGGGCTCTGCAAGCTGCTTTGCTGTAAGCCCACAGAGCCTCTGGAGTCCCCATGCTTTGTGTACCAGGCCTGGAGGCCAGGCTGAGGGTGCCAGCTGCCTGAGGCAACCAATGCAAACAATCAGCTTCTTCTCTGTCTCCCTGCCCTCCCCTGACCAGCTCCACAGGGATTCAGACCCCCATCTCAGTTGGCATCCCCCACTGCCCATCACCACTGCTTCCCTGCACTGTCACTCCTCCGATGGGCTCATCTGCTAGTGCCAGGGAACGTTAGCCCAGCTGACTTCATCGTGGATCGGGGGAGGCTGAACACAAATCTGTACAACTGTGGGCACCCAGACACCCATCGACAGAGGGAGCGGGAGAAGACCCCAGTGGTTGCTGCCAGAACTGTGTGAGCTGCTGAGAGATTCCCCAGTGGCTTGACTCTACTTGCCGATCACTCCTTTAATGAACAAATCAAATGAATCCTAAATGCTCAGGTATCTACCATCCTGGACTTGTTGAGTCTCAGCCTTGGCCCATGGACCAACACAGGAATGCCCCTGTTCTCCACGTGCTCCTGAGAAATAATTTCCTGCACCACCGAAGTGGATGCCCCCACCCTGCCGCACATCTCAGCCCTGTCCTCCACCCATTTCCGCCGGTGGCACTACTAGCTCCGGCCTCCTGCTCAGTTTGGGGCTCTGTCTTCTGTGCTCCATTACCTTCCCCCATGGCCTCTAGGGGCTGGGGAGGGGAGAGAGTTGGAGGGGGGCTGTTTAAGAGATTTTTGGAATCAGTGCTTGCGCATCACCCGCTGCCATGAGTTATTTCAGCGCTGATGTTTGTCTCGAGCTGATTATTCCAGCCCGAGAACAGGTGGAGCAGCCTGCGGTGGTTTATTCGTCAGCCAAGGCCATCTGTTCCCAACAAGCTGAGATTTGTAGCTGATTTCTACTGGGGAGCAAGGAGTGGGGGTGGGGAGGGAGAGGGAGATCACACCCACACCCCAGGGGACTTGCTCCTCCCAGATCTGCCAGGATGCCTCAACCCCCGGGCTTCTCCTTTTACTAGGGATCCCACATTTTCCAGTTTCTCAGAGAAACTCACTGGTCACTCAACTCGGCAACAATACTTCCCTAAGGGGCTACACCTTCTTAGATGGAACCATGTATTAGAAGCACAAATCTACCAGCCAGGCACAAAGTCTGGCCAGTGAGCCATGTCCCCCACTTGCAGATCTTAAAAAAAAAAAAAAAAAAAAGTATATCACTATGACACGAATATCCTAAATGACCTTCTCAACTCTTGGCTTCTCCTCATCCCAGCCCCATTGCCAGCCCCTTTAACAAAAACAGCCTCACCTAAACCGATCACCTGCAGGGCTCCCGGCTGCGTGGGAGGGCTTGGTCTAGATGCTTTTGTCTCATCTGCCCTGCTCGCCTCCCCTAAATACCCTGTTCATGTTCCACCCTCCAATCTGTTCCTCTTCCAGCTTCCCTCTCAGCCATGCCAAGAGAAGCCTGCTGCTTTAAGAATGGCTTTCCCTGAGCGAGGGATCTAAGCAGTTTCTAAGCAGCTTTGCCACACGGTTTACCCCCCCCCGCCCACCCGCCTGCTATGATTTCTGTATATGAAATGTTGGGAAAGAAGTGACTCTTATAATCATGCTAATACGACAATTTGGGGCCTTCTTTGGTGTTGCTACACACATCTGTACTGACTTTAAAAAATTGTATGAAAACTTGGTATTGAAAGCACAGCTACTTCATCTATGACCCTACATCCCCAGGTAAAACTACTTACAGTTTTCAGAGGTCCCTTCTAATATTTATTTATTGATCTGTGTTTTCCCTTCTACTTTTGTCATGTCTGTATGTAACCTTAGGAATCCATTAACAGAGCTGTAAGACTGCCTCACTTTCTAGTTGGTTCTCTAGGCTTATTTTGTCAGTTCCTGGGACAAGAAGCTCCTTTCTACTATTAAAACCTGCCCAGTGGCTGAGTATGTTTCCACCAGAAACAGTAGCTCCCACAGCTGTGCTCCGGAACCCACAAAGGCAGGCCATAAGACCCGTGCTTCCAGGGCAGAACCTTCCAGGGAGTGCACTCACTAGGGTCACTCTTCCTTGGACAGTAGTCCCCCAGCAGTCCTTAAGCAAGGGTGCCAACCTGCAATTGATGCCAGGCCCCAGGGTTAAGATGAGCCATGAGACCTCTTTCATCACATACAATTTTATATTTGCCTGGCTGCCTGTCACTCACCGGTCTTTCAAAGTCCTAATGTTTCCGAAGCTATTGGCTATATCTTCCCCATACAGAGATTTTTTTAAACTCCTTTTTTTCTTGTTGAGACAGAGTCTCACCCGTCGCCCAGGCTGGAGTGCAATGGCATGATCTCGGCTCACTGCAACCTCTGCCTTCCAGATTCAAATGATTCTTCTGCCTCAGCCTCCCGAGTAGCTGGGATTACACGTTCCCGCCAGCACACCCGGCTAATTTTTTTTTTTTTTTGAGACGGAGTCTCGCTCTGTCGCCCAGGCTGGAGTGCAGTGGCGCGATCTCCACTCATTGCAAGCTCCGCCTCCTGGGTTCATGCCATTCTCCTGCCTCAGCCTCCTGAGTAGCTGGGACTACAGGCGCCCGCCACCACGCCTGGCTAATTTTTTGTATTTTTTTAGTAGAGATGGGGTTTCACCGTGTTAGCCAGGATGGTCTCGATCTCCTGACCTTGTGATCCACCCGCCTCAGCCTCCCAAAGTGCTGGGATTACAGGCGTGAGCCACCGTGCCCGGCCTAATTTTTGTATTTTTAGTAGAGAGGGGGTTTCACCATCTTGGCCAGGCTGGTCTCGAACTCCTGACCCCAGGTGATCCACCCACCTCAGCCTTAACTCCTTTTTTTTTTTTTTTTAATTTCCATTTTCAAATTCCCTAGTGTCCTCTCTTTCCCAAATCCATTTGCTGCTTTTCCTAATCTAGTCAGATCATAGATGTGGCACAAAACATATAAAAATTTATTAAAATGTGAAAACTCTTTGACTCTTAAGCCACTTCAAATATAATTTGGTTGGATAGTGTCAAAACGTAATATCCTTTTTGAATTTTCTTTTTTTGTAAAACTGTCATTGACTTTTGATATCTACAGCAAATTCTATCTGCACATATAAGTATTCCACTGGGGGATTTATGTGACTGACTTCAGTTGCAAAGCACACACTCTTTTTGGAATCTCCCTTATGTTTAGGACCCATCTCTGGGGCTCACACTACAGAAGACTCAATTTCTCTGTACAATTCCTTCTAAACACATCCAGCATCCCTGTTAACTCCAAAATGGCTACTGCTCTGGAAATCTTTCCTTCCAGATCAAATAGCAGGGAATGGTCTGGATTGTTGTTGTACTGTAATGAAATTAGACTGAAGTGAATATAGCTTAAAATATGCATTCTGAGCGATGTGGAACTGTTATTCATATTGCTGGCACAGTGGGAGTGAAGTGAAAATGTGATAATATATGGGGGATGCTCTGAAAATTGTGAAGAGCGACGCAAATGTGAAGTAGATATTTTCCCCCCAAATTGCCAAGAAGCGTTTCCTTTCTGAGGCCAGGACTTGGCGAATGCCAAGCACACGCGATTTGAGATGAGGACCACGGTAGTGATTCTTTGCTTTCTTGCCTCTCACTGCATCCTCTGCCAAGGCCAGAATAGTTAGGAGACGCCTGGCCAGCTGCTGGAAGCAAGTTGAGGACTCTGCTTAGAAAGATGACATCACCCCTCAGCCTCAGTTTTCTTTCCAGGATGACGTCTTCACAGAGTTGTGATGGAGGTGAAATGAGATTTTGTAGGGCAAAGTGCGTAAGCGCTGGGGTCACCACAGTAAGTGCTCAACAAATGGGAATTGTTGTTGGTCCTTTTTTTTTTTTTTTTTTTTTTGAGATGAAGTCTCGCTCTTGTCCCCCAGGCCAGAGTGCAATGGCACGATCTTGGCTCACTGCAACCTCTGCCTCCCGGGTTCAAGCGATTCTCCTGCCTCGGCCCCCCAAGTAGCTGGGATTACAGGCACCTACCACCATGCCCGGCTAATTTTTGTATTTTTTTTAGTTGAGACGGGGTTTCACCATGTTGGCCAGGCTGGTCTCGAACTCCTGACCTCAGGTGATCCACCCTCCTTGGCCTCCCGAAAGTACTGGGATTACAGGCATGAGCCACGGCACCCGGCCAATTGTTGGTCTTATTACCCTCCTCTCACTACTGACAGGGTAGGAAGGGGCCTCTCAGTCCCAGTCACTGGCTCTGGGCCTCAACTCAGGCCAAAGAGTTCCAAGGGCCCTTAAAAGGGTGGGAAACAGTATTTCTGGGTTGCTGGGAGAGTAGACCGGTCCTAATGCCGCCGTAATCATTAAAAGGGCAAAGCAGATGGGCTGCCCGTCAGCGGCTTGAAAACCCATTTCTTTTAAGGGGAGTGGCTTCTGGGAAGTGCATAAAGAACCTCCAGGCAGGGGCGGGACCAGAGGGCCACGTGCGCCAAAGAACAGTGGATATGCAAATATATATTAATATGCTAACGAGCTCTTGGTTTCCCAGTGATTGGTAGGGCACAAGCCTGGACTGGCAGAGTGGGCTAGAGAAGAAGAGGAAATGAGAGGACCCTGAGGTTCAGCCAAGTGTCTGAATGGAAACTAACTCCCGACAGACCATGCACAACGTTTCTTCCACAGCACCCGGATCTTGCAGCCCCATTGGCATCAACTGTCAGTCCCTCACTAGGGGGGATGAAGGGGGAGGGTGTGGGAGATTCTTTTGGCTGCAGTAAGGAGCTCTGAATTTAGAAGCCAGAAGGTTCTTGCCAGCAATACTACCTTGTTTCACAGATGGGGAAACTGAGGCCTGACAGGTTAAGCCCCTTCTCCAAGGTCGCAGTGCTAGATGCAGAAGAACTCAGTTTGGCAGGTTTTGTCTATTTTTGCTTTGTTTTCACTACTGCATGTGGGCACCACTCTGGAGGTGAAAAGGCAGCAGCCTCAAAGGTGGCAGAGCTTGGTACATTACTGAATGTGTCGGACTGCCCACCAGGCTGGAGGTTTTAGAAAATATGTCCTGGGGAAGATGGAAGGAGTCAGGGTGGCCGCCAGTAGAAGCAGGCAAGGACAAATTATCATAGACTTGTCTGAAATGTGTTGCTATATAAAAGGTGATGAAGTGTTCCAGCTTCCCAGAGAACCGGTGCAGTGGAAATGAACAGGGAACAGAAGGGATTAGGGTTAGATTTAAGGCAGTACTTTCTCCCAGGGATGATAATGGGGCCCTTCATTCAGTGACCAAGGCAGGCTAGGGACTCATCCCCTCCCACTTCCGAGGCCTTTGGGAATCCATCTGCCTCCAGTCCCACATGGCCTGCTTGGAGGTCAGGAATGAATTAGATGACTTTGAAAAGTCCCCACTATTCAGGTAGGCGATCCTTTCCCTGGATGGGCCTCCTGGGCTCTTTGCTGAGGGTAAGGACAGCAGCCGCTCTTGCTCCAGGGCCCTGGGGGAGAAACAGCAGTCATGGCATCTCTTGCAACACGCTCCCTGCCAAATTGATTCAAATTGGCTTGGATATGAACATATGATTAAAGGAGCGGCGCGATTCATTTATCAGGAGAGATTAAAGAGCGGCATCTGCGCAGCCTAGCTGGGGGACAATTAAGGAGCAAATCGCTAAGTGTCTGTGCCACCAGGCAAGGGGGTGGAAGATGGGGGAAACACAACTGGGATAATCTGCAAGGAGACACAGACAAAAGAAGACCATTTAGGGGTCACTGCCTGCCACTGTCGTTTCTGGGCACAGACTGGGCACCATGGGGAGTCCCACAGGGGCACTGGTTCCTGCCCGTGCCTCTTATTCAGGAGTCAGAGCAATCCCGGGGATCTGCAGTTACAGGGAGGATCTAGCAGGCTGGCTTTGAGCCTGGCAAAGGGCCAGATTTGCCTTCTGCAACCTCTTAAGGACCAGAGGTACCATGAGCGTACAGGTAAGGTCAACAGCAGAGCTTTCAAGGTACACCCAAAATAAAGATGGGCTTTGGTGGCCCTAAAGGCTCCTGGACTCCTCTGGGGCCAAGGGAATTGTCTCCTTCTCAGCTGAAACTTGGAGAAGCACTGGTCATGTGACAATGCACAGCCAGCCTGTGGCATGTTCTACCACCACCTCTCTTTCCCTGCCCCAGGACCTTTGCTTAAACTCTTCTTCTTCTCAATATGCCTTTCTCAGCAACTGTACCTGTGGAAGTGCTATTTTCAAGCCCCGGTCAAAATAGCAGCTCCTTTTAGAGGCTTTCCCAATCCTCCCCGCCAAAGAGAGTATCTCACTCCATAATATGTCCAAAGTAACTTCTTCGTCCTTGTTAGGTCTTACATAATTATTTCCACATGGGTCTGCTCCAGCCCGCATCCACAAACCCCTGGAGGATGGATACTATGATGTGTTCCTCTCTACCCACTCTAAGCTTACGCATACTAGCAGGTGCAGCATGTATTTTGTGTCTACCTCCCTCCACTTTATGAAGGAAGGGACCTTATCCATCACCAGCACCTAGAATGGGGCCTAGGCACAGCAGGCAGTCATGAAATATTTCTCAACTGTTAAGCAAATCAATATGTTTTCTGACTTGAACAAAGCTTTTTACCCCAGGCCGGGTTATTGGAGGTTGATGTTGGAGTTTCCAGTTAACCAGAGGCTTGACTCAGTATGAGTGAACAGATTTGGGAATTCATCTAAAGGTGGCAGAGAGTTTGTCACACTAGTTCCTAGTAGAAACAGAAAATGTACCACGTTATGTGAAAACAGGAATAAAAGACGAGAGTGACAGAACTGAACATAAGCTAGCAGCTTTTTTTTTTTTTTTTTTTTTTTTTGTAAAAAAATGTAACTTAGGCCAGGCACAGTGGCTCACGCCTATACTCCTAGCACTTTGGGAGGTGAGGCAGGCAGATCACTTGAGGTCAGGAGTTTGAGACCAGCCTGCCCAACATGGCGAAACCCCGTCTCTATTAAAAATACAAAAATTAGCCAGGTGTGGTGGTACACGTCTGTTAAGTCCCAGCTACTCAGGAGGTTGAGGCAGGAGAATCGCTTGAACCTCGGGAGGTAGAGGTTGCAGTGAGCTGAGATCATGCCACTACATTCCAGCTTGGGCGACATAGCAAGACTCTGTCTCCAAAAGACAAACAGTAACTTCCCTTTTACTATTGTCTTTATCCTCTTCTCTGTTCTATTGTGGGGCAATGGAGGGGGCAGTCTCCGTTCGAGACGGATCCACTTCACACTCTGTCCCATTCATTTTGGGGCAGACTTTTCTCCCTTCTTCCCTTTTGGACTCTTTCTGGATGGCTGACATTACCAGAGCTTCGGCACTTGGGCTGTTTGCTGTATTTTCCCACCGATCTGTCCAAACTACTTTATTCATTCAGGGATTGTAACTGGCCACATTACAGAATGAGAAGGTAGAAGTAGAAGAGGAGGAGGGGTGTCATTTGTTTCTTGCCTTTCTGCACGAGCTGCCTCTTAGCTGTCAATGAAGGAACAAAGCATGGAGCGGGGCATGAAGACAGGGACTGAGCAGGGCAGAGACAGCACTCCCAACCTATTCACATTGCCCTGTGGGCCCGAGCTAGTTCTGCCAAGTTTTGACCAAAAAGTCACCTTTGAAATGGCCAAAATTAAGCTTTTAAAAAATGGTCTAATGAGAAGGGCTTGAATCCAAAAAGAAAGAGAATGAAAGAAAGAGAGAGAGAGGGAGAGGGAGGGAGGGAGGGAAGGAAGGAGGAAGAGAAGAGAAGACAAGAGAAGAGAAATCTCTGTAATTGGTGAGATTTAACAATCAGAGGGACCTCAACATTCCCTTGTGGAGGCCAGGGAGGATGAGGCTTGGAGTCTCTGCTACTCTTGCTAACCTGAATCACAGTCCCTAGGCTCTTCACATAAAAGGTGGGGCTTGTGTCTTCCTCGGCCAATCCCCTCATTCCACTACCTCTGCCTGCCCCAAAATGAGCTGCCTAGGCTCTTTAAGTGGCACTGGTCTGACACTCTGGGGAGCAGGCCAGAGACCAGGGTGATGCCCTCGCGGTCCCCATCAGAATCCTGCCTCTGCCCACCACCCCCTGGACCAATCCGGACTTTACCTGAGCCTGAAGGAACAGGCAGGAAAACTGGCACAGCCAGGAGGAAAAGGGCCTTTATTTCCATACATCAGGTAAACGGGAGAGCACAGCCCAGTGAGTACAAACCAATCGCAGGAGAGAAGTGGGGCGGCAGATGGGAGCAGCACCAGGCACTGCCCTTGGGCTCCCAAGTCTGGTGTTCTCAGGGATAACCTTTTTAGGGTGGGGGCTGGGACCTCCAGACCACATGGTGTTGTGTCTGGGATAAGTGTGTGGGGGCAGGGAGGTTGGAAGAAGAATGACATGGGCTCAGGACACAGAGTGAGGACTCATGTCTAATGAGCACCGGCCAAAACTTCCATCTTCAGTTTTTCTGATCACAAGCCCTCAACCCCAAGCCTTCCCTCTCAAGTTGAGTTTATGGTCCAGACCACCTGGACAGAGCAGGAGGGAGGCAGTGCTTGGATCAGCCCTGAACTGCTGTAGTTGGAATGGGTTTATCTTAAATAGGTCATTGCACATAACACGCTGAGACAAAGAGGGTGGGGTGGGGGCTGGAGGTGCAGATGGTCCACACACACACTTGTCTGCGTAGGCTTGCTCGACCCAGCCCAGCAGCACCGGAGAGCCCCTCCCCACCTCATTCTTAAGAACCTGGACCCGGCCCTCCTCACCAGCATCTCCAGCTGCACAGAGAAAGGACTGCTCTCTGAAGGGTGACGATGGAGATGACATTCCCGAGTCGTTCTTGGGAGCCCCAGCTACCACTGCAGCCCCCTCCCACTCTCAGGGATGCAGCTGTGATGGAGAGGTTGGGTATTTAAATTAAAAAGTAGAAAGACAGCAGGCACCAAGAAGAGAGAGTCCCCACCCCAGACGAGAGGGAAGGCACTGCTTCTCCTCCCCCAATCCTCCCCATGGACCCAGCAACCTAGAGTGTCCCAGTAGGCAACCTGTCCACTGTCCCTGAGCAGGGAGCTGAGAGGGAGGTCAACGTGCTGGCTCCATGCAGTGCCAGGCCACCTGCCACTGCCCAACGGTGACCCAGGGTAGAAGCCAAGAGTCTGGCATTTTGAGACAGAGAGGAGCAAAAAGTTCTCTTCAGAAACTCCTCTTTCCCCCACCTCTTCCACGTGGAGACATCAGACACCCATAGCCTGGAAAGTCCCCCTGACAGAAGGAGGTCAGGGTGTTTCCCATGCAGATCAGCAGTTGGGTGGGGGAGACCGGTGCCCCACCACTTCCTGGGAGAGGTGCCCAGGCAGCCACAGGCCGTGGGGTGAGAGGGATGCAAACCACTCCCCTGGGCTATGCGTTAGTCTCCGTCAGCTTGGCCTCTGTGTCGCTGTCACTCAGATAGCTGTGGGAGTATCGGGGTCTGGAGGTGTTGTTGAGAGGGTCGTGCTCATCATCTGACCGATCAGGGGCAAGGGACTTCCAGTAGTTAGTGGGGCTGCAGGGACAGAGGAATACGGTTAGGGACAAATGACATTCCTACCATTAAGCACCCATGACTTTGGTTCTGGAGGCCCACAAAGCTGCGTCAGAGCACTCCCCAAAAGCCAAACATTGTTAAGTAAAAACCCTCCTTGGCTTACTTAGAAGATACTCAAAGTGGTAAGAGGAAGGAGACTCTGGAAGCTTTTAAAACTCCGAGGAAAGGGATGCTGAGAGCAGTGAGTCTCGGACTTGAGCGTACATAAGAATCTGATGCAGGCTCCTGGGCCCTTCCTCTTAGAAACCTTGAATCGCTGGCTCTTGGGTACAACCCAGCAATTCTGCATTTTCAGTCCTTCCCCAGAAGGCTCTGAAGCAGGCAGTCCACGAACCACATTAGCCTGGAGACTGGAGGTCTGGTGATTACAACTTGTCTAGGGTAGGGGCTCTCTTAGACGAGTGATTCCTAGAAAGATTCCTTCTGAGAAGCAGGCGCTTTCCCTGTCAAATACTCCCAGATCTGAACCCTTTCCCCTAATGATGGCTCCCTGAGGCCTGTGAGAATTTTTACCTTTGACCATGCCATCATCTACTAACAAGAAATGGAGGTTCAGGAAGGAGGGGCTGTGAAGACCTGTTTTAGGGTGGCCCAAGGGGAAAAGCCCCTTTCTTGGTACAATAACATAACTCAGAGTCTTCATCAGGCCTCTGGCTCTGGAGGCCTCCAGCTATCCCAGATGTGAAGAGGCCTCTTCCCCCGGATGGAGCAGGATCACGGCACTGAACAGGGAAGAGGGGACCTCATTTCACAGCTCCATTCACCTTCTCTTTTCTTTCTCCCAAAGCCTTGGGGCCACCTTTCCCCCACTCCTCCTGCCTCCACTGCCTCCGTCAGTTCAAGTGCACTCTCGCTTCAACACCACTGGAGAAAACACAGCCCAGTGTGGCTCCTCTCCTACTGGTGCCCCACACTCAGCGTGGTCCCTGGAGCTGCAGCCCTGCCTCCAGATCCTAGAGTTCCAACTTGGGCAAGCAGGAGTTCCATGTTCCCTGCTGCCTATAATTCTGACTTAAGCTGAAAAGGGACCTTTGTTTACTAGCCCTTTTAAAGTTCTATTCCCAAACCAAAAGAGGAGTCAACGTTCTGCAGAAAGAACCACCTTCTTAGCTTTTCCCAAGGTGGCAGTGAGAGATGCAGAGGGCAAGATTTGGTCACTGAGTACTCCTATGTGTAAGACACGGCCTAGGCATGTGAGATAGGCTATCTCACTCTTCACAATAACCCTATGAAATATTACGAGGAAGCCAGTCCAAAGAGATGAAAGGATCTTCCCCAAGGCCACACAGCCAGTATGTAAACTTGAATCTGGGACTCTTAGACCTCAAAGACTTTGGACAACTTCACCCTGCCACTCGATTGGATGACCTGAGATTAAAAAAAAGACCAAACCTGAATTCTCCTGCTGGCTTGGGCGAGTGCCCAGGGGTTATGTAAAGAAAGGTCAGTCTCTATCCCTGGGGGAAAGGAAGAGGCTGATAGAATACATGTTCAATTATGCAAAATGGTTCAGGAATGGGACAGTCTGGTTAATAGTTATCGTATTTCTCATGAATGAATTACCATTTTTAAAGGAATCAGGATAGCACAAAACACATTGAATACAAACTAGACTGAACATAAATGAGTCTTACTTTGATAGTCCAAAGGCACTTAAGGACTCTGGGGGGTTTCTAGGACAAAATTTTAAAGCTCACTGATGACTATGCAATATAGAAAAAAATTGGGGTCATTTTAGCTTTGGGGTTGTTTGGATTCTAAATTAGTGGGAGCCTGGTTTGGTTCTCATTTTTTACATAGAATTTCTAGGCACTCAGGGCTAGGGTCTGCCGTTAGGCTAAGGAGTGTCTGGCTTTGTGGAAAGACAGTGGGGTTACTTTGTGAGCAGAGGGGGGCGAGGCAGATGCCAGAGCTGGAATCCAGATGCAAATGAGGTGCTGCTGGCAAGCTCCGAGGCGCTGTAAATTGCTGAATCAGGGCCCCTCTGGTCCTTTCCATTGCCTCACCTCTTTTTAAGGTGGGGGCTCCAGTCCCCAAGCCCACATTCCTGTGGGCTTGTTTCCATACTGACAGCCATGTTTCCATACTGACAGCCATGTTTCCATACTGTTTCATCAAGACGCTGGGCAGTGGCAGAAGCTGCCAGGGAGGTGGTAAACAACATGTCTCTCTCTGCCTTGGGCTGCGGACCCACGAGATTGCCCTTGCCTGTAGCTTGGGTGATCTTTAGCCATTCTTAGTGGCTTCCACTGCTCCAGCCATCAGGGAGTCAACAGCAGGCTGAGGCCCTCCTCTCCAGGGCAAGAGTCAGGGCTGGCAATTTGAACATGTTAACCAAATTGTTTAAAAAAGCCTTCCTCCCCACAAGCCAGTGTCTCCTGCTCAGCGCTGTCACAAACAATTTGGTACATAAGCTAATTCCTGCTAGGCAAGCCCAGGGCGGCAGCTCCCCTCCCCTTGACTTTGCTATGGAAGCTGCATTCCTGTTGCAAATTCTTGCTGGTCCTCATCACCAGATGGGAAGCTAAGTGACTGCTCCATCCCATGCCTCCACCCCAAAGCCAGTTGATGCTGAGCGCTACTGAGGTCCTCCCTCCCCAGGCTGGAGTGCAGTGGTACGATCTCGGTTCATTGCAACCTCCGAGCCTCCTGGGTTCAAGCAATTCTCCTGCCTCTGCCTCCCAAGTAGCTGGGACTATAGGCATGCGCCACCATGCCAGGCTAATTTTTGTATTTTTAGTAGAGACGGGGTTTCACCATCTTGGCCAGGCTGGTCTCAACTCCTGACCTCAGGTGATCCGTCTGCCTCAGCCTCCCAAAGTGCTGGGATTACAGGTGTGAATAACCATGCTCAGCTGACTCTTGTCTTACTATGGAGCCAACACTGGTTCCTTAGTACAACAGAGATGCTTCCTGTTCCTCCCAGAGCACCCAGTAACCATCTGCTGCATGGGGGAAGTGACAGAGAAGGGCTGAGCCATTCCACTTGCTCCATTCCTTAAAAGGTCTTACATCAGTCCGTTTGGTATAATCCATTCAGTCAGCCTAGGTGTCCAGCCGCTCCGCAGCACAAGCATGCGACAGGTGTGTTAGTTCATGCATCTGGGAGACAAATGTCTGTGCCCCAGGGGGCTGCACTCGGGGGATGTACCTCCTGGGAAGCAGCAAGCTTGCCCTGGGAGGGCAGCATGCCAAAAACAGCTTCACATAAGCAGGGTGATCTAAAATGTCACCACCCACCAGGGAAACTGGCAACAATGGGATTCCAATGAGTCAGGCTCTGCCCTTCTTCCACGGTGGGGGTGTGGGCATAAAGGGCCTAACTGCTAGATCTCCCTCCCCACAGGGAGAAGAGCTGGGGGAGGCAGGAGAGCCAGGAGGAGGCTGTCACTCAGCAGCTGCTAATTTCTATTCATTAGAACTTTACAAGATGAGTAGAAGCGAGGTGACGCCCATGTGTGGGCCTTTGGTGGGAGGGCTGGGGAGGGAGTCAGGCATCTCCTGGGTCTGCTGTAGGGTGTGGCGCTGTGTGGGCTGTAGCCCTGGGAGCCTTGTACTCCTAGGCTTGAATCTATGCCAGAGAGGAAGGTAGATTTGCGGGGGCGGGGTAGGAGAGGGAGAGCTAAGCAAAAGGCCCAATAATAGCTTAGGGCCACTGATGTGCGCCAACCACAGCTGGGGTATCAGCTTGGGACCCTTCCTGGCCCCAGCCTGCTGGGGCCATGAACGAAAGCTCCTGAATGGGTGCTGCTGGGCACACACAGTAAACATGATGCCCATGTGCTCTGCACTGGCTGCCTGGAGGAGTAGGTAAGGGCAAGAGTGCTGGAGTTGGGCAGACCCCATTCAGACCCTGGCAACAACCCTTCCCAGCTGTGCGTGACCACATGGCAAGTGACTTAACCTCTCCAAGCCTCAGCTTCATCTTCTACGAAACAGAGCTAATCAGAACTTTGTTACGGAGTTACTGTGAGGGATAAGTGACTAAAGTGTGGAAGGTATGAAGGACAGTCCCTGGTTCAGGGTCAGGACTTGTAAGTGGGAGCTATGACATCACCAGCGAGTTCAGCTGACGGGGCTCAGGGCTCAGGATGACTGACCAGCTTGGCTGGCCCCTGCTCATCAAGGCAGCCAGGAGGCTCTCCGAGGCCAGGCATGCCCGAGAGGAGTGCGGGTGGGCCCTAAGGTGGCGGCCTGAGGGGCAGGGAGCACGTTAGTTCACACTGGGTGGGACACGCCATGCTGAACCCAGGCCAGGTGCCACCTACTGCGCTAGTCGCTCTCGGGCCGGTACAGGTACCGCATCATCAGGCTGTCCACCTCTTTCTTGTGCTTCTTTTCCTCCTTCCTCGACGGCCGGTGCGTCTGCCCAGTTTCTTCACTTTCTGCAGCTGGACCCTTCTTCACACTGGAGCGGCTGTGGCTGGAGACGGTCGAGCCGCTGGATGACGACGAGGAGGACTCAGACTCCGTCTCCGTTCTCTTTCTTCTCGACTTAGACTTCTTGCTCTTCCGAGAGCGCCCCTTCTTCCGCCTCTTGTGCTCCGAGGAAGCTTCGGAGCTGGAGCTGGAGCTGGAGCTGGAGCTGCTCCTTCTGCTCCTTCGCCGGCTTCGGCTCTTCCGGCCGCTGCGGGACCGGGACACATCAGCAGCAGAGGCGGAGCGGCGGATGCTGGCAGCTCGCTCCGGGGGGTCCAGTTGGGCGCTCCGGGCACTTTGGATGCTCTTCCTGTCATCCTCCTCGGAGTCGAGCTCCAGGCTGCTCCGCTGGAATGGAACAGGCTTGTAGCTCAAGACCTCATTGATGGCAGCCTCCAGGTCTGGGTCCAGGTAGGAGTGACGGCTGACGGAGCGGATGCTGGAGCTGGGAGGCTCATCCACGGCCGAGGCAGAGCTGCGTGGCCGGGGTGGCACCGACAGACTGCGGGCCAGCGACGGGTGGCTGTACTGCGAGCACGCCTCGCTCAGGGCCACACTGGCTCCATCATCCCACTCCTCCAGGCAGCTCCGGCCCAGGGACAGGCGAGAATCAGGGCTCTCCCGGCCTAGGCCGGAGGCCCGGCTCAGGGAAGGGCTGAGCGTCCTGGAGAGGCTGTCGAGCCGGGAGGTGCTGCGGCGGGAACCGGGCGAGCCCGACAGCGAGAAACTCAGGGAAGAGCCAGCCCTGTCCTCGCCAGAGCCCCGCCGCGTGGCCGAGGAGGCCCGGCTGACCGGTGCAGAGACGGTGGAGACCCGGCTGAAGTCGGAACCCCACCGCTTCTGCGGCCCCCGGCCAGCGCGCCCCCCGGTCCCCGAGCGGACGGAACCGCACTCCTCCGGCTCCTCGGACTTCCTGCCTGGGCCTGGCTCCTCCCTGGGGCCCACATGGGCCTTCCTAGGGGGCCTCTCGGGGGAGGCCGCCCGCTCGCTCAGGGAGGTGAAGAGCGAATCCGCGTCCCCGGTGCCCCCGATGGAGTCCTTCAGGGTGAGCCGCTTCCGATAGCTCAGGGAGCTCACCACCGAGGACGGCCTCTCCTCCACCCCCGGAGCCTCCTTAGAGAGGCTGTTGAGGGCCGTTCCGAGGGAGGATGCGAGAACCAGCCGTGGATGAGGGCAGCAGGGAGAGAGGGAGGTTGAGAGAGAGAGAGAGGAACAAGTATTAAACCCAGAGAATAAAGACACAGGGGGAGGGAGGCGAAAGGAGGAGAAAACGGCAGCAGCCCTGGCAAAGTGGTGGTGAGAGCGTCGGAGGAAATGAAGCAAAATAATTTGCATCAGTGAAAATAGCTTCATGGAGAATGTCATGTAAATTAGACTATTGTTCTATTTCATCACTTTTCCCCCTCTAAACGTTTAGTTCAATTTATTTCATTGTCAACTACCTGGAGCCTCGTGCCACGCCGTGGTGAACCACGGCAGTGGGGCGGGGAAACCGGCATTATCTGCAATAACAAAATGTTGTTTGGCCAAATAAATTAAACCAATTAGAGGGGGCTGCTGGATGCTTCTGGTGAGGGGCCAGGCTTGGGGAAGGGGCCTTGGGGGAGCTGGAGAAGGGAGGGAGAGATGCTACTTTTTCTACCCAGTCTACCTGTTGTCTCTGGGAGAGGATGAGGAAGGGTGTGTCCTGGACCAGGATGGGCTTGAGTTGGGGGTTGGGATTCTGTGTTGTGGGGGGAGCAGGGATATGGCTTTGTAGGGGGGTGGGGGGGGGCGAGGGCTGTTCTGTCTCCCTGCTGCCACACTGGCCAGTAGGAAAGAGATGAGCAAGGGGAAGCTCTGGATTCCAGGGGTAGCTGTCTGTATGATCAGAGGACTATGACTGGCTAGAAAACAGGGGAGTACATTCCCCCAGTGGATGGGTATTAGGAGGAAAGAAGTGCAGGCAGTGAAGAGATTAGAGGAAGGACAGAATGGGCAGAAAAAGACAGAAATGTGCCTGTAACTGGGTCAAGAATCAGTGGAACTGGTGCCTCTTCTGCTGCTATTCATGGTAAGACGTCAGAGATCCAGAGCTGGCCAGGGCTGTGGGATCAAGAGTATCCTGTGCCCCATCCCAGTTTTGATTCCAAGGGTCTGAACTATCAGGAAGCTTGATGAACATTTGTTGAATGAATAAGTGGAGGTGACATTTAACCTACATCAAACCAAAGCCTGGAGCCTAATGGGAAAACATTCCCTGGAAAAAATAAAGGCGACGCAGCCCTGACTAAGAAGAAACTTCCTGTGCCCATGCACATGCCAGGAGCATGCCTGGGCCACAGTCACAAATGCCAGGCATGAGACGCAGGCCTGCCCTCATGGGATCCAGGCACTACTTGTCCATTCCTTGTGGCACAAGGTGGCTTTTGCTCCAAGCTCAAGGCCATATGCTCACCTGGAACTCTTTAAGCTGCCATCATCAGAAGCTGCCTTGGAAGGTCCCTTGTTTTTTGACAACCAGGACTTGACCCCATCGACACGGTCCTCCAGCTCCGAGTCCACATCCGAGTCTCCCTCACTGTAGGGATGAGGAGCAGAAAGGTAGGCAAGGCCAGGCAAGGCATGGGCACCTGCTGCCCACGAGGGGAGCAGATGGGGGTGCAGGGGGTGTCTTGGGCAGGGGGGATGTGGGCAGCATGCGCGTCGGTGAGTCGGTGGGGGGAATGAGAGAGGTTAGACAGAGCACACCATTCACAAGGAGCCTGTCCCCACTCAGCAGCCACACTGTGTGACCACCAAGAAGACCCTCAGGAGCATGGAGGCAGCTCCCAAGCCAGTTATCTGTGACAGGCCACTGTTCAGCTGACCAATCGAGGGAGAATGACTTAAAGACCATCCACTCATCAATTTCAGCTAAATGGCTCTGAGCTAAAAAGAGGAGCCCTGGGTCCTTCAGTGACTCCTTGAGGCCTACTCTGCTGTTTCTTGTCTGCCATTCCTCAGATTGTGGCTATAGCTGCTGTCAATTTCCATGCCTTTGTTACAAGAGCTGGGCTGCCAGCCACAGAGCGAAGAGAAGGGCTTTGTAGGATTTGGAGTTAGCTTGAACCTGGAGGTCTCCTTGGTGGATGGCAGCACCAACCTGGGCTCTAGGTTAAGGAGGCCCAGGCCACATCCCAGATCCACCCTGTGGCTTCTCTGGCTCTTAAGAAACAGAGAAAGGAAAAGGGGCAGGGGGCATCGGCATTTCCAGAGGGACTAGCAACAGTTTCAGTACCTAAATTGTCCCTGGAGACCCAGTTGGGCTCAGAAAGTCCCAGACCAGAGCCCTGTCGCTCAAGGTCTCCTCTTCCATCCTCAGGTAGCCCCCAGCCCTTGCTCACAAGTGCTTCATCTGGCAGAGCTGACCTTAGCACTTGCAAGAAAGCCCAAAGGAGTCCAATTCTGAGGCTGGAGTCATGGCCACCCCCTCATGAAGCAGCTGGGCTTGGAGATAGCTTCTGAGTAAGATTGCTTCTAAAATTCTGCAGAATGTCTGCTCACCAAGTTGCCCTGCTATGGATAGGCTAGGGTTTCTCCTTGATATAAATTTCCTTTCCTCTGTGTCAACAGGAATGGCTCCATTCCTGAATTATGTTCTTAAATAAATAGCCACACAGGCACGTGTGCGCGCACGTACACACACACACACACACGAAACCAGCAGACTGTTCTGGGGACCATGAGAGAGCCCAACTCATAGAGAGGGGAATAAAGAGGCATATTTTATGGGCTTCCATCAAATACAGAATTATAACAAAGACGAGGCTGGCTGATGCCCCGGGTAAACAGGAGTTTAGCAGACAACCTCGAAACTGCTAATGCAAGCCCTGTGCCCGTCCGAGCCTGGCAGATTTACTGTGGTGCATGGGCCCCATGGAACACCAATACCACCTGATTTATACACCTGTGCAAAAAACCTCCCTCTCTAGCTTCAGAGCCTATAATTTATCACCACCATTCATAACCATATTGATTGCCTTTAGAAAGGAGGTGCGCTGTATGCATCGCAAAATCTATGTCTACATGTTAAAAGCGTTTCTGTATAAATCTCCCTTAATACCGTGCTGTTTACTGCTTTCATTAAGGTTATGGCAATAACAACTGTATCTCTAAGTAAATCGAAACATTATTTCTCTGCCCGCCTTAGTGCGCTGGGCTCAATAACTTGGAGCTGGGGCCCAGAGCTGCTGAGGAAGGAGCCACACCACCTCTCTGCCATCAGCCGGAACCTGGTTAGAGCTGCACGTCCCCATGCGTCTATGTGAGCACACACCAGCGTGCGTGAGTGTGTGTGCATGCGCGGTGTACCTGTGTGTGTGCGTGCCTGGCAGTAGTTTAGAATATGATCTTAAATGCGCATTTTATCAGCCCTTGAAGCTTTTGCCGCCCAAGGATGGCAGGGTTGAAACACACAGGGGACAGACAGTTGTGGGCCCAGAATACGAATTTTCCTCCTTACATTCAGAACAGTGGATGGGTTGCAAAGCTGGCCTGCCTGCCCTTGCCTTTCCTTTAGTTGCAAGCATCTAGAAGATGTTGTTTTCCTTAAATAATCAGGCCCGTAAACAAACTCCAGGGGCAGGCAGGCTCAGGGGGCAGTTGAAATTTTAAATGGTTGGAATTAAACCTCACGTCAAATACAATTTATGTCCGGACTCATGTGCTATTAGTTAACTGGGAGCCGAATCGCAGGGGAACAAACAAACAGAGACAGAACGGCCGGGGATATTAATTGTGTGTGACAACCAGGCTCCAGCGGCCCTCTATCACTGTTACACACTATTACATTTATCGTTAGCTCTCTCTGAGTCCTGTGCGCTGCCACCAGCCCATCCTGGCCAGGGGAGGGGGCCCATCAGGCGAGAGAGAGTGAGGGAAGAAACCCAATGCCATGCTAAAAAAATGACCTCCAAAAAACAACCCTGTCGAACTTGATGGAGGATCAGCCCGCTCTGCCTGAAGGCCTGCGCATCTGCATCTGCTGTCCAGCTCCCACCCAGAAAGCGGGAAAAGAGAGGGCTGGATTTCCTGGGCTTCCCGCCACCTGACAGCACCAGCACAAGCGCCCGCTGGGGCCTCCCTCTGCCCACGGTACCGCAGGGAGTAAAGTAAACACATCTGGCTGTGTTCCCTTCCCCCGCCACGGCGAGCAGCCCATGATTAGCTGCCTGCATGCTTTCTCCAAACAAGAAACTGGGAGATGCCCCTCACCTTCTACCCTTGTCTGCCAAGAGAAGGTGGTGGACCTTTAAAGACGAAACACGCCCGCTTCTTTCAGGCAGCTCAGGCTCCCAAGGAGCCCAAGGATGTGGACAGATCCAGTCCAAAAAGACTTTTCCCCCCAGAGAAATAGGCCAGGGAGGTGGCCACACTTGGTTTTTGAGGGAGGAACGTGCTGGAGCTCAGGAAGGTAAACTTCTCAAATAGGCTGCGCTTTCCTTTCTGCAGGAGCCCCCCCATCCTGCCCACCAAGGGTGCACGAGCCAGCCCCAGCCTTCTGGGGAGCACATCTCATTGCCCGCTCCCTGCCTCCCCCGAGGATAGAGTCAGCATGTTAGCGTTAGAGACCAGTAAGGCGGGAGTGTGGGGAGGCTGTATCCACATGCTGCGTGCAGTGGCCCCGGGGTGGGAGCCAGTGTTAGGGGTGGTTAGACACCCGCGAGGACAGGCAGAGAGCACATGCGCTCCAGTCCTCACAGTTTATTCTTTCTTTTCTGATACTTTGTCACCATGTCCTGCAAACTGGAAATAGAAGGAAAATGGTGGGCAAAGGGTCCAGAGGAAACAGATAAAATCAATGGGCAACCCAAGGTGGACCCCTCAGCTGAAGACCTCTCTTCCCTCAGCAAGAGCCAGCTCTGGCTGGCTGAGACCAGGTAGAGGGATGCATGATGGCACTGTCCTCAAAATCTGATGCGGGCTGCCCCTGGCACCTCTCCCCTGCCCCAAAGCAGCAGGCTCCCTGTGCTGCCCTAGACCTGCCTGCAGGATGGGCCCCAGCCCTAAGGTGGGAAGGGGGCAGGTCTAGGTTCCGCCTAGGGCAGCCTTGGGAGCTTCTCCATGGCCTGGTGCCACCCCGTACTGCCGGCCTTCCTTCCTCGTGACTGTCTCCTCAGCCTAAGACTACAAATCTCTTTCTCTCCAAACCATTCCCTGGGTGGGTTTTATGAGAAAATCTCTGGCATAGTAACAAGGCACCACAGCCTTTAAATCTCTGCTCTCCCCAGAGTGGGGCAGGCGCCATCGGAAATGCAGCTAAACGGGGGAATAACTCATCTTGAGCGGGCAGAGCTGGAAGGCCTGGTTCTGGAGAGGGGAGACTGGCTGGGTGGCCTCAATCAGGGTGCACCTGTCTCACCCTCTGCCCCTGCAGGACAGACTGTGCTGGGGTCTGGCAGTAAAGGGAGGATGAGTTGGCGGCTTGCTCATGGGGAGGCAGAGGTTGCAACTGTTCTACCTGGTGGCCTGGTTCCAGAGGCGGTCAAGAGGGCCTCCGTGCTGGCTGCAGATGCCCCAGAGGCCACTTCTCACCTGTTGATGAGGTCCTCATTCTCATCACTCTCCATCTCATCCTCGATGGCGGCCTGCAGGTCCCCAATGCGCTTGAATGCCAGCTTTAGGTCAGCCTGCAGGCTCTGGTTAGCAGCCTCCAGGCTTTCTAGATCCATCTCCTAGGAGGAAGGGGGCAGCCCAGTTTGCAGGAAGGCTAGCTTTTCCCCTAGATGCCCAGAAGAAGCCTGCTTCAAGTCCTTTCCGGTCATGGGGGTGCCACCCGAGGGCTGACACAGGCTTCCAGAGCCTTTTCCGCTCTGTTGCTGCTGGGCTGTGGGGTCCAAGCCTCACCTGAGGGAGCCTCCAGTGCTGTTGGCTTCCTGGCCTGCCCTCTTGATATGCTCCTCCTCCCTCCCATTCTCTGACTCACCCTATTCCCAACCAGGCCAGAGTGAGGCAGACACTCAGCAGCTAGTTAGAGGGCTGCCATGTGAGCCCTGTTGGGGACATGGGGCATTACCAGTTCGTGCTTCTTGCGGCTCGCCTCGGCCTCCTTCCTGGCAAGCTCGCCCATCTCCTCCTTGGTGTCCCGGAGCTGCCTCTGTAGCCTCTTGTTCTGTTCCTTCTCCCGGTTCTCGGCTGCAATGCGCTGATCCCGCTCCTCAGTCAGCTTCTCCATGTTTTCCTTGAGACGGCTAGCCAGGCTCTGGATAGGCAGGTGGGGAAGAAAGACACAGCAGGTAGGCCCATCAGCCAGGCAGAGGGAGGGTGTGGCAGAGCTCTGGGTCAGGAGGCCTGGGGTCGAGCTCTGGCTCCACCATTCATTGGCTACCTGGGCAAGCAATCCCGAAGCTTCCCTTGCTTTTCTGTAAAATGTGGGGAGAATAACACCTAACCCCCAGGCGTCTTCTGAGGATGAATAAGTTAATGAATGTGAATGCACTTTGAAAGATGAAAGGTGCTATTATCATTATTACTACACCAAGACTGAGGAAGTGTTCTGGGTACAGCCTGGTGGGCCTGTCGGTATTGACACTGCATGTAGAGTCCTCTCAGGTCAGCAGGGCTTCCCACAGGGACTCTGAACCCAGAAGCCCCAAAAGCTAGATCCTGTGCTCAGAGGTAAATGGCTTTGCTGGAGTTCTGAATTAGGAGAGACTAAACAATCATCAGATTCCAAGCAGAGAGCATCTCTCTAAGCCTAATGAATCTCCTGCCAGGCAGTGGGATGCTGAGCAAAAAATGACCTGGAGAGAGGGGCTGAATGTGAGGGAAGAACCCCGCATCTGCTTGTAATCCTGGTTCTACCTCTGACTGGGCCCCCAGCCTCTATATCCCTAAAATAACAGAGCCAGGCTGCAGGATTGGGCCGTTCGTGTTTAACATCCTATGAGTCTAAACCACAAAACTCTCTGAGCAGAAGGGAACCTGAGGGATAGAGGTGCGGGAAGGGACTAGGCCCAAGAGAAAAGGAGACAAGTCCTGTGGGCCTGTCCTGTGCCCACCAGACCAATGGCCTCTTCTGTCCCTTGACAGCTTTGTGACCTCACGCAACCTACTTAACCCTTCCTGTATGTAAAATGGGGATCAAAATATTATCAGCCAGCCTGGGGTTGGGGTGGGCAGAAAATAAGTTCTTAAGTTTCCCCTAACTCTCTCCAGCTCTCCTGAGGACTGTGACCCCGCCTTGGGAGGGTCAGTTGTGCTCTCTTCCTGTGTCCAGGTTATTAATGCCCTCTAGATGCCCACCTGTTTCTATCCCTACCTAAGTACCCGCTCCATGGACTGCGAGCTGATGGAGGTGGTGACAGGGCTGCCCCTCACCAACCACACTCATCAACACAGGGCCCAGGCAGAACCGATGGTGTGGAGACAAAGGCTTATAAACTCAAGGAGAACTTAAAAATAAGGCGAGAGGGATGTAAACCCAGGAGATAATCCTTTCTGCCTCTCTCTTGCTATCTGCTCTGCCAGAGATGGAAGGGGCTGGCCCATATTGGCTTTGGGAGACCAAGAGAAAAAGGATTGGTCCAGCATGGTGGCTCATGCCTGTAATCCCAACACTTTGGAAAGCTGAGGCAGGCAGATTGCTTGAGCCCAGAAGTTCAAGACCAGTCTGGGCAACAAGGCAAAACCCTGTCTCTGCAAAAAATACAAAAATTAGCCAGGCATGGTGGCACATGCCTGTGGTCCCAGCTAGACAGGAGGCTGAGGCAGGAGGATGGGAGGATTGCTTGAGCCCAGGAGGTCAAGGCTACACAGTGAGCCATGATTGCGTCACTGCACTACAGCCTGGGCAACAGAGCAAGACCCTGCATCAAAAAAAAAAAAAAAAAAGGGAAGAGAGAGAATGAACCTTATAATAAAGGAAGAGGAGAATGGGATGGGAAGGGAGTAAGAAAGAGAAATAAGACTGGGGAGAGGAAAAAATATAAAATATTTCACGCCTGTAATCCCAGCACTTTGGGAGGCTGAGGCGGGCAGATCATGAGGTCAGGAGATCAAGACCATCCTGGCCAACATGGTGAAACCCCGTCTCTACTAAAATACAATTTAAAAAAAGCACGTGCCTGTAGTCCCAGCTACTCGGGAGGCTGAGGCAGGGGAATCGCTTGAACCCGGGAGGTGGAGGTTGCAGTGAGCTGAGATTGCACCACTGCACTCAAGCCTGGCAAGAGAGTAACAGAGTGAGACTCTGTCTCAAAAAAAAAAAGGAAGGGAGAAGAAAGAATAGGATCATAATCAAGAAAAAGGGAGAGAGAGAGAGAGAAAAAAAAAGCAGAGACAGGAGGGCAGAAGAAATGAGGAAGAAAGGGAATGAAGCAGGGAAGGGGAGAGGAGGAGAGCGAGGGCAGATGAGAGAACAGATTCCAGCCTGCACAGAAGTGGCACCATCCGCTGCATATTTATGACCCTGCCAGAGAACTGGTTGAGGGGAACAGGCGGGGGGAGCTCGTGGTAGAGGAAAATATGAAGATGAAGAGCTAAGCTGCTCTGGTCCCTTGGCAGAAAGCAAGCACGGAAACAGAATGTAAAGCAGGCGGGCTCCACGGTAGCCAGAGAGCAGCCCAGGCAGAGCAGGAGAGAAGCACCTGCCCGTCAGCTGGCCTGGCAGCGAGGCACAGGCCTCTGAGGACTGTCCAGGGGGCCTGCCCAGCCCTGCTGAGCATGCGCGGCTCCAGCGCTGGGGCAGCTCTGCCCTGTTTGGTGCAGCCCGGGAGAAGTGTGAACCCACCTCCAGCCGTTTCACTTGCGTCCTTTCAAACTCCAGGCGTGTCTCCAGCTCCCGTATCTTAGCTTCCTGCCTGCTCACCAGGGACTTGTCCACCATGGACTGCTCCAGGAACTCCACCTGGCTCTGGAGGGCTTGTAGCTAGAGGTGGGGGGCAGGAAGAGAAGAAAGAACTGAGCCCAGAAAGGGAGGAGGCTGCGTCTGGGGCAGGCAATATCACCACAGTGACCAGAAGGTGCAGGGAGGGAGGGATGCACCTGGGAGGAAAGAGAATGGAGCCCTGGGCCAGAGGCCTCCCCCATCTGCCCCAGTGCTTGGCACAGATCTTGCCCTTCGGAGAGAAAGGAGAAAGATAAGGATCGGAGAGGGAATAGAGATGGGAAATGAGGCAAGGGAAGCCCAAATGTCTGCTATGGTGACATGGCTCCAAGCCTAGCTCTTGCTCCTCATTTACGCTGCTCTGTGGATTACTGATGGCAGAGAAAAGCGCCTTCTAAACTGTGAACTTGGGGGTTCCTCCCACACCTAGTGACCCTGGCACTATCTCTCTCCCGAGGGAGCCCCTGGTCCTCACCTTCTCCTGCAGCTCCTGCTTCTCTTTGTTGGCTTCTTCTAGCTGAGCTTGGAGATCATTTATCTGAGCCAGGTCCCGGGAAGCCTGGGAAAGGAGTGAGAGCATCAGAAGCAGGATCCCCCATAAACATTCAGCCAGCCCAGCCCAGCTGGAACACCAGGGGACTGAGGTTCCCACTCCATCACCTCCCAAAACAAGCGGTTGTGTGGAGGACCCATGACGTGGACCAGAAGGATGGTGACGGTGCAGAGTGTGACGGGCACTCCTGGCAGGGGTACCTGAGCCACGGCAGCCTTGTGCTTCTTCATCAATTCGTTCATGTCTTCCTGATCTTCCTCCAGCCGGTTCTGGATCTCGTTCTTCTCACGCTGAAGGCGGCTCAGCTGCTCCTCCAGCTGGACAGAGGCAAAGACAGATCAGAGGGCCTCAGGCCCAGTGTGCCTGTGGGCTCCAGCTGCCTCCAGTGGCGGGGGCATTGTAGAGAAGATGATAGTGGGCTGAGCCTGCCCACTGGGGTGGGTCCCAGGACTAGTGATGCTCAGGGAGCTGCCTGTCCTGCTGTGGACCAGAGAGGGGAGGGAAAGGGCTGTGTGCAGTACAGGCAGACCCTGGGCCTCTGAGCTGAATGACAGCTGCTTCCTGGCAGCTCCTTTGAGGCTAATGAGAAGGCAGAAAAGGTCTGCCCAGAACAAATGACCCATCATCCTGGCACTATCAGTCCAGGCCCTGGCCTGCGTGTACTCTGCCCCCTTCAGGCCCCAGGGAAGGACCCCTCAAGTCTGCGAAGGTCTCCTGGCTTAGACTCTCATTTTCCCTGGGACCGCCCACTCCCTGGGCATCCAGCCCCCACAGCCAGTCCCCTCCTTGGGGGAGGGGAAGAGAGATCCAACAGCAGCTTCAGGAAATGAATGAATCTATTAGCCTGTAATTCCAAACCAAAATGACTGTGTTGGCTCCTTCTCTGCCCCATCCATCTTGTTACTGGGCTGTGGGGAACTGGGGAAGCCTCCGCCAAGAAATTTATTAACTCAGATTTAAATAAAATGGTAATTTTATAATAATCTTTTTTAACACAATTAAGGAATTTGAATTAGTCACCTGAAAACTTGCTGAGGAGCACAAATGTCATGGGGATAAATCAAGCCCGTGAGATTGGCATCTCCCAGCAGCTAGGTGACTAGCTCAGGGGCCATGAAGCCACCAGCCCAGCCCAGCCTCCTCCCCTGCCCCATTCCCTGCCCAAGGAGCCTGCCCACTGGTGTGGGTCCCAGGACCAGTGATGCTCAGGGAGCTGCCTGTACTGGCCGCATCCCAGTAATGAATTCTCTGCCGATGGATGGGCCGTGGGAGAGGTGGGAAATTAAAAGGGAGACATTAAATAAGAGCTCTAATTAGCTGCCGCTTGGGCTTGTCAGTGGGCTGGGCAGGGGGAAGGGGAAGGAAGCCAAGCCATCCTGTCCTCTTATCGGTGCTTCTGCTAATCTCTAGGCACCTGTTTACATCCCTCAGCCACATTAGCTGCCTTTATTTATGGTATTGGGGCCTGCGGCCAAGCTCCCGTAGGCAGGTGGTTAAACAGGGAGATGGGCCCTTGCTGGCTCCCTCTTCCGCCTGCTCCTCCCCGTGGCCTCTGCTCAGCGTGGAGAGACGCAGAGGAGGGGAGGCCTGCTCTTCCTGCAGCAAGTCCTGGCGTGAAAGGACCTGTCACAAGTCCTGACGTGGAGGGACCTGTCTAGGGTGAAGGGAGCCACAGAGGCAGCTCTATTCTGCCTCAGCCCCCCGAGCTCTGCCCCGGGCACCTTGGCCCCTCACCGCTGTCTTGGCTTTGGCGATGTCATCAATCTGCAGGTGCAGGTCTTCGATCTCCACCTCCATTGCTTTCCGTGCTTTCACGGCTGCCGCACAGGTGAACTCTGACTCCTCCAGCTGGACACAGACCACCCCCGCCCCAGGGAGAGATGTCAGCCATTCCTTGGGGGCAGGAGGGCTGTACAGGAAAGAGGGAGCCCCGATGCCCTCCTTCTCCTCCTCCATTCACTTCAGACCCCAGGGCCATGGCTGTGTGGTGGTACATGCATGAGGATCTCCTCCCGTGACAGGGCTGGTGGGCACCAGGCCCCATCCACACCATCCCAGGCTGGGCGGTGAGACAGTAAGGTACACGCAGAGCCTGGGGAGTCTAGCTGCTACACGTGGCTCTCCCCTCTTTCCTGTCACTTTCCTTCCCAAGGACTCAAGAGCCACTGAGAGGAGTGAGAGAGAGAAAGAGAATGGAAAAGGTAAGCTCTGTTGTGCCTGGATCAGCCGTGTGCTCTCTGTGGATACCTGGTTCTTGAGCTGGGCGATCTCTCGCTTGCTGGGAGCGCTGTTCTTCAGGTGGTCCAGCATGAGCTGGGCATCTGCCAGCAGGGCCTTGGTGCGCTTCAGGTCCTTCCGCAGCCGCTTCTCTGACTCAAAGTCCCGCCGGTTCACCTGGGTGGGCACCAGCAGTTGGGGTTCTGGGCTCCGCACAGGCCCTCCTCCTATCTTCCCCAAGCCCACTCCTCACCACGTCCTCATTATCAGTGTCCCCATAAGGATGCTGGAAGAGCCAGGATCATGCCAACCAGCGATAAAGGGCTGGGTGTGCCAATGTATGGTGATGCCCCCATCCCACGAGGGATGACGATGGGCTCTTTGCAGCACCCCCATCCCCCTGACAGCTCTGTTCGTGGCTCCCCATCCCTAGGATCCCCACTCCTCAGGCTGCATGGGCAGGCAGCCGGCCAGGCTTGGTGGGTGGAGCATCCCCTGACCTGGTCGCTGAGGGTGGCGAGCTTGCCCTCCAGCTCCCGCTTCTCTCGCAGCACCTTCTGCTTGTCCTCATACTCTTCCTCTAGCTGCACCTCCATCTGTTTTAACTGGAGTACCGTGGGGACAGAGACCCATCCGTCCCTTCAGTGCCTGGTGCCAAGCAGGCCCCTTCCATTCTGGGTTCCCCACTCCGGGAAACAGTGGGGCAGGCCTGAGCACAATGATGTTGGTGGAGGGGTCAGAACCTAAATTCCAGGTTTCTAGGGTTTCAAAGCAGCCTGGGAGGGCGAAGAGGGATGGCAGGCCACATGCAGTGGCTAGCCAAGACAGAGTAGGAGACCTTGCCGCACAGTGGAGACCTGTCCGGCCAGGCTGGCTGACTGCAGGCAGCACCAGCGCAGTGCAGCACAGCAGGGGCACAGGGGGCTGCCCCTGGCACAGAAAGCAGGGAGTGTTAGTTCCTCAGGGGCCCAAGCTTCTCTACAGACTCTGAGCCAATACATCCCTGCCAATGCTAGGATCCCGAGAGGCGCTTCCTGGCCCAGAATGACAATGGAAGACAATGTGCTGAGGCAGGGAGGCAGAAAGACCGTTACTTTAAAGCGGTGACGGGAACAGGTGTTTACGCTGGACAGGTAAGTACTCAGATACCTTACCTTCTTCTGACACGACTGCCGGGCCTCCTCCACCTCCTCATCCCGACTCTCCATCTCCTTAGAATGGGTCTGTCTCATCCGCTCCATCTCCATCTCCAGACGCAGCTTGGCCTGGAGGTGGTTGGAGTAGGGTCTGGGTTCCCTCCCCAGCCGTGCCCACCCCCTTCCCACCTGTGCATGGCTCTCCCTAGGCTCAGGGGCAGAGAACGTCCACCAGCCAGTTCCCTTTGCCGGCACCTTGCTCCCGTGGCAGCAGCTTCTCCAGAGCAGCTGAACTCCCTTACTAGAGGTCTGGCATAGGCCCAGCGAGAGGCAGTTGGGGTGGGGACAGTCCTGCAGCTTCTCCGTCTGCCTGCAGGCTCTAGCTCCCTGAACTGACTTGGTGGCTGGGTGGCAGGCTGGGTAGGCCTGTGGCCCTCAGCTGCCATGCATCCTGAGCCCCTCCCTACTAGAGCTCCATCAGATTTGTTTTTGTGGAAAGTTCCACGAGCATGTCTTCACACTGTGGCTGGCACAGATCAGGTGCTCACTCCACATTTTGTGAGTAGGTGAGTGAGTGAACACCCGAATGAATGGAGGCAGGATCCTCTGGCCCATGCCTAAGGCTGGCTGTGGGGATGGTGGCGGCCTCACTGCACCTCACCTCTCCCTTGGCCAAGCCCTCCTGTACCTGCTCCAGCATCTGGATGGTCCCTGCCTGCTCATCCAGCTCTTCTTCCTGATCCTTGACTTTGGCTTCCAGGTCCCGGAGCTGTTTCTTGACCTTGGCCAGAGAAGCCTCATCCTTGGACTCTTGGGAAGAAATGTCCTGGAGCTCTGCCTCTAGAGACACAACCTTCTGGGTGAACCCTGCAATGTCCATGTCTTTTTCCTGGAGCAAAAGAGATGAGGCTGGTGCAGGGCTAATCCCATGTTGTGAGGGGGACGGGCACAGATGGTGGGTGGCCCTACCCACCTCTAGTTGCTGCTTCAGGCTGAAAGCCTCAGCGAGGAGCATGTCCTTCTCCCGCTGCAGCTTCTCTCGCTGTAGCTTCTCCCGCTGGGCCTCCTCATGCGCCTGCGAGAGCTCACTGTCAAACCTGCGAGGGAGTGTGGCGGCTCCATCAGATGGGGAAGAGCCGGGGTCCCCCACACAGAGACTGTCAGGAGGTGGTGCCATGGACAGGACTCAAGCAGGGGTGGGGGGACCCACGCAGCCCTAACGTGGGGCCAGTTGTAAGGTAGCGGTGACGTTTCCAGGTGGCAGGTCAGGCCACTGAGGCCCTATTGAGCAACTGGGTCTGGGATAGGGAGCACTCAGGTGAGCCCTTTCACCAAGTAGGCCTAAGAGGGACCCACAGACTGCTTAACAGGCCCCCTCAGGAGTTAAGTCTCTACATTTTCCATTTCAACACATCAGAGAATGAGGGACCCAGGTGAGGGTGGGGTGGGAAAAGGGTAGAGATGAGCACCCTGCTTCCACTAACTCACTTTCCACAGTTTGGTTCAGCAACTGTAAGGGCAACAGCTGGCTCCTTGCCCCCTGCCTCTGGGCACCAGCCTTTGGCCAGGACCACGCACCCCAGCAGTGCCAGCAGGACACCACCAGGACACCCCATACTGGGTTCAGAGCTGGCATTCCCACTGTGCCCAGCTGGCCACATGCCTCAACGGGCACACAGGGGGCCTTGTTCTTCACTCCTCCACTTGCCAGCCTTCCATTTCCCACTAAATATGGAGCAAATTGCCCAAATTCCTCTTAACACCTTCCCTGAATAGCTAATCAGGTTCCTGTGGAAGTTGAACGCTCCCCTCACCCCAACCCCACATCAAAAAAAGTAAGAAAACTCTGGGCAGCTGAAACCTAATAAGTTGCCCAGTGGGGAGCACGGCAGCACCGTAACTAGGTCGAGCTGGCATTGTCATCAGGTGCTCAGAAGGGGGGTTGAGCTAAGGGTGCCAGCCTTTGGGTAAAGGGGTAGGGTGGGGGCAGAGATGAGAATGAGGGAAGTGGCGGTCACGGTGTCAGGTGAGAGGAACAGACAACCTTCCTATTTCCCCCGGCTGGGGTGATGGTGGTGGGTCCAGGAAGCCAGGGGTAACCCAGGGTCACTGGAAAGGTTCTGTTCTGCCATCCTCACTCCCAGGGTCGTGGGTGTGGGGATACCCCTTCATAAAGGCAACCGGTGCCTCTGCTGAGAAGCCCTTGCCCTACAGAGGAGAAATGGGCACTGTTCCCGCTCCCCAGGGTGCCCTGCTGTTCCTGGGGTGTGTGGGTTCCTCAGTACTGCTAATGAAGGCGTCCCATTCTCATTCCCAGCCCCGGAAATTAATTTAGATTGGATTTTCTCCTGTGAGGGCCACCCCCCTCCTTTGTATCATTACCATAATGAGATGGAAGTGGCACGGTAGTTTAACGACATTAGTCAGCAGAGTGTGTTTGTGTAGCTGAGGCAAGTGAGGGAGAGGCAGAGCTGGGGGCCGGGGGCAGGGACATAGAGGTTCCTGCACAGGCCCTGGTTGATGCCCTTCCTGATGGGGCCTGGCACGGGATGACAGGCACATGATGCGGGGAGCACCTCTAAAAGCAGAGGCCTGGGCAGGCCTTCAGTGGGGACACAGCCTGAGTCCACCCTGGAGGTCAGGAGGGGGCCCCTTCACGTTCCAAGATGAGTGACCAGGCAAGCAAGGCCCCTGGACAAATTCAGGTCCTTCCTTCTTTTCTCCCTGGAGGGCGAGGAGGCAGTCCTGTCTGTGGCTGCTCCAGAAGGTTCTCTGGGCCCAGGGCAGGGGGCCCACCCACCTCCTCTGCTTCTTCTCCAGTTCGTGGTTGCGGACCTGCTGGCCCTCCAGGTGCAGCTTGGTGTCCTGCAGCTCAGCCGTCAGCCGCTGGCACTTCTTCTTGAGCTGCTGCAGAGCCCGCTGACTCTCCTCACTATCTGCCTGCAGGTCCCCGAGCTAGGGGCCAAGATGGGGTGCATATACAGAGAGGCCCAGAAGCATTGGTGGAGAAGGTGAAGAGAGGGAAGTGGGTGAGTGAGGGGAAGACCCAGGGATGTGGGAGGAAGTCGGGTCTCCCAGGGAACTGAAGAAGCTCTAATGATAGCTTGCTCCTGATTGCCCCTGCACCGAGAAGCTAACATGCCAGCCTCCCCGATCCGTCCCAGGCCAGGCCTGCCTGCCCCCAGCGTTCACTGGACTGACACAAGGCACCAGTCCCCTCCTGGCCCTTCCAGGCACAGGCCTCAGCTCCTCCCCAGCCTCACCCGCCGTTCCAGCTGCCTCTTGTTCTGCTGCTCCACCTCCAGCTTGTCCTCAAACTCCTGCTGGAGCCGTTTCTTGGTGAAGTCCACCTCCCGCACAGCCCGCTCATACTTCAGCCGCCACTCGCCACCTGTGGGGTTGAGGCAGACAAGGGAGGATGGAGGTGCTGAGAGTCTCCAGAAGGGGCAGAGGGGAAGGAGGATGGGGCAGGGGGAGCAGCAGGTGGAGTCAGCCAGGGCTCAGAAAGCTCTCTGCAATGACGGCTTCCTCCCAAGGCAGAAGGAGCCACTAGCCAGGAGAAGACCAGAGCGGGGGATGTGGCTACATGTGCTGTGCCCCCCAAGGGACTGCTGGGACCATGGCCCTCAGTCTTTGTCACGATCGTGGTTGTTTCAGCTCTACCTAACAATCCCCTGCATTTATTGGCACCTCTGCCTTCTCATCTGTTTCTTTCACTTTAGCCCCATGGAGGGGAGACAGGCCTGGACAAGGGGCATGACTACTCAGGGGTGGGCATCAGGGCTCGCATTGTGGGCGACTGCCGAGCTCCTTGGGCCTCAGGCCCACCTGCATCATCATCATCCACTTCCCCGTTGATCTCCGCTGCCCGGATGAGACGGGCCTCCATCACCTCCATTTCCATAACCTCCATCTGCTTCTTCAGTGCATCATACTGGGTCTGCAGAAGACAGGGTTTCAGGGTGTGCCATTCCGTCCCCTCATACCCACTCCCCGAACCACACAGACCATGATCACATGCTTACCCAGGGCAGATAGGGATGCTGGGCTAGGGGTGAAGATGCCAACTGTCTTTGGGGGGAACCAATGGACACTGGGGTATGGCAGTCACCAGCCTGCTGTTCTCACCTAGGCCCTGCCCTCACCTGCAGTTCCTTCATCTCCTTCTCAGCCCGGAGCCTCTCTGCTGTCTCCGCGTCCAGCAGCTGGGAGGCGGACTCTCCTGTGTTACGCTCATCTGTCAGCTCCGATGTCAGCTCTGAGATCTGGGGTTGGGGGTAGGGAGTCACCACCAGTTGAAGTGCCTGCCTCACTCAGCCAGAACACCTGGGGGACCTGCAGGGGCTGGGTCTCCCTGCAGCCATGACCAGTCAGTGTGGTGCCAGGAGTCACTCACCCGGCTCTCCAGCCGGTCACTGTTGAGCCGCAGCTCGTTCCTCTCCTTCTCTACCTTCTCGAGCTTGCTCCGCAGCTGCTGGATCTCCTCCTAGGGTGGACCAAAGAGGGCAAAGTAAGCCAAAGGCACTGCGAGGGGTTGGGGCCCTGGGTCTGCACCCCTGTAGTGAACAAAGCTGATGAAGCTTGGGCCAGGACACCATGGGGGAGGCATGTCCCCAATAGCTGAGCCACTGCCTCCCAGGAATCCTGTCCCTAGACCCTTCCCAATAAGCTAGGGATGCCCAAGAT